>NC_053392.1:401035398-401362898 GCF_905171765.1 Bufo bufo
TGCTCGCTGTCATAGCAGGCGGTTGTCTCTGGCAACTTGTGTTATATGTGTGCACTTTCCATGTTTGGTGTGCACGGGGTTGTTTGTGTGTTCACTTCCCCTTTAAGTTGCTGTCTTCCCTTGTCTGGTTTTGGAAGGGTTAATTCCCTTCTCTGTCTGTGAACACTGGCTGTGTCTGAGTGTGGGTGTGCTACTTTGGGCTATAAAGCCTTTCTGGAGACCTGATACTGAGAGGTACTTCAGCCATGGTTGCTGGAGTCATCCTCCTGGTTATTTACCATCTGCCAGTGTGGGCCACCCTTGTGGTCATAAGTTTATGTAACACATGATGTTAGGAAGGTGTGTGTTTGGTATGCTTGTTTGGTGCAGCTTATGGTCCTGGGTTCCTGTGTGATGTGTGGTGTGTCCTGTGTCCGTTTGTGTTCTGGACAGCAGCACTTGCACATGGGTTCCAGGCTTTGTTGTCTGTGGCAGGTGAGTGTTGTGCTTGTTGCTTTTACCTGTCATTGCCATAAGTTGTTTCTGTTCCCCTTTTCTTGTAGCTTGGCCAGTGAGACTCCTGTTCCTCCGTGCCTAGGAGGAACAGGTCGTCTTACCCTGCTCCTAGTTGAGGGCCACCCTGAGGGCTAGTAGGAATCTTTAGGTTCCGGTGTATGAGCCCTCCTACCATCAGGGTCGGCTCATACGGCTAGGAGACAGGGTCAGAGTTAGGGATATGATAGGAGGTGACCTGCTCCCTGAGCTCTGTCCTGGCCATGCAGCGACCAGCATCTTCTGGCATCGCACGGATGAGGGTTTCCCCCGCTCTCATCCGTGACAGAAACCGTGTCAGGGGGAAGCTCATCTGCATGCTGGTCGTCCTCTTCGTGGTCTGGACCTGATTGCAGTCTGTCATCGTAACCGACTTGAGGGGGCAACTGCTCACATTTGATGGCGTCTGGCACGTTGGAGAGGCATTCTGTTCACGGATGAGTTCCGGTTTTCACTGTTCACGGCAGATAGCAGACAGCGCGTGTGGCGTCGTGTGGGTGAGCGGTTTGCTGATGTCAACGGTTGTGGATCGAGTGGCCCATGGTGGCGGTGGGGTTATGGTATGTGCAGGCGTAGGTTATGGACAACGAACACAGGTGCATCTTATTGATGGCGTTTTGAATATACCGTGACGACATCCTGATGCCCATTGTTGTGCCATCCATCCACGACCATCACCTCATGTTGCAGCATGATAATGCACGGCCCCATATTCCAAGGATCTGTAAACAATTCCTGGAAGCTGAAAACATCCCAGTTCTTGCATGGCCAGCATACTCACCGGACATGTCACCCATTGAGAATGTTTGGGATGCTCTAGAACGACGTATATAACAGCGCGTTCCAGTTCCTGCCAATATTCTGCAACTTCGTACAGCTATTGAAGAGGAGTGGACCAACATTCCACAGGCCACAATCAACAACCCGATCAACTCTATGCAATGGAGATGTGTTGCACTGCGTGAGGCAAATGGTGGCCACACCAGATACTGACTAGTTTTATGACCCCTCCCCCTTCACAGTAAGGCTAAACTGTGCACATTTCAGAGTGGCCTTTTATTGTGGGCAGTCTAAGGCACACCTGTGCAATATTCATGCTGTCTAATCAGCACCTTGATATGCCACACCTGTGAGGTGAGATGGATTATCTCGGCAAAGGAGAAGTGCTCACTAACACAGATTTAGACAGATTTGTGAACAATATTTGAGAGTAATGGATCTTTTGTGTATGTAGAAAATGTTTCAGATCTTTGAGTTCAGCTCATGCAAAATTGGAGCAAAGCCGAAAGTGTTGCATTTATATTTTTGTTCAGTGTATATACTAGCAGAATTACCCAGCTTTGCATGGGTCTATTTCAATTGCTGTTTGTGTGTGGTTAAAGGCCTTTACAAGGCCCACATGACAGTGACATTGACTGTGTTCCCATGACAATGACATCCTCAGTGTTCTCAGAACAGTGACATTATCAGTGGCCTATAACAGTGACGTCCAAAGTGTTCCAATAACAGTGATATTCACGGTGCTCTGTCAAGGCTCCCATGACAGTGACATCCACTTTGCCCCCTTAACAGTGACATCTACATTGCCCCCATAACAGTGACATCCACAGAGCCCCTGAGTGACATGCACAGTGCCCCCACAACAATGATATTTCATTTGTTGTTTATATGTATTGTTAAAAGACATCCACAGTGTTCTCATAACATCAACATATCCAAAAATTCTCCCATAACATTGAGATCCACAGTGCCCCCATAACAGTGACATACAGTACACAGTGGCACATAAGAGCACCCACATAACAGTGACATTAACAGTTGCCTATAACAGTGACATCCATTATAACCCATAACACTAGTAACAACAGTGACATCCACAGTAGCTTCATAACAGTGACATCCACAGTGGCCCAAAACAGTGACATCCACAGTGCCCCTATAACAGTAAAAATGGCTGGGTTGTTATGGAAAACTGGTGTAAAAACGGTGTGTACTGTATGTCAGTGAGGCTAAAAATAAAGGACCCTTGAGCCTCTATTGGCCAATATGGGTCATGTGAAGGTGCCATATTTGCCTTTGTAGCTCATGATGGGTAGTTCCTAGTGAGCTCAATACCAATGTAAAACCTTTGGAAGCACATAATTTACCTATATGTCATGCTATGGTACCGATTAGTCCAGTCATTTGGCTGAAATTGTGAAATGATGGGGTTCAGAAGTTGGTGATGAAAAGAAAAAATAAATGGGGTTATTTGTTAAGACCAGCGTTTTAGATGTCAGTCTTAATAACTCTGTGCTGACCTAAGTTATGTACGGGCGCTGGAACTGGCAGTGCAACAAGCTTAAATCTACCCCAGCTCCCTTGCTGGCGTAGACTTAAGTAATTTTCTACACCAAAAACAGGAGTTGAAAATGATAAATGAGACGGGCCAGCCGGTCCGCACCCTTCCCCGACCACACCATGCCACCTTTTCCACTACCTCAGAAAAGTGGCGTGAGCAGGGAAAAGTCACAGATTCGGCTGCAAATCCCCTTTGTGACCAAATCTGTAACAAAAGTGTGCCAAGAAGTGGCGTACTTCTCATCATAAATGACCCGAAGTTCTAATATATAAAGCATTTTTAAGGTATTAAAACACAAGAAAAAAATATAGATACAGTGGATATAAAAAGTCTACACACCCCTGTTAAAATGTCAGGTTTCTGTGCTGTAAAAAAATGAGACAAAGATAAATCATTTCAGAACTTTTTCCACCTTTAATGTGAACTATAAACTGTACCACTTAATTGAAAAACAAACTGAAATAGGAGTCAGCATACACCTGCCATCATTTTAAGTGCCTCTGATTAACCCCAAATAAAGTTCAGCTTGGTCTTTCCTGAAGAGTTCTTAGTCGCATCCCACAGCAAATGCCATGGTCCACAGAGAACTTCCAAAGCATCAGAGGGATCTCATTGCTAAAAGGTACAGTATCAGTCAGGAGAAGGGTACAAAAGAATTTCCAAGGCAATAGATATACCATGGAACACAGTGAAGACAGTCATCATCAAGTGGAGAAAATATGGCACAACAGTGACATTACCACTAGGGATGAGCGAACCCGAACTGTATAGTTCGGGTTCGTACCGAATTTTGGGGTGTCCGTGACACGGACCCGAACCCGAACATTTTCGTAAAGGTTCGGGTTCGGTGTTCGGCTCTTTATTGGCGCTTTTTGAAAGGCTGCAAAGCAGCCAATCAACAAGCGTCATACTACTTGCCCCAAGAGGCCATCACAGCCATGCCTACTATTGGCATGGCTGTGATTGGCCAGTGCAGCATGTGACCCAGCCTCTATTTAAGCTGGAGTCACGTAGAGCCGCACGTCACTCTGCTATGATCAGTATAGGGAGAGGTTGCAGCTGCGACGTTAGGGCGAGATTAGGCAGATTAACTCCTCCAAAAGACTTCATTCTGTGATCGATCTGCAGCTGTGGATCATTGAAGTGCTATTATTGACTTGCTCACTTTTTTGAGGCTGCCCAGAGCGTTTTTAGATCACTTTTATTCTGGGGTGATCGGCGGCCATTTTGTGACTTGTAGTGCGCCAGCACAAGCTATCACCAAGTGTATTTAACCATCGATAGTGTGGTTATTTTGTGCTATATCCTACATCAGCTGCAGGCTGAGCCTGTGTCACCGAAGTGCATTTAACCATCAACAGTCTGGTTATTTTTTGGCCATATACTACATCAGCTGCAGGCTGAGCCTGTGTCACCGAAGTGCATTTAACCATCGACAGTCTGATTATTTTTTGGCCATATACTACATCTGGTGCAGGCTGAGACTGTGTCACCCAAGTGCATTTAACCATCAACAGTGTGGTTATTTTTTGGCCATATATGTCACCCAGCGCCTAAAAAATAGACCTGACATTTCTATTCAACCAAATCTGTACTGTTTTAGCTGGTCAAGTTATTTGTAGTGACCGTAAAAGCACACTTTTTTTTCTGGGTTGAAAAACCATTCCCAAATTTGCCATTCTCAAAATAACTAGTTTCTGGTATTTGAGGCCTACTTGAAATCTATCCCAAAAAGAATATCTTACATTGAAGCTAGTGATAGTGTCATTCAGAAAAACCTAAGACACACGCTAGCATGCTGATAGAAATCTGATTCTGTGATTAAACCTATACCTGTCACACAGCGCAAAAAAAAACAGGCCTCACATCTCTATTTAACCAAATCTCTACTGTTTTAGCTGGTCAAGTTATTTGTAGTGACCGTAAAAGCACACATTTTTTTCTGGGTTGAAAAACCATTCCCAAATTTGCCATTCTCAAAATAACTAGTTTCTGGTATTTGAGGCCTACTTGAAATCTATCCCAAAAAGAATATCTTACATTGAAGCTAGTGATAGTGTCATTCAGAAAAACCTAAGACACACGCTAGCGTGCTGATAGAAATCTGATTCTGTGATTAAACCTATACCTGTCACACAGCGCAAAAAAAAACAGGCCTCACATCTCTATTTAACCAAATCTCTACTGTTTTAGCTGGTCAAGTTATTTGTAGTGACCATAAAGGCACACTTTTTTTTCTGGGTTGAAAAACCATTCCCAAATTTGCCATTCGCAAAATAACTAGTTTCTGGTATTTGAGGCCTACTTGAAATCTATCCCAAAAAGAATATCTTACATTGAAGCTAGTGATAGTGTCATTCAGAAAAACCTAAGACACACGCTAGCGTGCTGATAGAAATCTGATTCTGTGATTAAACCTATACCTGTCACACAGCGCAAAAAAAAACAGGCCTCACATCTCTATTTAACCAAATCTCTACTGTTTTAGCTGGTCAAGTTATTTGTAGTGACCGTAAAAGCACACTTTTTTTTCTGGGTTGAAAAACAATTCCCAAATTTGCCATTCTCAAAATTGTGGTGAACGGGAACAATAAGGAAAACATCTAATAAGGGACGCGGACGTGGACATGGTCGTGGTGGTGTTAGTGGACCCTCTGGTGCTGGGAGAGGACGTGGCCGTTCTGCCACAGCCACACGTCCTAGTGAACCAACTACCTCAGGTCCCAGTAGTCAGCAGAATTTACAGCGATATTTGGTGGGGCCCAATGCCGTTCTAAGGATGGTAAGGCCTGAGCAGGTGCAGGCATTAGTCAATTGGGTGGCCGACAGTGGATCCAGCACGTTCACATTATCTCCCACCCAGTCTTCTGCAGAAAGCGCACAGATGGCGCATGAAAACCAAGCCCATCGGTCTGTCACATCACCCCCATGCATATCAGGGAAACTGTCTGAGCCTCAAGTTATGCAGCAGTCTCTTATGCTGTTTGAAGACTCTGCTGCCAGGGTTTCCCAAGGGCATCCACCTAGCCCTTCCCCAGGGGTGGAAGAGATAGAATGCACTAACGCACAACCACTTATTTTTCCTGATGATGAGGACATGGGAATACCACCTTAGCACGTCTCTGATGATGACGAAACACAGGTGCCAACTGCTGCGTCTTTCTGCAGTGTGCAGACTGAACAGGAGGTCAGGGATCAAGATTGGGTGGAAGACGATGCAGGGGACGATGAGGTCCTAGACCCCACATGGAATGAAGGTCGTGCCACTGACATTCACAGTTCGGAGGAAGAGGCAGTGGTGAGACCGAGCCAACAGCGTAGCAAAAGAGGGAGCAGTGGGCAAAATCAGAACACCCGCCGCCAAGAGACTCCGCCTGCTACTGACCGCCGCCATCTGGGACCGAGCACCCCAAAGGCAGCTTCAAGGAGTTCCCTGGCATGGCACTTCTTCAAACAATGTGCTGACGACAAGACCCGAGTGGTTTGCACGCTGTGCCATCAGAGCCTGAAGCGAGGCATTAACGTTCTGAACCGTAGCACAACCTGCATGACCAGGCACCTGCATGCAAAGCATGAACTGCAGTGGAGTAAACACCTTAAAAACAAAGAAGTCACTCAGGCTCCCCCTGCTACCTCTTCTGCTGCTGCCGCCTCGGCCTCTTCTGCTGCTGCTGCCGCCTCGGCCTCTTCCTCCGCCTCTGGAGGAACGTTGGCACCTGCCGCCCAGCAAACATGGGATGTACCACCAACACCACCACCTGCGTCACCAAGCATCTCAACCATGTCACACGGCAGCGTTCAGCTCTCCATCTCACAAACATTTGAGAGAAAGCGTAAATTCCCACCTAGCCACCCTCGATCCCTGGCCCTGAATGCCAGCATTTCTAAACTACTGGCCTATGAAATGCTGTCATTTAGGCTGGTGGACACACACAGCTTCAAACAGCTCATGTCACTTGCTGTCCCACAGTATGTTGTTCCCAGCCGCCACTACTTCTCCAAGAGAGCCGTGCCTTCCCTGCACAACCAAGTATCCGATAAAATCAAGTGTGCACTGCGCAACGCCATCTGTGGCAAGGTCCACCTAACCACAGATACGTGGACCAGTAAGCACGGCCAGGGACGCTATATCTCCCTAACTGCACACTGGGTAAATGTAGTGGTGGCTGGGCCCCAGGCGGAGAGCTGTTTGGCGCACGTCCTTCCGCCGCCAAGGATCGCAGGGCAACATTCTTTGCCTCCTGTCTCCTCCTCCTCCTACTCAGCTTCCTCCTCCTCTTCTTCCACCTGCTCTTCCAGTCAGCCACACACCTTCACCACCAACTTCAGCACAGCACGGGGTAAACGTCAGCAGGCCATTCTGAAACTCATATGTTTGGGGGACAGGCCCCACACCGCACAGGAGTTGTGGCGGGGTATAGAACAACAGACCGACGAGTGGTTGCTGCCGGTGAGCCTCAAGCCCGGCCTGGTGGTGTGTGATAATGGGCGAAATCTCGTTGCAGCTCTGGGACTAGCCGGTTTGACGCACATCCCTTGCCTGGCGCATGTGCTGAATTTGGTGGTGCAGAAGTTCATTCGCAACTACCCCGACATGTCAGAGCTGCTGCATAAAGTGCGGGCCATCTGTTCGCGCTTCCGGCGTTCACACCCTGCCGCTGCTCGCCTGTCTGCGCTACAGCGTAACTTCGGCCTTCCCGCTCACCGCCTCATATGCGACGTACCCACCAGGTGGAACTCCACCTTGCATATGCTGGACAGACTGTGCGAGCAGCAGCAGGGCATAGTGGAGTTTCAGCTGCAGCACGCACGGGTCAGTCGCACTGCGGATCAGACCCACTTCACCACCAATGACTGGGCCTCCATGCGAGACCTGTGTGCCCTGTTGCGCTGTTTCGAGTACTCCACCAACATGGCCAGTGGCGATGACGCCGCTATCAGCGTTACAATACCACTTCTATGTCTCCTTGAGAAAACACTTAGGGCGATGATGGAAGAGGAGGTGGCTCAGGAGGAAGAGGAGGAAGAGGGGTCATTTTTAGTACTTTCAGGCCAGTCTCTTCAAAATGACTCAGAGGGAGGTTTTTTGCAACACCAGAGGCCAGGTACAAATGTGGCCAGACAGGGCCCACTACTGGAGGACGAGGAGGACGAGGATGAGGAGGAGGTGGAGGAGGATGAGGATGAAGCATGTTCACAGCGGGGTGGCACCCAAAGCAGCTCGGGCCCATCACTGGTGCGTGGCTGGGGGGAAACACAGGACGATGACGATACGCCTCCCACAGAGGACAGCTTGTTCTTACCTCTGGGCAGCCTGGCACACATGAGCGACTACATGCTGCAGTGCCTGCGCAACGACAGCAGAGTTGCCAACATTTTAACGTGTGCGGAATACTGGGTTGCCACCCTGCTGGATCCCCGGTACAAAGACAATGTGCCCACCTTACTTCCTACACTGGAGCGTGATAGGAAGATGCGCGAGTACAAGCGCACGTTGGTAGACGCGCTACTGAGAGCATTCCCAAATGTCACAGGGGAACCAGTGGAAGCCCAAGGCGAAGGCAGAGGAGGAGCAAGAGGTCGCCAACGCAGCTGTGTCACGGCCAGCTCCTCTGAGGGCAGGGTTAGCATGGCAGAGATGTGGAAAAGTTTTGTCACCACGCCACAGCTAACTGCACCACCACCTGATACGGAACGTGTTAGCAGGAGGCAACATTTCTCTAACATGGTGGAACAGTACCTGTGCACACCCCTCCACGTACTGACTGATGGTTCGGCCCCATTCAACATCTGGGTCTCCAAATTGTCCACGTGGACAGAGCTAGCCTTTTATGCCTTGGAGGTGCTGGCCTGCCCGGCGGCCAGCGTTTTGTCTGAACGTGTATTCAGCACGGCAGGGGGCGTCATTACAGACAAACGCAGCCGCCTGTCTACAGCCAATGTGGACAAGCTGACGTTCATAAAAATGAACCAGGCATGGATACCACAGGACCTGTCCATCCCTTGTGCAGATTAGATATTAACTACCTCCCCTTAACAATATATTATTCTACTCCAGGGCACTTCCTCATTCAATACTATTTTTAATTTCATTTTACCATTATATTGCGGGGCAACCCAAAGTTGAATGAACCTCTCCTCTGTCTGGGTGCCGGGCCTAAATGTGTGACAGTGGCCTGTTCCAGTGGTGGGTGACGTGAAGCCTGATTCTCTGCTATGACATGAATACAGATTCTGCGCTGACATAAGGCCAGATTCTCTGTTACGGGACCTCTCTCCTCTGCCTGGGTGCCTGGGCCTAAATGTGTGACAGTGGCCTGTTCCAGTGGTGGGTGACGTGAAGCCTGATTCTCTGCTATGACATGAAGACAGATTCTGCGCTGACATAAGGCCAGATTCTCTGTTACGGGACCTCTCTCCTCTGCCTGGGTGCCTGGGCCTAAATGTGTGACAGTGGCCTGTTCCAGTGGTGGGTGACGTGAAGCCTGATTCTCTGCTATGACATGAAGACAGATTCTGCGCTGACATAAGGCCAGATTCTCTGTTACGGGACCTCTCTCCTCTGCCTGGGTGCCTGGGCCTAAATGTGTGACAGTGGCCTGTTCCAGTGGTGGGTGACGTGAAGCCTGATTCTCTGCTATGACATGAAGACAGATTCTGCGCTGACATAAGGCCAGATTCTCTGTTACGGGACCTCTCTCCTCTGCCTGGGTGCCGGGGCCTAAATGTGTGACAGTGGCCTGTTCCAGTGGTGGGTGACGTGAAGCCTGATTCTCTGCTATGACATGAAGACAGATTCTGCGCTGACATAAGGCCAGGTTCTCTGTTACGGGACCTCTCTCCTCTGCCTGGGTGCCTGGGCCTAAATGTGTGACAGTGGCCTGTTCCAGTGGTGGGTTACGTGAAGCCTGATTCTCTGCTATGACATGAAGACAGATTCTGCGCTGACATAAGGCCAGATTCTCTGTTACGGGACCTCTCTCCTCTGCCTGGGTGCCTGGGCCTAAATGTGTGACAGTGGCCTGTTCCAGTGGTGGGTGACGTGAAGCCTGATTCTCTGCTATGACATGAAGACAGATTCTGCGCTGACATAAGGCCAGATTCTCTGTTACGGGACCTCTCTCCTCTGCCTGGGTGCCTGGGCCTAAATGTGTGACAGTGGCCTGTTCCAGTGGTGGGTGACGTGAAGCCTGATTCTCTGCTATGACATGAAGACAGATTTTGCGCTGACAAAGGCCAGATTCTCTGTTACGGGACCTCTCTCCTCTGCCTGGGTGCCTGGGCCTAAATGTGTGACAGTGGCCTGTTCCAGTGGTGGGTGACGTGAAGCCTGATTCTCTGCTATGACATGAAGACAGATTCTGCGCTGACATAAGGCCAGATTCTCTGTTACGGGACCTCTCTCCTCTGCCTGGGTGCCTGGGCCTAAATGTGTGACAGTGGCCTGTTCCAGTGGTGGGTGACGTGAAGACTGATTCTCTGCTATGACATGAAGACAGATTCTGCGCTGACATAAGGCCAGATTCTCTGTTACGGGACCTCTCTCCTCTGCCTGGGTGCCTGGGCCTAAATGTGTGACAGTGGCCTGTTCCAGTGGTGGGTGACGTGAAGCCTGATTCTCTGCTATGACATGAAGACAGATTCTGCGCTGACATAAGGCCAGGTTCTCTGTTACGGGACCTCTCTCCTCTGCCTGGGTGCCTGGGCCTAAATGTGTGACAGTGGCCTGTTCCAGTGGTGGGTGACGTGAAGCCTGATTCTCTGCTATGACATGAAGACAGATTCTGCGCTGACATAAGGCCAGATTCTCTGTTACGGGACCTCTCTCCTCTGCCTGGGTGCCTGGGCCTAAATGTGTGACAGTAGCCTGTTCCAGTGGTGGGTGACGTGAAGCCTGATTCTCTGCTATGACATGAAGACAGATTCTGCGCTGACATAAGGCCAGATTCTCTGTTACGGGACCTCTCTCCTCTGCCTGGGTGCCTGGGCCTAAATGTGTGACAATGGTCTGTTCCAGTGGTGGGTGACGTGAAGCCTGATTCTCTGCTATGGCATGAAGACAGATTCTGCGCTGACATAAGGCCAGATTCTCTGTTACGGGACCGCTCTCCTCTGTCTTGGTGCCGGCGCCTAAATGTGTGACAGTGGCCTGTTCCAGTGGTGGGTGACGTGAAGCCTGATTCTCTGCTATGACATGAAGACAGATTCTGCGCTGACATAAGGCCAGATTCTCTGTTACGGGACCTCTCTCCTCTGCCTGGGTGCCTGGGCCTAAATGTGTGACAGTGGCCTGTTCCAGTGGTGGGTGACGTGAAGCCTGATTCTCTGCTATGACATGAAGACTGATTCTGCGCTGACATGAAGCCAGATTCTCTGCTATGGCATGAAGAGACTGATTCTCTGCTGACATGAAGCCAGATTCTTTGCTATGGCATGAAGAGACTGATTCTCTGCTGACGTGAAGCCAGATTCTCTGCTATGGGACCTCTGTCCAATTGATTTTGGTTCATTTTTATTTTTTTAATTTTTATTTTAATTCATTTCCCTATCCACATTTGTTTGCAGGGGATTTACCTACATGTTGCTGCCTTTTGCAGCCCTCTAGCTCTTTCCTGGGCTGTTTTACAGCCTTTTTAGTGCCCAAAAGTTCGGGTCCCCATTGACTTCAAAGGGGTTCGGGTTCGGGACGAAGTTCGGATCGGGTTCGGATCTCGAACCCGAACATTTCCGGGATGTTCGGCCGAACTTCTCGAACCCGAACATCCAGGTGTTCGCTCAACTCTAATTACCACGAACTGGACGTCCCTCCAAAATTGATGAATAGACGAGAAGAAAACTGGTCTGGGAGGCTACCAAGAGGCCTACAGCAACATTAAACGAGCTGCAGGAATATTTGGCAAGTACTGGCTGTGTGGTACATGTGACAACAATCTCCCGTACTCTTCATATGTCTGGGCTATGGGGCAGAGTGGCAAGTTGAAAGCCTTTTCTTAAGAAGAAAAACATCCAAGCCAGGCTACATTTTGCAAAAACACATCTGAAGTTTCCCAAAAGCATGTGGGAAAATGTGTTATGGTCTGATTAAACCAAGGTTGAACTTTTTGGCCATAATTCCAAAAGATATGTTTGGCGCAAAAACAACACTGCACATCACCACAAGAACACCATACCCACAGTAAAGCATGGTGGTGGCAGCATCATGCTTTGGGGCTAATTTTCTTCAGCTGGAACTGGGGCCTTAGTTAAGCTCGAGGGAATTATGAACAGTTCCAAATACAAGCCAATATTGGTACAAAACCTTCAGGCTTCTGCTAGAAAGCTAAGCATGAAAATGAACTTCATCTTTCAGCATGACAACGACCCAAAGTATACATCCAAATCAACAAAGGAATGGCTTCACCAGAAGAAGATTAAAGTTTTGGAATGGCCCAGCCAGAGCCCAGACCAGAATCCGATTGAAAATCTGTGGGGTGATCTGAAGAGGGCTGTGCACAGGAGATGCCCTCGCAATCTGATGACAGATTTGGAGTGTTTTTGCAAAGAAGAGTAGGCAAATCTTGCCAAGTCAAAATGTGCCATGCTGATAGACTAATACCCAAAAAGACTGCTGTACTAAAATCAAAAGGTGCTTCAACAAAGTATTAGTTTAAGGGTGTGCACAGTTTGTTTTTCAATTAAGTTGTACAGTTTAGAAGTCACATTAAAGGTGGAAAAAGTTCTGAAATGATTTATCTTTGTCTCATTTTTTTACAGCACAGAAACCTGACATTTTAACAGGGGTGTGTAGACTTTTTATATCCACTGTATGTGGTATCGCTGTAATCGTACTGACCCAGAGAATGAAGGTAACGGGTCAGCTTTACCACATAAGGAACTCTGTAAAAACAAAACTCATAAAACTGTGGCACCCTATTTGGAATTTTGTTTCAGCTTTCTACTACATAATATGGAATATTAAATGGTGCTGTTAGAAAATACAACTTGCCCCACAAAAAACAAGCCCTAATGTGGCTTTGAGAATGGAAAAATAAAAAAGGTATGGTTCTGAGATAGAAGGGAGAACTGAAAAAGCAAAAAGAGAAAATTGCTACATCAGGAAGGGGTTAATGAATTGCAGTACCCCAGAGCTGGGGGTACTTGCAAATAGTTTATTGTTTACTGTTTGTCATGTTATCATTTATTGTAATTTAAAGGGGTTTTCCTCTGGATAGGTCATTAGTATTTGATCGGTTGCATTCTGACAGCTTGGACCCCCAATAATCAGCTGTTTTAGAAAGCAGTGGCACTTGAAGTAACGCCGTGGCCTTCTCAAACCTTTTCCTAGGCCTGTGATGACGTTATATGGCCTAGGAGCAGCTCAGCCCCTTCGAAGTGAATGGGGCTGAGCTGCAATACCAAGTACAACAGCTATACAATGTACGGCGTTGTGCTTGGTAAGTACAGAAGCCCCTGGTGCTAACAGGAGTGCTGATACCTTCTCAAACAGCTGATCAGCGGGGGTCCAAGGTGTCAGACCCTCACAGATCAGATATTGGGTATAAAAGTATTGGAAAATCCTTTTAATGTCATGTATAGCCAGTATTGTTATGAATGTAAGAGACAGAGTTAACCAACTCTGACACAGCCCCTACAGGAAGTTTGGGTGTGGATCCTGCATCCACCCGTAGTCTACAGAGTTCTAGCCTGGAGTTATCATGGTGGGGAACCAACTCCATGTGCTCCAAACACCAAAGATTATCTACTGAGAGAAGGATCTCACCATTCAGACCATACATGGAGTACTGTGTACAGTTCTGGGCTCCTGTGAACAAGGCAGACATAGCAGAGCTGGAGAGGGTTCAGAGGAAGGCAACTAAAGTAATAACTGGAATGGGGGGACCCTGAAAGGTTTTCAAATTTAGGCTTAGGCTACTTTCACACTACCGTTCAGAGCGGATCCGTCTGGGGTCTGCCCAGACGGATCCGCTCATATAATGCAGACTTGGGATCCGTTCAGAACGGATCTGTCTGCATTATATTGTAGAAAAAATTCTAAGTCTGAAAGTAGCTTCAGACGGATCCGTCCAGACTTTACATTGAAAGTCAATGGGGGACGGATCCGTTTGAAAATTGAGCCATACTATGTCAACTTCAAACGGATCCGTCCCCATTGACTTACATTGTAAGTCTGGATGGATCCGCTTGCCTCCGCACGGCCAGGCGGACACCCGAACGCTGCAAGCAGCGTTCGGGTGTCCGCCTGCTGAGCGGAGCGGAGGCTGAACGCTGCCAGACTGATGCATTCTGAGCGGATCCGCGTCCACTCAGAGTGCATTAGGGAAGTACGGATGCGTTCGGGGCCGCTTGTGAGCCGCTTCAAACGGAGCTCACAAGCGGACACCCGAACGCTAGTGTGAAAGTAGCCTTATTCACTTTAGAAAAAAGACGACTGAGGGGAGATCTAATAACTATGTAAAACTATATCAAGGGTCAGTACAGAGATCTATCCCATCATCTATTTATCCCGAGGACTGTGACTGTGACGAGGGGACATCCTCTGCGTCTGGAGGAAAGAAGGTTTGTACACAAACATAGAAAAGGATTCTTTACGGTAAGAGCATTGAGACTATGGAACTCTCTGCCTGAGGAGGTGGTGATGGTGAGTTCACTAAAAGAGTTCATGAGGGGCCTGGTGTATTTCTGAAGTGTAATAATATTATAGGTTATAGCTACTAGAGAGGGGTCGTTGATCCAGGAAGTTATTCTGATTGCCTGATTGGAGTCAGGAAGGATTTTTTTTCCCCTTAAGTGGGAAAAATTGTCTTCTACCTCACAGTTTTTTTTTTGCCTTCCTCTGGATCAACTTACTATTCCTACAGTGCTCAAGAACACAAGGGAAAAATAGATGAGAAGGTCCAGAAATCTGCATGGCCGAACACGGAACGGTATTTGTTGATGAAAGCTATTAGAACTTACTGCATTGAGGGGAATACTGCTAAGACACCCTTCACACTTGGACATGATCTGGTCAGTCATATCTCAAACCTGTATACCTCAGTTGTGAATTACAGCTTCCATCTCAAAAGTAATATTGCCAGCCATAGATTTGCAGTGCATATTGTGGGAAATGTGTTTTGCTTCTGTTGGATTGTACTACAACTCCCATCCTCCACTCTGACTTCACAGGGCTTGCTGGCAAAAGCATTTCTTTTTTTCCCCTAATGAGAAAAGAGAAGTAAAAGAAGGCTAATATGATTTATCAGATATATGCTAGATGATTTTTCTAATTGTATTTTAATAGAAAAACTGTAAATACTTAGTTATCATGTATTGTCTCACACTTTGCTTTATGTAAGAAAAAAAATCAATGACAAGGGCATCAAGACAGTGGCAAAGGCATAGGAAACAGAACAGATTGCAATCTAGTTGAGAAAATGTCCCAAGGCAAGGGTGACCACCTGTCATAAGCAATGTGGTGCACCATGCATCTGCCAGCAAAATGAGATCCTATAAATCATAATCGAACATCTAATTTTCAATTTTATAAAAAAGAATGAGAGCAATGGTTGGTCCCATGTTTTTAGCTATTTATTTTACCAGTGCTATTCTTCTTCTACGAATAATTTTAACTGGATAAAACCAATTTTGCTACATGTCTAAGTGACTGGCAACTGTCACATACGAGTTTTCTTCCACTACAGTAGATCCCACAGATTCAACAAAAAGCAACTTCATTTGGAGCTGAATTTAAAGCCAATCACTTGCCACTACACTATTTTTATAACTTTTTTGCTCTTATTAATGATATCTCCTATGTCTGCAGTGATAAAAAAGTAATTAAAGGTGTAAATACATATTGTAATAAGTGGATTATATCAAGGTTCTCTTTTTTTTTTCTGTTAGAACGTAGTCTAGGGGATTATATCAAGGTGATGGAGACTTTCAATTTCATGTGAAACCAGACTCTAGTAATCTGCTGTTTGACACATACTCTGTAACTGAGAAACTTATACATGATGTGCACTGTTTAATCTACATTTTGCTACTTTATATTAATATGTAAGAAATTCTTATTATCATAGTAACTGTATTAGTGAAAGCAGTTTACTTGAGGGAATCTTTGTTTCTGAAGCACAATTGTTTTTCTGAAGAGAACTTCAGGGCAGCCCCACACTCAGTAGGAGGTCTTGTAAGCTGTACCATAGTGCAGACAGCTGTTTCAGGGTGATTGCCCCTCATCAGTGCAGAGCAGAGAAAACTGGCTAAACTGGCTGAGAGGCCTGTCAGGGTTTGGGGGCTACTATATCTCCTTGGGGAGAGAGCACCTTAATCAGCGTGAGGAGACTTATAGGCCATCCATGCTCATCTGGAATTCTGGGAAGAAAGGGACAAAAATGAGCTCTTAACAAGCTCTGCCTTAAATGCCAGCAGATGTAAGGCAGCTATCCTATAAGTCAATGTTCAGCTCTTTAAATAAGCATTGAGACATGCCTGACTCCTGACTCTGACCCTGACCCTGACACCTGACTCTCATATCTGAGTTTGACTTATGCTCTTCATAGGTCAGGGTCAAAGTGAGAATGAGTTATAGATAATATATTATGTATTTGTATGCTAAATCACACAGCCAAAGTATGTCTATTGCTGAGCTTATAGCTCTGTGTCTAAAATGCTGTAAGCTAACACATTACAGTGTTATGAGAGCATAGCTGATAGCTCAGTGGTAAGGAAGGGAGCAAAGGATTTTAGATTTACTGTGGTTTTGAATGCTACATCACATAGATGAACAAAAAGCCCAAGCTCATACAAGGCAAGCTGGTAGCTCAGTGGTAATGCTGTTGCCCCATGTCCAGGCTCTCTGAGTTCAAAGCCCCTTTCAGCCTCTAACAAGTGTTTACATTTTATTATGCCCTAGATAAGAGGCAAATTTAAATGATGTGTGACGCTGATGTCTCACTTCCTTCACTTCTCAGTGTCACAAAACATTTTAGATTTACTGTGGTTTTGAATGCTACATCACATAGATGAACAAAAAATCACAAGCTCATACAAGGCAAGCTGGTAGCTCAGTGGTAATGCTATTGCCCCATGTCTAGGCTTTCTGAGTTCAAAACCCCTTTCAGCCTCTAACAAGTGTTTATATTTTATTATGCCCTAGATAAGAGGCAAATTTAAATGATGTGTGACGATGATATCTCACGTCCTTCATTTGTCAGTGTCGCAAGGGATCTTAGGTTTACTGTGTTTTTTGCTATACTACATCTCATAGATCAAAAAAATCACCACCTTTGGTGTCTAGAATTATAGCTCAGTGGTAAGACACTTGCTTTGCATGCAGTGTTCATGGCTTCAAAACCCCATATAGGCTATTAATAAAATGTATATTTTATTGAGCTCTAGATCAGAGTCAAATTCAAGTGGTGTGTGATGTAAGAATTCTTTTTTTTATTTAGAGTACATGGGCAGCACTATAGTAAAGGGGCCCTGTATACAGAGCTGTATCCTGGATTTTACATATCTACTGTATATATGTGTATTATACACACAGTGTGCTATAGCTTCACCACACTGAGATCTGCTCAGTAAGCTGATCTACATACTACTGCTTTATCCACAGACACAATATATGATCATACAGATGGCAGTACTATGTGATAGCTTCTAAGTATAGAAAAACCATGTGCTAATGTTATAGCTTGGAGGTTACATTAATGGCTTTGCATGTTGAAGTCCCCAGAAAGACATATGTTTTTTTCTTTAATAGCATATACTATAATAAATAATATGTCATTAACCCATAGGATACCAGCGCTGTACATGTATGTCGCTGGAAACACAGTCACAAATCCCAGTGCCATACAGGTACAGCGCTCTGATTGGGCGGCCACAGGAGCTACTCCCGCCCGATCAGCTGCAGGGGTCCGGCAGGCACTAATAGTTGGACCCCTCCTATATGCACCGGCATCGGTGAAAACACTGATGCCTGCTCATTAACCCTTGCACAGCGCTGACGGCTGCATGTGCGGTATCCCCGTGGTGCTGTGACGTCAGCCTGGTGTCTAGCCCTGTCAGTCAATGGGGGGAGGGGTGTGTGTGCAGAGCACAGGGGGTGTTATAGAGCATTGCTCAGAATAGGGTTGCCACCCATACGGGAATGACCCGGACAGTCCGGGTTTGCAATCCTGTGTCCGGGTACAAGCCTTTGTCAGACCCGGGCACAGGATCAGCTGTGAATGATGGCGGCGGTGGCTGGGCACAGGGAGATGAGCGCTTCCATTGTGGAAGCGCTCATCTCCATAGTCATCTGTATCGCCGTCCTCAGGACAGCGATACAGACGGCTGTGCTGCGGCGGGGCAGGGGAGGGAGAGGCGTCTGCCTCCCCTGTTCCTCTGATAGGCTGCGGACCTTGTGCCTGCAGCCTATCAGAGGCTGGTGCAGGCGGCGCGATGATGTCATCACGCCGCCTGAGCCATACAGCACGGTACACAGGCCGGGAAGAGGCCTGCATCGCATTGTTGGAGGTAAGTAAAATTGTATTATTATTTTTTTTAGAGAAGAGAGGCACCTGAAATTGGCACATATGGGGGAAGGGGTGGAAAGAGGCACCTTATACTGGCACATATTGGGGAGGAGGAGAAATGAGGCACTTGAAACTGGCACATATTGGGGAAGGGGGGGGAGAGGCACCTTATACTGGCACATATTTGGGGGTGGAGGAGAAAAGAGGCACTTGAAATTGGCACATATAGGGGAAGGGGTGGAAAGAGGCACCTTATACTGGCACATATTGGGGGGGGAATAAAGCACTTGAAACTGCCACATATGGGGAAAGGGGGGGGGAAGAGGCACCTCATACTGGCACATATTGGGGGGGAGAATGAGGCACTTGAAACTGCCACATATGGGGGGGAAGGGAGGGAAATAGGCACCTTATACTGGCACATATTGGGGGGGGGAGAAATGAGGCACTTGATACTGGCACATATAAGGGAAGGGGGGGAAGAGGCACTTTATACTGGCACATATTGGGGGGGAAATGAGGCACTTGCTACTGGCACATATAAGGGAAGGGGGGGGGGGGAAGAGGCACCTTATACTAGCACATATTGGGCGGGAGAAAAGAGGCACTACTTACTGACACATGGGGGCATCTATGGGGGGCACTTCTTACTGGCACATTATTTGGGGGCTTCTACTGAGGCCACAAAGAAGGTGTATTTTATATGGGGGGGCTTTGTGTGGTACTACTATTATCAGGGGGTTTATCTGTTTCTGCAGTATAGTATTGGGGAGCACAGCGGCACAGTATTGGAGGTAGTAGGATGATTTGTCCAGAAGATGGGAGAATGATGGAAAAGTAGTAAACTAAGATTTTTATTGTCAAACTGCAGAGACGAGAAATGGCTGAAAATGGTGTCTGGTCTGAAGGTCTGAAAGGAGAAGATGAGGAAAGAACATCTACATCAAAGGAGACGTCACTGGATGTAAGAGGTATGAGGCGCTGTATTTCTGTAGTGACGGGATCAGGGGCATAACGATTGTGGTGCGACAGCAACCAGGGGTGGAGGCGGGACATGGGCATGGTCTGAGGCGGGACATGGGTGGGGCCTGGAAGGGGGCCCTCCCTCCCTTCTGTTCAGGTTTGGCTTGAAGAAAAGGTGGCAACCCTAAACGCCATGCGCAAAACCCGAGCATGGTACAAAGAAGTTGCGGTCTACTTGGTGCAGGTTGCCTTGCACAACTCTTTTGTGCTGTCACGGAGCGCTGGCAACACAGGGAAATTCCTTCAGTTCTATGAGGCAGTCCTCAAGGACCTGATCTTTTCTGACTTTACTGAGAGAGTAGTGGATGCATGGAATAGCCTTCCTGCAAATACAGTGAAGGGGTTTAAGCATGCATGGGATAGGCATAAGGCTATCCTTCATATAAGATAGGGCCAGGGACTATTCATAGGATTCAGATATATTGGGCAGACTAGATGGGCCAAATGGTTCTTATCTGCCGACACATTCTATGTTTCTATGACCGGGAAAGAACAGGCCGGAGTACCTCGGGAATTGGAGGCGCCCGGATCGTCCCTGGCCAACACTTTCAAGGTGTGGTTCCCCCATACTGGAAAGAAGGGACGGTCCCAAAAAAAGTGCAGCGTGTGTAACAGGAGGGGGTAACGGAAGGACACCACCACTCAGTGTGACACATGCCCCGATCATCCGGGCCTCTGTATTGACGGTTGCTTCAGGGAGTACCACACTTCCATGGAGTACTAAATTTAGAATCCCCTTCCCCAGGGGCGGACTGACCGGTCAGGCACTTCGGACATGGTCCGAGGGCCCGGCCGGGATGGGGGCCCGCCGCAGAATAGCATAATGTGTTATGCCCAGCGCCCCGATTCCGAATGGCCTGGTAATGGTGGTAATGGCAGCGGGGCCCGGTGCAGTCACTGTATTCTATCGCACCGGACCCCGCTCACTGTAATACTAATTTTCATATGTGAAAAAGAACAAGAGAAATCCTCTGCGATCCTCTCCCTCTCTGTACTCACAAACTCAGTAGCAGGCAGGCCGGGCGGCAGCGTAACTCACTGACGTCACGCGCCTGCTCTGCCTGCTTCATTCATAATGTGGGAGGAGCAGTCGCGTGACATCAGTGAGTTGCGCTGCCGCCCGGCCTGCCTGCTACTGAGTTTGTGAGTACAGAGAGGGAGAGAATTTCTCTTGTTCTTCTTCAAATATGAAAATTTGTATTACAGTGAGCGCGGCCCGGTGTGATAGAATACAGTGACTGCACCGGGCCCCGCTGCCATTACAACACCAGATGCCGCCCCCCAGACCCTGTATTGGGGGTCATTCACTCACAGGACACTGTTATGGGGGTATCTGTGGATGACACATATATAGCATAAGGTGCTATATCTGTGTCACCCACAGTGCCATCCACAGAGCCCCCACAACAGTGCCATCCACATAGCCCCCACAACAGTGCCATCCACAGAGCCCCCACAACAGTGCCATCCACAGAGCCCCCACAACAGTGCCATCCACAGAGCCCCCATAACAGTGCCATCCACAGACCACCATTAGTTCAAAACCCACCAAAAGCACACCTTTTGGTTCAAAATATTTTTTTAATTTGCTATTCCCCACCCCTCTTGTAATTGTTCCGCTACTTGGGGGCTGCGCGGGCATGAGTTCAGTCACTTCGGTGCGCTATCCCGTCCTGCAGCGCGTGATCCCGCGAGACCCGCCGCTGTAGGTCACGGGTCTCGCGGGATCACGCGCCGAAGTGACTGAACTCATGCCCACGTAGCCCGCAAGTAGCAGATCAGTGGAACAAGTACAAGGTGGAGGGGACTGTTTCTAACAGAGGCTCACTAATGGACGATGAGATTAGATCACCCCATACGAAAGCATTGAATCAATGCTTTCCTATGGGGAAAAATCTGACCCTGGAGGTCATCATGCAGAGTGTGAGGACGTCCAGCGTCAGATACCGGACCAAAGGTCTGTTTTAATCCAGGAAGCTGCCAGCCACTAGAGGCTGACTTATTGCTGGAACGTAAACAATGCAGTTTCTCTAGAACATTGCAGCTCGATTTGCAAAAGGGACACTGTACCCTGACCACTTCAATGAGCTGAAGTGGTCTGGGTGCCTTTTGTGTCGCTTTAACTTTGAAATCTTATTAAAGATTGTGTAGGGTGTGGCTGGAGGCGGGACAAGGGTGGGGCTTGCAGCAGAACATGGGTGGGGCCTGTAAGGGCGCCCTTGATTTATTTTGCCCAGGGGCCCTGAGGGTTCTCAGTCTGCCCCTGCCCTTCCCCCATTTTAATTTATTTCTCCACAGTCTTCACAGGAATAGCTGCAAAGTGAGTGGAGGAGAAAATTCAAAATCTCCTTTTTTTACACTAACATGTTCTTGTAGCCCCTTTTATTTCATTTTTACACGGGGTAATAGGAGAAAACGCGCCCCAAAATTCGTAGCCCAATTTCTCCCGAGTAAGGACATACCCCATATGTGGACGTAAAGTGCTCTGCGGGCGAACTACATGGCTCTGAAGAGAAGGAGTGCCATTGCGATTTTGGTTGTCCAAAATCCCAATAGCGCTCTTTCTCTTCTGAGCAGCGTAGTTCACCCGCAGATCACCCTACATCCACATATGAGGTATTTTCTGACTCGGGAGAAATTGGGCTATAAACTGTTGGGTGAACAAGTTCGTTTGCTCCACCATCAGATTTACAAATTGTTCACTGAAAAAAAACAAAAAATGTCATATTCAGTGAAGCCCACTTTGTCTGGATTCCTGGTTGGCCAACAAAGTCAGGAATCAAGGGCTCAAAATCCTCTGGGGTACTCCAGCCAAGTTCACCGGTACAGGGATCAGGTGAATTTGCCTGGTGGGCCGGAAAACTAGTACGAGCCCCAGGGCTGCTCATACTAGTGTGGGCCACAGGGTTCCTGGCATGGGGGGCTCCTGGCTCCGCCTGGCGGCGTCTCCGTCGCCTTGGGGCTTATCATCATCACCAGATGATGAGGAGAACGAGGATGACAACAGGAAAGTGGGGTCATCCTCGCCCTCACTGAGGCTCTCGGAGTCGGAGAGCAGCTGGGCATATGCCTCCTCGGCCGAGAACATCCGGCGGGCCATCTTAGAACGCTAAAGGATAGTGCGTGTGTGTGTAAAACTTTATTTAGTGTTTGTGTGGGGGGCGGTGTGTTTTTATGTATACCCTACCCTAACCCACCCTAACCTAACAGAATCCCCGAAAAATTGCTCACAGCCCAAAAACTCGCTGATCAACGGTGGGGTGGGCGATGCGCTAACAGTGGCCAGGCACTCTTTTACAGATAAGAGTGACGGCCACAGTCAGCGCACCTACAAAAAGAAAAAAAATGCGCTTGCGCCCCAAAATATGTGGGGGGAGGGCAAGCTGCAGCACCCCTGGGGGGACGGGGGTCGCACAATTATTTTTTTTTCACTACCCCTGCATAGCCTAAAGCTCTCCCTAAATGTTTATATGCCAGATGGCACTTTATGGGGTCTCAGGGGCCACGGATGGCGGCGGATCGTGTGGGATGCAGATGGACCGACACAGGGCTCCTCTCTCCTTACTCACACAGAAGTCTGTGGGCGGGGAGAGTGGAGCTCCAGGACGTTATCTCCAGGTCAGTCCCTCCAGCCAATCACAGGCGATCCTCACCCTCATCCTCCGTCACCGCCACCTCACAGGATCTGCGGAGGGTGATTGGTGGTGTATATTACCCCACTGATCATCCTCCTATTCCGGGTCACCGGAGACCTGAATAACCTGGAAATGCTGCAAACCGCAGGTCTGAATTGACCTGCGGTTAGCAGCAATCGCCGGTATGGGGGGGGGGGAGGACCCCCCCTCGGCATTTTCACAGGGTGCCTTCTGAATGATTTCAGCAGGCACACCGTTCCTAACACTGCCCGCCGCACAGCGGTGATCGGAAATACACAGGTACGCCCTGTGTCAATAAGAACTTAAAGAGGCTCTGTCACCAGAATCAACCCTATTAGACCATACATACTGCCTGGTAGGGCTCATTATGCTGATTATGTATGATAAATAGCTGCAGAGATATGCAGAGATTAATATGCAAATAAACAATTCAAGCACTCAGAGGCGGGGCTGAATATTCTGAGCAATGCTCTATAACACCCCCTGTGCTCTGCACACACACCCCTCCCCCCATTGACTGACAGGGTTAGACTGCAGGCTGACGTCACAGCACCACGGGGATACCGCACATGCAGCGGTCAGCGCTGACCGCGGCAGTGCAAGGGTTAATTAGCCGGCATCAGTGTTTTCACCGATGCCGGTGCATACAGCAGGGGTCCAACTATTAGTGCCTGCCGGACCCCTGCAGCTGATCGGGCGGGAGTAGCTCCTGTGGCCGCCCGATCAGAGCGCTGTACCTGTATGGTGCTGGGATTTGTGACCGTGTTTCTAGTGACATACATGTACAGCGCTGGTATCCTATGGGTTAATGACATATTATTTATTATAGTGTATGCTATTAAAGAAAAAAACATATGTCTTTCTGGGGACTTCAACATGCAAAGCCATTAATGTAACCTCCAAGCTATAACATTAGCACATGGTTTTTCTATACTTAGAAGCTATCACATAGTACTGCCATCTGTATGATCATATATCGTGTCTGTGGATAAAGCAGTAATATGTATATCAGCTTTCTGGGCAGATCTCAGTGAGGTGACGCTATAGCACACTGTGTGTATAATACACATATATACAGTAGATATGTAAAATCCAGGATACAGCTCTGTATACAGGGCCCCCTTTACTATAGTGCTGCCCATGTACTCTTAATAAAATAAAATAAAGGACTACTTACATCACACACCACTTGAATTTGACTCTGATCTAGAGCTCAATAAAATATAAATTTTATTAATAGCCTATATGGGGTTTTGAAGCCATGAACACTGCATGCAAAGCAAGTGTCTTACCACTGAGCTATAGTTCTAGACACCAAAGGTGGTGATTTTTTTGATCTATGAGATGTAGTATAGCAAAAAACACAGTAAACCTAAGATCCCTTGCGACACTGACAAATGAAGGACGTGAGATATCATCGTCACACATCATTTAAATTTGCCTCTTATCTAGGGCATAATAAAATATAAACACTTGTTAGAGGCTGAAAGGGGTTTTGAACTCAGAAAGCCTAGACATGGGGCAATAGCATTACCACTGAGCTACCAGCTTACCTTGTACGAGCTTGTGATTTTTGTTCATCTATGTGATGTAGCATTCAAAACCACAGTAAATCTAAAATGTTTTGTGACACTAAGAAGTGAAGGAAGTGAGACATCATCGTCACACATCATTTAAATTTGCCTCTTATCTAGGGCATAATAAAATGTAAATATTTTTTTGAGGCTGAAAGGGGCTTTGAATTCAGAGAGCCTGGACATGGGGCAACAGCATTACCACTGAGCTACCAGCTTGCCTTGTATGAGCTTGGGCTTTTTGTTCATCTATGTGATGTAGCATTCAAAACCACAGTAAACCTAAAATCCTTTGTTTCCTTCCTTACCACTGAGCTATCAGCTATGCTCTCATAACACTGTAATGTGTTAGCTTACAGCATTTTAGGCACAGAGCTATAAGCTCAGCAATAGACATACTTTGGTTGTGTGATTTAGCATACAAATACATAGTATATATCTATAACTCATTCTCACTTTGACCCTGACCTATGAAGAGCATAAGTCAAACTCAGATATGAGAGTCAGGTGTCAGGGGTCAGGTGTCAGGTGTCAGGAGTCAGATTCAGGAGTCAGGTGTCAGAGTCAGGTATCAGGGTCAGGTGTCACATTGGCATTATTTTGATACTTGACTATGATATCTGACCATGTCCTAAAATGAACACTGTACACCTGACTGTCATCATTGGTAGTTGCACACCTACAGGAGTCTGCAGCAGACCTCTCCTCCAAGTCTGTGCTGGCCTGTTACTGCTGACTGTCCTCACAAAGCTCATCCTCTCTGAAAAGCAGAGCAGAGCTTGTGACATACATTACTTGGCTAGCAGAAGCAACAGCATAAGCAAGAGGCAGGTTTGGGAAAAGGTGAGAGCACAGAGGCAGTACCTGGACCATGTAAAATATTGTATAATAGTGGCTCACCTATCTGTTACCATGGGATAGGTGTTCTATGTCCAACTGATTTGCCCCAATCAGATATGTATTAATTGGCAGTTAGTATAAGGGCAGGCACTCGTCATCTGGAAACAATTGAAAAGTGTATGGTTCAAAAATATGTAATTTATTATAATAGCACAGCAAAGGAATTAATAAATATATAAATATATATATATATATATATATACATACACACACACACACACACACAATGTAAACCCCCTAGAGTATGCAGTTTGGATTCTGATGGCTGTGCGTGTAGCATACACCACTGGTGGTAAGTATATGTATTGGAGCCCGCACAGTCAACCGTCTTCCCACACTGCAACAATGTACCTCATATACACATGATAATCTATTTAAAATGTCATAAAAGACAACCCAAATTGTCCACCTAATAAAAAGAAAAAAGCCACAATGATTAATAATAACAAAGTATCAGTATTGATAACCGCTCCTATCAGATTGATTGAGATAATTGTATCCACTGAAACGTGTTCTAATATAATAAATTACATATTTTTGAACCATACACTTTTCGATTGTTTCCGGATGACGAGTGCCTGCCCTTATACTAACTGCCAAGTACCTGGACCATGCCAACTAAGCGTGGTGTCAGAGGAACCCACCGATTCCTGGCTGTGTGTACCTGTTGTCACTTGAGATGATATTGAAGAGCGAGTGAACCATTCTGGTACAGCTGGATTGTTGGTCAAAACATAACATAATGACAGTGGCAGCTCTGGATTGTTGCTACAGCTGCTACCAACCCACCTTCTGCTGCTGCTACTTTTGCCGGCTACAGCAACATTTTTGCCACTGCCCGTTCCTTCGGAGGGCCCAGGCAACTGTCTGTTGGCTATAGTGAACAGTAACTGTATCAGTAATGTAATGGCTTAACTAACAATGTGAAAGCAGTTCAATAAGATGCAAACCGTGATATATTAGCCTGCCCTTTAATACTGAGGCACAGTAATTCTAAACTGAACAAAAATATAAACGCAACACTTTTGGTTTTGCTCCCATTTTGCATGAGCTGAACTCAAAGATCTGAAGCATTTTCTACATGCACAAAAGACCCATTACTCTCAAATCTGTCTAAATTTGTGTTAATGAGTTAGCACTTCTCCTTTGCCGAGATAATCCATCCCACCTCACAGGTGTGGCATATCAAGGTGATGATTAGACAGCATGAATATTGCACAGGTGTGCCTTCACAATAGCGTTTTGTGCGGATCCATCATGGACAGATCTATTCAGATAATACAACTGGCTGCATCCGTTTAGAACGGATCCATTTGTATTATCTTTAAAATAGCCAAGACGGATCCGTCTTGAACACCATTGAAAGTCAATGAAGGACGGATCCGTTTTCTATTGTGCCAGATTGTGTCAGTGAAAACGGATCTGTCCCCATTGACTTACATTGTGTGCCAGGACGGATCCGTTTGGCTCAGTTTCATCAGACGGACCACAAAACGCTGCAAGGATCTCATCACAATATCTCTGTGCATTCAAAATGCCATCAATAAAATGCATCTGTGTTTGTTGTCCATAACATACGCCTGCCCATAACATAAACCCACCGCCACCATGGGCCCCTCGATCCACAACGTTTGACGTCAGCAAACCTCTTACCCACACAACGCCACGCTGTCTGCCATCTTCCCTGAATAGTAAAAACCGGGACTCATCCATGAACAGAACGCCTCTCCAACATGCCAGATGCCATCGAATGTGAGCATTTGCCCACTCAAGTCGGTTACGACGACGAACTGCAGTCAGGTCCAGACCCCGATGAGGACAACGAGCATGCAGATGAGCTCACCTGAGACGGTTTCTGACAGTTTGTGCAGAAATTCTTTGGTTATGCAAATCGATTGTTGCTGCAGCTGTCCGGTTGGCTGCTCTCAGACGATCATGGAGGTGAATATGCTGGATGTGGAGGTCCTGGGCTGGTGTGGTTACATGTGGTCTGCGGTTGTGAGGCCAGTTGAATGTACTGCCAAACTCTCTGAAACGTCTTTGGAGACGGCTTATGGTAGAGAAATTAGCATTTATTGCACGGGCAACAGCTCTGGTAGACATTCCTGCAGTCAGCATGCCAATTGCACGCTCCCTCAAACGTTACAACATCTGTGGCATTGTGCTGTGTGATCAAACTGCACATTTCAGAGTGGTCTTTTTTTTGTGGGCAGTCTAAGGCACACCTGTGCAATATTCATGCTGTCTAATCAGCACCTTGATATGCCACACCTGTGAGGTGGGATGGATTATCTCGGCAAAGGAGATGCCAGACCCGAATTTTATGAAATGACAATTCCTGCCATTCTATCCACTCTCTCCGCTATAGAGAAAGAGAGGTGGATAGGAAGAAACAGGATAAAACATCCAAAGTTCTTGTGTCTCAAGCTCCTGGTGACCAAGATCGTTGGAAAAAGACACCACGCTGGAAAACCAGGACTTTTTACATCTGCAAAAAGGAAGGACATCTAAAGCGTGACTGTCCTAACAGACCCAAGGGTAAGTGGCAGTTCATTCCAGACGATCCAATAACTTCGGTTGTGGGGATGGCTATGATTCTTCATAGCACGTTGGCAAACCAGTGTCAGGCCATATCAACCTGTTTATCGAGGAATTAAAATATCCCCTCCCGTGCCTTATTGACACCGGTGCAGCCAGAACTGTTCTGAGATCCACAGATCTCAGAAGCAAGGTTCCCCTCTCTGGGGAGACTATATCCACTGTGGGTCTCACAGGTCAGACAGTGTCTCTATAGACCACCAAACCACTCCATTGTAGACTAGGGCAGCACACTGAAGCCATCCAGTCTTTACTCGTATCGGATGATGTTCCCATTAATTTGTTGGGAGCTGATACAGTCCTGATCAAAAGTTTAAGACCACTTGAAAAATGGCAAAAAAATCATATTTTATATTGTTGGATCTTAACAAGGTTCCAAGTAGAGCTTCAACATGCAACAAGAAGAAATTAGAGTGAGACAAAACATTTTTTGAGCATTCAATTAATTGAAAATAATGATTAAACTGAAACAGGCTGTTTTTCAGCTGATCCAAATTTTAGGACCACATGCCTTTAAAAGGCCAAATCTGTGCAAAGATGTGGATTCATTGTCATTTTCTGTCAGGTAGTCACACGTTGTGATAGCAAAGACAAAAAAACTCTCCCTTTTTGAACGTGGTCGGGTTGTTGAACTGCATAAGCAGGGTCTCTCACAGCGCGCCATCGCTGCTGAGGTGGGACGCAGTAAGACAGTCATTTGGAATTTCTTAAATGATCCTGAGGGTTATGGAACAAAAAAGTCAGGTGGAAGACCCAAAAAAATTTCATCTGCACTGAGCCGGAGGATCCAATTGGCTGTCCGTCAAGACACTGGACGATCCTCGACCCAAATTAAGGACCTTACAGATGATGACTGCAGCCCCATAACCATCAGACGGCATCTGAGACTGAAGGGCTTCAAAAACAAAAAACGTCTTCAAAGACCTTGTCTCCTTGAACGCCACAGAACTGCTCTTTGGACTTTGCAAGAGAGCACCAAACATGGGACATTCAAAGGTGGAAGAAAGTTTTATTCTCTGATGAGAAAAAATGTAACCTTGATATTCCTGATGGTTTCCAACATTACTGGCATGACAAGCAGATCCCACCTGAGATGTTTTCTATGTGCCACAGTGGAGGGGGCGCCATAATGGTGTGGGGTGCTTTCTCCTTCAGTGGAACAATGGAGCTTCAGGAAGTGCAGGGGCGTCAAACGGCCGCTGGCTATGTCCAGATGTTGCAGAGAGCATTCCTCATGACTGAGGGCCGTCGTCTGTGTGGTAACAACTGGGTTTTTCAACAGGACAAAGCTACAGTACACAATGCCTGCAGGACAAGGGACTTCTTCCAGGAGAATAACATCACTCTTTTGGCCCATCCTGCGTGTTCCCCTGATCTAAATCCAATTGAGAACCTTTGGGGATGGATGGCAAGGGAAGTTTACAAAAATGGACAACAGTTCCAGACAGCAGATGGCCTTCATGCGGCCGTCTTCACCACTTGGAGAAATGTTCCCACTCACCTCATGGAAACGCTTGCATCAAGCATGCCGAAACGAATTTTTGAAGTGATAAACAATAATGGCGAATCTACTCATTACTGAGTTCATGTTTGGAAGTTGGATTTCTGTTTTGGGGGGGTTTAGTTTTTTTTGGAGGTGTGGTCCTAAACTTTTGATCAGCTGAAAAACAGCCTGTTTCAGTTTATTCGTTGTTTTCATTAAATTGAATGCTCAAAAAATGTTTTGTCTCACTCCCATTTCTTCTTGTTGCATGTTAAAGCTCTACTTGGAACCTTGTTAAGATCCAGCCATGCTAAATATGATTTTTTGCCATTTTTCTTCTTCTTTTTTTTTTTTTTTTATTCTTTATTTAAATGAATACAGAAGTCCAACCGTGCATTAGCAAGGTCATCCAGTACAATCATTGAATCAGAGATATAGCACAATAATGATATCACATCATACATCAATTAACATAACACAATCTGAAGGCACTTGTGGTATAATGAAAGGTACCTCGCCCGAGCAGGAACCCTTTTCGACTGATCCATAACCATATCAGGCCAAAAGCCAAATAAGAACATAATCCTGGTATTAAAACAAAGTTACCAGAAAGAGTAAAGCGCATAAATGCACCCAGACTAGAAGAAGCAACCTTAGACAATAAACAACAGAAGGAGGGAGACAGTACATACAAACAATAGACACTAAAGGGGGGGATGGGTACTGAATAGGGGGTAAACCCAAAGAGTACAGAGTAAAATCCGCAGCTTAGTGCAGAAGGTCCTGAAACTCCTGAGACTCCTGAAAAGAAAACCAGGGGGCCCATGAATCAAGGAAGGCTTTATGCTTGGCTCTCAGCTGCGAGGTGAGTTCCTCCATTCTCCGGATCTCCTCCACCTTTTGGATCCAAAAACTGATAGTCAGAGGCGCAGAGAGCTTCCATCTCGCAGGGATACATGACCTAGCCGCAATCACCAGGGAACACAGACAAGACTTCCGGAGCACACTCATTGGCAGATCCGAGAGAAATAATAAGAAGAAACCAGGGGTGTGTGGTATCGTAAATCGGAAAATTGAAGACAAGGTCTTATGGACCAACTGCCAAAAAGGACAAATTTTTGGACAGTCCCAGAAAATGTGTATCATGGAGCCCATACTGGATTCACAGCGCCAGCAAATAGGAGACGCAGATGGAACATTTTCTGCAATCTGGTTGGAACATAGTACCCCCTGGACATTATCTTGTAACCCGCCTCCTGGAACCTACTCGCAATGGATGACCTGTATAGCAGACTGAAGAGTTTTGACCAGTGGTCGTACGATTTTTTGCCATTTTTCAAGTGGTCTTAAACTTTTGATCAGGACTGTATTATGGGATGTGTAAAGTTAATACACCCCTGTTCCGACGCGTTTCGCCCCAACATTTGGGGGGCTCATCAGGGGACACTGAGGGAGCTTATGGAAGTATAGCTCATGTGTCTAGTAACACAATGGACGTGGAGTTGAAAAAACACATAGACTGTCAGCAATCTGCCAAACAGACCACAGAACCCTCCTGTTTAATCATATGGTTTCTACTTGCGTGTCTGTAGTAGTGTTGAGCGTGAATATCGGCACTTTGAGAATTCGCGGATATTTAGAATATAGTGCTATATATTCGTATTCGCGAATAGTGTTGAATATTTTAATCGCAAATTTATTGAGAATTTATTGCAAATATATTACATTGCCGATTTTTCGCAATCAAGTAAACAATGTCTTGAGATCTCGAATTCTCGAATTTGCGAATTTATGGCGAATATTCAGACAAAAATTTGCTAAATATCGGAAATTCGAATATTGCCTATGCCGCTTATCACTAGTCTGCAGACAGTATAGTGCCATGATATATCAGAAATGCCCCATCTTTGTCTAAACAGATCTCTGGACTCGTCCTGCTGCCAGTATCTAATATGGCCTCTGTGTTCCCCCACTGATTTCTGTATTGATGCCTCCCTTATACGGCCGCCACCATTGTGGGGCATTTCTGATATATCATGGCACTATACCGTTTGCAGACACGCAAGTAGCAACCATATTATTAAACAGGAGGGTTCTGTGGTCTGTTTGGCTGATTGCTGACAGTCTATGTGTCTCCACGTCCATTGTGTTAATATACACTGACTTGTGTTTGCTTAAACATAAGCTATACTTCCATAAGCTCCCTCAGTGTCCCCTGATGAGCCCCCCAAATGTTGGGGCGAAACGCCTTTGGACAGGGGTTTATTAACTTTACACATCCCATAATATTACCACTATACAACTGTGGTACTCTTTAACACTACCACGTGACTCATCCCTTGTTGATGGGAGTTGATTTCTATCTATCTTTTCTAATTTTTTTGTTTATTATTTTTGTTATGTTTATCTTCACATGGTAAAGTCTAGACTATTAACAACATTTGTTGCCATTAGCAACCGCTGCTCCAATACAGCGGCTGCTAATAACTTTTGCTGCTACAAACAAATATTGCTGCTTATTACAACTGTTACAATAATATTGTTACTAACCATTACCAAGTATATATTCTACATTGTTTTTATTCTTATTTTTATTTTAAGATTGTTTTTAAACTACAGTTTTTTAAACTATTGTTTTTGAAAACTACTGTCAAATTATTTTTATAGCTTTGTGACAATAAATTATATAATATGATATCTATATCAACCATTGATTACTCAATATAACCAGATGGGGAGTGCCTGCTATATTTGAAAACGTACATTACATTATTCTGTGATTGGGTGAAATCACTACTAAGCCACTTCCCGTCCTTTGATATCTAGAGAGTGAGCCACTATACCCTTTAATCATTTTTTAAAGTCTAGACTAGCCTATCGCTGCTTGTTCTATACTTCCCAATCAGGGCCATCCTAGGGCGTCCAGGAGGTTCCTGACACGGTATTGCCCCTATCGGGGTGGCCATTCCGTTCTAGGCAGGGCATAATCTAGATAGGGTCATCTTTAGGGACAGTCCCCCTAACATCATTGACCATATGAGACCCTGCCTTTGTGTTGCCCACTACTGTGAAGATTGAGTTATGTGATGATAGATAATTTTGCCTAATTGGGGTATCTAATGTGCTCTTTTTTTATCTTTTGATATAATAATAAAGGCTAGGTTTTACGAGATGTTTTTCTGTAATTATATTCAACTTTATTAGACCATCGTGATTAATATTACCCTCTGACGGGTTATAGTCTGTACTGTGACTTTTGTTTCCAATGGAGCTCACAATCTAAGGTACCTATCAGTATGTTTTTTTGGAGCGTGGAAGGAAACCCACACAAACATAACATACAAACTCCATGCACATGTTGTCCTTGATCCAATTTGAACCCCTTACATGCCATGAGTAAGACCCATTGGCGGATTCAAAGGGGGGGGGGGGGGAATTGCCCCCCCCCCCTTCCCCCGAGAATGTAGTGAGAGCCAGGGGCGGACAGTGGACTGAACATTCCAGGCCCGATGGCGGTGGAAGCAGCAGGGAGAGATGAGCGCTTCCATTGTGGAAGCGTTCATCTCCATACATATTCATCTGTATCGCCGTTCTCAGGACAGCAATACAAATAAATGGTGCAGAGAAGCGGGGGAGAGGAGTCTCCCTTGCCCGTTCCTCTGATAGCCTGCAGGCCTGTGTCGATGACGTCATCATGCTGCCTGAGCAGTACAGAGCGGGACACAGGCTGGAAGAGGCCTGCATTGCATCGCAGTGTCATGGAAGTATAGTTAATAATTATTTTTAGTACAGTATGGCAATAGGGGGGTGGGGCCCTATATACTGGCACATTATGGGGGGAGCACTATGGAGAGGGTGGGGAGCACTATGGAGAGGGGGGAGGAGCACTATGGGGGGCATCTAATGGGGGTCCTATATACTGGCACATTATGGGGGCATTATGGAGAAGGGGGAAAGAGCACTATGGGGGCATTATATAGGGGCATTTAATACTGGCACCCATTTTGGTGCCACTATGGGGAAGGGGGAGAGAAGCATTATGGGGGCATCTATGTGGGGCAGTCTATAGGGGCATTTTATACTGCCACATTATGAAGGGCACTATGGGGATGGGGTAGGAGAACTATGGGGGCATCTTCTGGGGGCACTATATAGGATGGGGAGGAGCAGTATGGGGGCATCTTCTGGGGGCACTATATAGGAGTATTTTATACTGGCACAAATTATAGGGGCACTATGGGCACCTTAGCTCGACTGGGGGCACTAAATGTTTTTTGTAGTGGCACACAGTACGGTCAATGGATCACATGAGGGCACTCTGGGGACATTGACTCTACTGGGGGCACTAAGAGGGGGTTTTTTGTTTTTTTTACTGCCATACAACGGAACATTTTTTTGTACTGGCACACATTATAAGGGGGCTTTATTACAACTGGGGGACTATGGGAGCATTATTACTTCTGGGACACAATTACTGTTGGGGGCACTGTAGGAGCACTATTACTACTAAGTGCACTCTGGCACAGAATTATTACTATTGTTGGGATTTTGGGGAGCACTATTACTGTGGGGGAACCCTGGCACAGTTTCAGCTTAGCACAGTTATTTTTGGGGGACATTATGGTTACACTATTAGTGTCAGGGGCACTATTTGCTGGGTGCAGTTATTTTTTAGGGCATTGTGTTCCAATAATTATTAAAGGGGGAGCTATCTGTGTGTAACTAGTATTTTCAGGGGGTTTATCTGTTTCTACAGTATAGTTTTGGGGGGCACAGCGTCTCAGTATTGGGGGTGCATATTGGGATGTTGAGAAGGTGGGAGGAAAAGTAGGAAACTAAGATGTCTGTCTGTCAGTCAAACTCTGCAGAGATGAGAGATGTATAGAGAGTAGGAGAGGGGCACTCAAATATCAAGGAGCCTCGGACAGCAAGTGCATGAGAAGTGGAGTATTTACAAATACAGTTTCTAATGGAAACAGTAAGATATATACTGTCCCATAATTGTTTTATGTTCGAGGATAGATTTTACCGACAGTTGACCGCTACAGCCATGGGCACCAGATTCGCCCCCAGCTATGCCAACCTATTTTTGGCCCATTGGGAGGATGAGGTCATCCGCCTTTGGCTGGGGACGAGTCTGGTGCTCTGGCGCCGGTATATTGATGATATTATTTTTATTTGACAGGACAGTAGAGCAAACTTAGATCAGTTTCTGGTTGATATTAACCAAAATACTAGGAACTTGATATTTACCCCTATAATAGATTCAGGGGAAGTAGATTTTTTAGACCTCAATATTAAAATAGAAGCATCAAGGTTGTTATGTAGTACGCATACCAAAAAAGTGGCAAGAAATAGCTTTATACGTTATTCGAGTTGCCACCTACCCAGGTGGCTCACGAATATACCGGTGAGCCAATTCAGAAGACTCAAACGTAATTGCACAACCAATGAGCAATTTGAAGATGAAGCTCAGAAACTTAGCTAATTATTTAGAGACAGAGAATATCCTACTACAACCATAGAAGGTGCGCTACATAAGGTCCAGGATTATGAATAGGGCTGATTTTTTTGGGCCCAGTAAATCAATGCTACCAGATGAGACCATACGTTTAATATTACCATTCAATTCCCAACACCGACAAGTCGAAACAATTATTTATCGCAATTGGCACTTTTTGCAGGATGATAAGATCGTGGGACCGTTACTGACAGCAACCCCGCAAATTACCTCTACCAAAGCTGCTAACCTTGCCTCCAAAGTGGCACCAACCGTTAAGAGAACTTGTGACAAAAGTACAGGTTCTGACTGGTTAAAAATGAAGGGGTGTGGAAAAAGTTTTTTAGGTGTGGAAAATGTCTTAATTGCAGGGCAAACTCCTTCCCTAAAAAAACCACAAGAGTGGAATTGACACAGAATGCTTTCTTCATTGATATCCAGGAAACCTTAACCTGTGATTCAAAGGACGTTATTTATTTACTAGAATGCAGTTGTCACAAACAGTATTTAGGTCGAACTAAGAGGACCCTCAAGAAGAGAGTGAGGGAACATATCTCTAACATTCGTAGGGGATATGAACTTCATTCCCTTTCTAAACATTTTAAAGATATTCATGATTGTGATCCCTCAACCCTCACCTTCATGGCCATTAAAAATGTCAGAAGGTCATGGAGGGGAGGTAACCACATCATGAATATGTTCAGACAAGAATCCCGCCAGATTTATGAATTTGATAGTCTTATACCCAAGGGACACAATGCAGAGATGGAACTGTTTGGATTTCCTTAATATGGGGGATGTCTGGTGGGGATGCGGAATCCAAGTCTGGCTATCTATCAGCACTTGGATCCCCCCTCCCCATCAGACTGCCCTCCCCAATCCAACATTTCCACCCCCTGGAGCGGCAGAGCAGCTGACCATTTGATAATGACAATGTATTCAGCAATTTATACCCTATATTTATTAGTAAGATTAATTTCCATATGGAATGTTTATGTGTAATCGCATGTTCTTACAGTCCAGATTTACCAGTTTTTATTAGTTTCTACTGTGCAGATCTTGATTTCTTATACTATATATTTTGATTGATGTGATTTTATGCAAAAACGCACCAAAAACGCATATGCGTTTTCTATTCCACTGCAACTACTCCGTGCCAGAACTTAAGATGGACCATTTTCCCATCATCCCATTCAAATATTTGAGTATATAAACGTTACACTTCCTGCTTGCCAGATACCGCCACTGAAGAAGGGGAGGTACCCCGAAATGCGTTTTGTTGGTTTGGACGGAGTAGCAAGCAACGATTCATATGAATTTTGCCGCAAGTGGCATTCTTTAATGGTGCACTACAGCCATTCATTATATACCCAGGAGCACAGACCAACTCCTCATTGAACTTTCCATTTGGAGATGCGAAACTAACAGACGCATCTCCCGGAGCATTCGACCCCCCGATCACGTGTACATACTCCGAGTCACGTGAAACCACGCCAAGTCACGTGGGATGCCACGTAGATATCGCGAGACTACACAGGACGCCTGTAGTGAGTCCGGCGGTGAAAGAGGGGAGACATCCGATAACCATCTACCTCCTGGCGGCAAGACCCTAACCGACAGCATGAATAGGGACCTGTCAACTGACCTACGATCCGGTGGTAAGGTATGCTGTTTTCCACATGCATTTTTGATAGTAGAGATACGGACATACTCCGGTAAATGTTGACTTTACAAGATACATACTAACAGGAGACACACTTCCTTCCACTTGTTGTTTTCCATCTCCATATGGAACAATAGTTCACAGTGCCTTCTGAACGGGCAGCACATCTTCTATCTAGTCTCACAGTTTTTTTCAACTAAGGTTCTATTCGGCTACCTATGGAGCCATAGACTTGTCATACTACTATCTACGATTATATGGATGTGCGAATATACCTCTGACCTGCATACTATCTCTATTTGTGATTTTTATGTATTTTATGCATTTTGTATGTATTTTTTATGGTACATATTTAGTTTTATTGGTGTTTAATAAATACTCCACTTCTCATGCACTTGCTGTCCGAGACTCCTTGATATTTGAGTGCCCCCCTCCTACTCTCTATACATTTTTTTCCTGGTACTGGGTGATCCTTGAGGAGTGCACCTACCCATAGGGATCTCCCAGGTGAGCCGCCATTCCTGCCTCTTCTTAGAGATGAGAGATGGCTGAAAGAAATCATCATGGTGGTCTGGTCTGAATGGAGAAGATGAAGAAAGAGAAAATCTACATCAAAGGAGACGTCACTGGATGTAAGAGGTATGGGCGTGATATATGGGTGGGGCTGTGTATGGGTGTGGCTTGAGGATGGGCAGGGACACATGGGCCCCATAATCTCCTATTACCTGGGGAAGTGCTTCTCCCAAGACCAGGCTCTGGATCCACCACTGGTAAGACCATATAGTGTGGTTAAAACATGTTGGCTCTGGAGTGTTAATAAGTGTGCTACTGTACGTGGAGTTTAAAATGTGAAAATAAATTATGAAGATTTTATCACACACTGGATTCAAACACCTTTCTTGAATCCAGTACCCCAGTACTGCAAGGCACCAGTGCTAGCCAAAGAGACACCGTGCTGCCCACTTATTTTCTATTTGGTTTAGACTCAAGGTATTGTTTTGATAATAAGGATCATTAGGTGCCAGTGTTACATAGACCCTCAGAATTATTCCCATTGGTAGGCCCAAACTCGGTTCACAAACTGCTGTACTCCTGGTTGGGTTGGGTCTCCCAATGAGAAAATGTATCAAGAATACTATAACATTTCTGCTCCTTTGAGCTTCCATTCTCTTTTTTTTTTTCATTATAAAAAGAGAACAAAATACAAAAAAAGTCAGCAGATATACTGCAGTCTATCAACATGGTCTAAAATATTCAACAAGTTGAATTAAATAATGATGTCAACATTAGATTTATTCCTTTTGTCTACTTATGTTGGGTTGGCACTGTGTTTTTATGGCTGTAGAATAGACTATTGTAAAATTCCAATACCTGTTATTCTAGTGCTTTGAATATTTTGACCAACATATGGATTAGTAACTGGGTTAACTACAACATATTTTAATTATTGTGCAGTTGCTAAAAATAATATTTCGATTTTGCATTTAAGTTACTGGAATTTCTTCATGCAAATTATTAGGTGCAACTGTTTAATTCCACAATATTACAATATTTACAGAATTCATTACTATTGTATTATTTACAAAAGTGAATAAATAAAAGCTCATTAGTAGATAATTATAGCAAATTTTGCTGTTATATGACAGTTGTAACACTATTGTAGTTTGATCAAGGTTGCACTTCTACCCATTATTATGTTCTTTTGTAAATTATTTTTGACTAAATCTCATAAAATTAATAATAATATAGTAATCAGAGTTATTACTACAATGTATTTGCAATTCTTTGCCATATTTATGCATTTTAACATTAAACAATGTGTTCCCCATATTGTCCTAGTGGTACAATACAGTGGGAAAGGGTGTTACTTTCACCAGTGGTGGTAGATAAAGTCATTGCTAGATTGCTGTGCCTAGGGCCCACCAATAGTGATGTAAGTGGCCATGTCTTCACTAATGTAAAATAGTAAGTATATTGAGAAGGTGGAGGTGGGAATTGGTGGACAACGACATCCTCCCAATAGGTGATGATGATTCAGATGGTACGTATTTATGGTCACAAAGTACAAAGGACTCTATGGGTGGCTTGATATGACATAGGTATTGTAGGTACAAAAGGTGCCAGGTCTCTGTTAGGAGAGGGGTACAGAAACAGGTAGCAGATGCTCGGTGATAATGAATGCTGCCAAATGGGAAATAACAATATGGCTGATTTTCAGCAGCATGCAGTGAAAGGTCTGTAGGCACATATGAAATGTAACGATGTGCCGAAGGCGCACTCGGTCTCCCATCAGCCGCAGACCTGCTGCTTAGCTTCGGGAGCGAGGATCTGTGTTTGACCTCGTTCCCAGGGTGGCTTTGCTAGCTGAGAGGCTCCCTGCTCCTAGGTCTGCCTTGAGCGCCGAGCTGATCACTCGGTGCTCGACTGGTCGGTCTGTCGTTCATGTGACGCAGGCCACGTTAGATGACCCTCACTCCCCACTATAAATACAGGCAACCTGCTGGCCACAGGTTGCCTGTTAATTTAGGTTCCTGGCGTTTGTTGGATACCTATATACTTACCTGATCCTGTTCCCTGACGATCCTTTGCCTGCTCCTCCTGTACTGCGCATTCCTCCTGGTATTTTGACCTCGGCTTCCACCAGACTATTCTTTGCGGACTCCTTTGGTACTTCTCGACTCTCCTGGTATTTATGACCCCGGCTTCTCCTGACCATTCTTTGCTTATCCCTCTGTACTGCGTTTTCCTCTTGGTTTTGACCCGGTCCGTTCACTATCCATTATTTGTCTTGTCTGTCCTTCCCGCAGGTATCCTAAGTTAGGGACTGCCGTCCAGTTGTCCCCTGTCATCAGGACTCATAAGGCAAGTAGGCAGGGCCAGGGGTGAGGGTGGAGCGCAGTGGTCACTATCCTCCCCCCTGTGTGTGTGTGTACGTGACCGTTACAGATTAACAGGCCCAAAAACTACTGTATAATGAATCCTCTGGTGACCCTGACTGACCATGTCTCTAATCTGACGCAGATGGTGCAGGAGCTAGGGGAAAAACTCTGTTCTTTTGAGTTAGGGCAAGGTTCTTCCACTCCTCAGGCCTCCAGTCCGCATTTTGAGCCCCAGATTAAGCTCCCAGAACCCTTTTCTGGCGACCGGAAGAAGTTTCTCTCTTTTAAGGAGAGTTGCAGACTTTACTTCCGTTTGCGCCCAGTGTCGTCTGGCCCCGAGAGTCAACGCGTGGGCATTATCATTTCCCGACTACAGAGTGATCCCCCCAGGACTGGGTGTTCTCTTTACCTGCTGGCGCCAGTTGTTTAACTTCTGTGGAGGGGTTCTATCAGGCCCTGGGTACCCTCTATAATGAACCAGACAGGGCTCTGGTAGCCGAGACGGCTCTAAAGGCACTGGTTCAGGGCAATCTACCTGCGGAGGATTATTGCACCCAATTCAGAAGGTGGTGTGTCCCCTCAGGATGGAACGAACCAGCCCTGAAGAGTCAGTTCAGGTAAAGTCTGTTTGATAATTTAAAGGATCTTCTGGTCAGTTATCAACTTCCAGAGACCTTAGAGGAGATGATGACCCTTGTTGTCCAACTTGACAGACGAGTTAGAGAGAGACGACAGGAACGACAGTTCTCTTCCCAAATGGTGGTCCAGCCAGAGGCCTATCCCAGAGACAAACGCTGAGGTCTCCACCGAGGAACCCATGCAGGTTGGCATGACCCGAGGGAATCATCGCCGCAGACGTGGAGAATGATTTTACTGTGGAGATCCTGACCATTGGATCAACCAGTGTCCTAAGAAGGTCCTCTCTGTCAAGTCTCCTAAGGCAAGGCAACCTAAAGACCAGGTACACCCTGATTTTTCTAAATGTAAGCTTTTGATACCCATTACGATTTCTCTGGGGGTAGATAAATGGCCAGGTTAGGCCTTTTTTGATTCTGGCTCAGTGGCCAGCTTTATTGACTCTGAGTACGCTGTAAGATTGGGTATTCCAGTGTTTGCTTTACCAAGTCCTATCCATGTCATGGCTATTGATGCTACTCCTCTTATTGATGGTACGGTGAGCTCATGTACCTCAGAGATTTCTCTAACCGTGGGTGTGTGCCACTCAGAGAGATGTTCCCTTTTAGTCCTGGAGAACCTACCAGTTGAGGTGGTACTAGGGTTGCCTTGGCTCCGACTACATAACCCCACTATAGATTGGTCCAAGGGGAAGTTGGTGAGATGGGGGCCTAAGTGTGACTCATGCTTGTCCGTGGTACAGGCTGGGGTCTCAGTAAAGTCTGATACTTTACCCACTGTTAGGGAATATTCTGATGTATTCTCATCACCAACCCCGGAGGTTCTACCCCCCCCCCCATAGACCTTATAATTGTACTATAGAGCTAGTAGAGGGGGCCATGTTTCCTAAGGGGCGAATTTATAATCTTTCTAAGCCCGAACGCAAGGCCATGGAAGATCATATTAAGGAGAGCCTTGGTAAAGGGCATATTAGACCTTCTATCTCTCCTATGGGGGCAGGTTTTTTCTTCGTTAATAAAAAAGATGGTGCTCTTAGGCCTTGTATCGATTACCGGAGATTAAATAAAATCACTGTCCAGAATAGATACTCCCTCCCATTGATTCCGGATTTATTTAACCAGGTTCTGGGGGCAACCTGGTTTTCCAAGATTGACCTGAAAGGGGCATACAATCTAATCCGAATCAAGGAGGGAGACGAATGGAAGACGGCGTTCAATACGACGGCAGGACACTTTGAATATCAGGTGATGCCTTTTGGACTCAGCAATGCCCCAGGTGTGTTCCAAAACTTTATGAATGACATTCTTAGGGAGTTCTTAGGTAAATTTGTTATTGTCTATCTTGACGACATTTTGATTTTTTCTCCTGACTTCGAATCCCATGTGTCTCATGTTAAACAAGTATTAGAGGTGTTGAGGGAGAATAAGCTATCCGCTAAGCAAGAGAAATGTGTCTTTGGTGTACAAGAGATTCTGTTTCTAGGGCATGTTCTGACTCCTCATGCCTTGAAGATGGATCCTGGTAAGGTACTAGCAATTAAGGAATGGGTAAGACCTTTATCCTTAAAGGCCTTACAACGATTCTTAGGTTTCGCCAATTACTATCGTAAATTTATTATGAATTTTTCTGTAATTGCTAAACTGTTGACCGACCTTACTAAGAAAGGGGCGGATTTGGAGAATTGGTCTACTGAGGCCATTTCTTCATTTGAAAATTAAAAAAGGCATTCAGTAGCGCTCCCATTCTGATCCAGCCTGATCAGGAGAGACCCTTTATTGTGGAGGTGGATGCGTCCGAGGATGGTGCAGGAGCAGTCCTTTCACAAGGTCCTGCTAGCCTCACTTACCTGAGACCGTGTGCCTTCTTCTCCAGGAAATTCTCTCCCACGGAGAGAAACTACGACATAGGGAATAGGGAGCTGCTGGCCATTAAATGGGCATTTGAGGAGTGGAGGCATTTTCTGGAGGGGCCAAGGCATTGTGTAACTGTTGTCACTGACCATAAAAACATTATGTTTCTCGAGTCTGTTAAGAGGTTGAATCCCCGTCAAGCCAGATGGGCTCTGTTTTTTACTCGTTTTGATTTTTCCATTACGTTCAGGCCGGGAAGTAAAAATGTGAAGGCGGACGCATTATCTCGGAGCTTCCATGCTTTTCAACCTACTGAGGTACCACCTGAATCCATCCTACCAGCAAAAATCTTCATAGCAGCTCTAACCCAGGATATCTCGGCTCGCTTTAGGTCTGAACAACATCTGGCACCGGTATCCACGCCAACAGATAAGTTGTTTGTTCCCGTACAATTTCGTCTCCAGCTGTTGGGTCACAATTCTGCCTTTTGTGGACATCCGGGTGTTGAGGGCAGTAAGGATCTGGTTTCTAGATCTTATTGGTGGCCCACTCTAACTAGGGATGTCAAGTCCTACGTGTCAGCCTGTGAGGTTTGTAATGAGAAGCAAGGGAGTGAGCACTCACAACACCTGGACCATAGGGTGCAATATTTATTCAGATAGGACCTGCCAAGTCCAATAGGTATTAAAATATATAAACCACATACAATATAAAATATGGCAATCACAAATCACATACAATATAAAATGGTACCAATAAGAACAACCTAAACAGGAATAAGACACTTGAAAAAAAACGCATGCAATGATAGTGGTGTCACACTCTGCAGTCCATAATATTATCTAATTCTTAGAAAAGGACGGTCACAAGCAATGTAGGCACTAATAGTGTTCGTTATGCCACACACCGCAACTTGTTTCAAAATATCTCAGTGATATATGTCACTCCAAGTACTGGCTTAAATGGTGACCAGTTTCAGCATCATAGTATAATGAATCAATCCGGATATAATCCTCTTCTTATAATTAGTCTGACCGCCCTGAACGGAAAATTCACTGGTATTCAGATTTAACAGTCCAGGTTCCTACCTGAATCCTGGCACCGCGTCCTGCTGTCAAACCTCCCAGCGCTTCCACGAGGTGCGTACAATGTTTGTCGCTTTCGGCGTCCGGCCTGGCACGTCTCAGGCGGATGACGTCACGTTATCGCGGGGCTGGAAATGCAGGATTGGTGCTTTGTACAATGAAGTCTTTGCTTGTTTACCAGGGCGGTATATTAAAGCGGTAGTCGTACCTGAAGAGTCTTCTATCGCATGGCCATGCAATTTAATAATAGATGTAGAATGAGCGCTTCTTCCTGACACCAGACGCGTTTCGGGGCGTCTGCACCCCTTCCTCAGTGGTTGAAGCGCTCTACATCCCACTCCTCCTTTTATACTGCGTTCAGTAATCTGCAATTTCCGGATTCTGGATCATTTCAACATAATTTATTCCATTGAGTTTTAGTGCGGTATAGTTGCGGTTTTTCCGATTTAGATGCGTTTTTGTTAAAAATGTGACCAACATGATATAAAACTAAGCCCTACTTGATTTTTGACATAAAAAACATTTTAATGCCTGTGTATTAAGAAATATATAACATAAAAATCGCAATATAAAAATATAAATAAATAAATATATTGGAACACTTAGATCCCTTCTGTTGGTCTTAAAAAGTCACAAGGGGAAACTGCAGAGATATGGAGATGTGCAAATAAATATATAGAGGGGTTCATAGTAGAATAGAGGTTATAGGGGTGGTGGTCCCTACTCCGAGGGGGGGTCCCAGGGCCGATAAACGGCCAACAATGGGACCCTCCATCAGAGACGGGACCAACACCCTACAGGAAACCGAAGATCTCCAAATCCGAATTCAGGCCTGCCGGTAATAAGCAGCCAAATTCATAAATATGCTTGGATTCGGCTCTGGACATCCTTTTGATAAAATCACCCCCCCTCCAATGTTTGTTAATCTTTTCCAGGGCAAAAAAAACAACTTAGACGGATCTCTGCTTCTCATTATCAATTTTTATTGGGTCGGGCACCCGATTTTGAGTTAGCAGCACCCGTCATAGCCACTAGGTGTAGAGCCAACCACTCATTCATTTACTACCTGTGAGGTTTGTGCCAGGTCCAAGACACCTAGGACTCGCCCTGCTGGTAACCTATGACCCCTACCCATTCCTAGTAGACCCTGGTCCCATATCTTGATGGACTTTATAACTGACCTACCACCGGCGGAGGGTAAGACTGTGGTTTGGGTAGTGGTCGATAGGTTTAGCAAGATTGTCCATTTCATTCCCCTGTCTAAACTCCCGAATGCCAAAACCCTGGTGTCTATTCTTGTGAAAGAAATTGTTCGATTGCATGGTATCCCGGAAAATATTGTTTCTGACAGGGGTGTGCAGTTTGTGTCCAAATTCTGGAGGGCCTTCTGTCAAAAATGTCAAATTTCATTGTCATTCTTCATGTTTTCTTTTTCCTCTGCCTTCCACCCTGAGAGTAATGGGCAGACTGAATGCCTTAATCAGTCTGTGGAACAATTCATCAGGTTGTATGTTGCTGATGACCAGCAATTATGGGTTAAATTTCTTCCATTGGCTGAATTTGCTTTGAATAACCGTGTCAATTCTTCTGCTGGGGTTTCACCTTTCTTTTGTAACCATGGTTTCCATCCCCGTTTTCATTCTGGGTCATCCATCTCCTCCTCTAACCCTGAGGCTCAAAGTTCTCAGAAACTCAAGGCCGATAGGAGACATTCAAGGGGGGTGAATTTTCAGGTTGGGGATAAGGTATGGTTGTCCTCCAAGAATCTCGCTCTTAAGGTAGATTCTAAAAAGTTTGCTCCTCATTTTATTGGACCATATAAGATCACAGAGGTGATTAATCCGGTATCATTTAGGTTGGAGCTGCCCGAGTCATTCCACATTCATAATGTGTTCCATAAATCACTACTTAAAAAATATTTTGAACCGGTAGTACCATCGAAAGCCTCGCCTCTGCTGGTTCTTGTTAATGATGCTGTCGAGTATGTGGTGTCTAAAATTGTGGATGTCAGGAAGGTGCGTAATTCCTTGCAGTACCTGATTCACTGGAAGAGGTATGGACCTGCATGGGAGGTTCATGCTCCTAGACTTATTCGAAAATTTCATTTAGAACACCCTGAAAGTCCATCGCCTGAAGTCTTGGGTCCGGTGGCCCCTCAAAAAAGGGGGGTACTGTAACGGGGTGCCGAAGGCGCACTCGGTCTCCCATCAGCCGCAGACTGCTTAGCTTCGGGAGCGAGGATCTGTGTTTGACCTCGTTCCCAGGGCGGCTTTGCTAGCTGGGAGGCTCCCTGCTCCTAGGTCTGCCTTGAGCGCCGAGCTGATTACTCTGTGCTCGACTGGTCGGTTTTTCGGTCATGTGACGCAGGCCACGTCACATGACCCTCAGACCCCACTATAAATACAGGCAACCTGCTGGCCACAGGTCGCCTGTTAATTTAGGTTCCTGGTGTTTGCTGGATACCTGTATACTTACCTGATCCTGTTCCCTGACGATCCTTTGCCTGCTCCTCCTGTACTGCGCATCCCTCCTGGTATTTTGACCTCGGCTTCCACCGGACTATTCTTTGCAGACTCCTTTGGTACTTCTCGACTCTCCTGGTATTTATGACCCCGGCTTTTCCTGACCATTCTTTGCTTATCCCTCTGTACTGCGTTGTCCTTTTGGTTTTGACCCGGTCCGTTCACTATCCGTTATTTGTCTTGTCTGTCCTTCCCGCATGTATCCTAAGTTAGGGACTGCCGTCCAGTTGTCCCCTGTCATCAGGACTCGTGAGGCAAGTAGGCAGGGCCAGGGGTGAGGGTGGAGCGCAGTGGTCACTATCCTCCCCCCGTGGGTGTGTGTGTGTGTGTACGTGACCGTTACATGCAACATACACAAACATCAGGCAGACATGCTGTCCATGCTCTGCATCCCAGTGATGAAACTGGGCCAATTCAAAGGGTTGCATCTTTTCAGGACAGTTACTCCGTAAGGATGAGAATAGGTGGCATTGGAAGGAAATTAATTTACTCTGTAAATTTAAACCCCTGTAAATACACTTCTAGAGTGGAGATCAGACCTTTGACAGGTGCTGATCTTAGGACTACATCAGTGTGAAATGGCAGGCCATCATCTGAATTAGCCCCATGACTTACTCTCATCAGTAGTGACTTTTCCAATTGGAAATTAAGTATATTTCTACCTGTGTTACTAGGCATGCATTGCACTATTATGCATACTGCTGAAACATGGATGTTTACTTGTTAGATTTTATGGCCTGATTAGTAAAAATTAAGTTTTAAATACCAGTAGAACTTTTTCTCAGCGATTGTCATATGATTGGCTTTATAATTGGTAGGTTAGAATGTTATAAGTTCTGTGCATTTATAGAATTCAGTTTACTGACACTTGCACTACCAAATGTGTTATTACACACACAATGGCACATACTGAGGGATGCCCAGCACACCCCACTTCTACTAATGTGCCGTACCTCAGGATAGAATTAGTGTTGAGCAAAGCAAAGAATTCAAAGCAGAATTTGGTCACAAGTTTAGGAAAACTTCGATACATAACATTGTTAAATTTTCCTTTGCTTCGTGGTAACGAATCAGGTTTTCCTAAAATGGCAGCTGCACATGTTACAAAGAAAAAGTAAGAAGCCCAAGAATGCAAGATCACCCATAATGATGTGCAGCCAGCTAATCTGCAGATAGCCATCCCCTGTGATGTCACAGCCCTATAAAACCCTGATCCGACGCAGTCACCACCATTTCACTGTGAGCTGAGAATAGGGAGAGACGTGGCAAGCGCTCATGTGCTAGGGACAGTGTTGCTGAAAACTGTTTTAAAAAGGAATATTGGAAAATGAAATTGCAGGGAGAGTGCAGGTAGATCATAGGGAGAGTCTTTGAGACTGTAGGGACAGCGTAGGGAGACAGCATCACGTTCTATTGCACCCATGTTCAGAGTTAATCCCTTACTGATACAGTTAGTGTGCCTGAGTATATAAGGCAGGTGTAATATCTCCATGTGCATCACTTTCTTATGCTCCCACATTCAGAGTTAATCCCATATTTTAGTGATACAGTTTTGTTACGACCATATTCTAGGACAGTGTAATTTTTTTGGAACCAATACTTAGATATATAGGTACTACTGGAGTTACAAAAATCTGGCCTCACATAAATTAAGAACATTTAAAATCCTTCTCAGACTTTGGGTGTATGGTAGTTACAGTTCATACATATAAAGGTGCAAGTGCAAAAATACATATGGGATAGTATAAACAATGCATACAAAGAGTGCTATCCTGTCCACAATATATGGAGGTCACAGAGTCAGACTTCCAACCCTGGGTCTCACGGACATTACAGAGCACATTGCCATACATCAATATGATATAGTTAGCATAGAGCCTAGCATACTGACCCAAGTATCTACCACACCACCGTCAGACTGTGCCCCGACGCGCGTTTCGCCGTCAGCTTTTTCAAGGGGTTATAATATCAATTAAACAGCCGGATATATATGGCCTAGAGAGTGGGCGGAGTATCTTACATTGAACCAGTAAGTGATAGCTTAACTAATAGTGGGCTGGGTGACACACGTCCTCACCTATACCTATAATCTTAAGGACATCCTAGTAAGGAGCCATTACATACCACCAAGATCTGGCTTCATATTTGAGTCCAAGGGCCTCAAATGTGGGTCCATACCGTGTGGACACTGCACAACATGTAGGGCCATTGTTAAAACCAACACGTTTGAGGATTCCTCTAATGGAGTGAGTTACAACATTGTACACTTTATTAATTGTAGTACCACGACATTATATATCATGCCACATGTCCATGTGGCTTGATATATATCGGTATGACGACCCGTGAACTACGGATCCGCATACAGGAACATCAGAAAGACATTCGGGCGGCAGCCAAGATAGGGGATGAAGATAGGGACAAACTTTTAAAGTTAAAACCGATTGCTAGACACTTCCGCCAGAAACACAACAATTGTTGGCAGGATTTAAAATTTAGGGGGATAGATAAGATCTCCCTGGGTGCGCGAGGTGGAAATCTGTTCAGACGGTTGGAGCAGATTGAAAGCAAGTGGATTGTAAAATTGAATACGCAAGTGCCACATGGCCTAAATGACAAGATTCCATTTGCCTAGTTTTTGTAGGTGCAGCATCATCCTTGAATTGTGGTGTTTAAACAGTTTAACCAATAAAGACTTATTGTATTTTAGTGTTTTCCAGCCGGAGTATTGTGGTCATGGTTCTTTGATGGCTACTAATGTGCTCTCTTCTTCTTATCTCTATATGTAGGATACATGTTTAATTGGGCTATGGAACATGAATATTGGAAGTCCATTCTCCTCATGATACTATCATCACTATCAGCCCTGGGTGGGATTCGTGATAAGACACAATAATATTAATTAATTTATGTAATTACACACCTTTCTGGGTACATGACACATATGTTAAGAAAAAATAATAATTTTTTGATGCAATTTTACATTGCACAATATATGTCACCAATTACATTATATACACATGATTATTTGTCGATTTTTATGATCACAAAAATTTTTCATGTAAAAAAATTCTCCCCTTTTTTTATATATATACTATGTATACCTATTGTCATTACACATCACTTGTGTGCTATTGCTACTTTTATTATTTATTATTTGTAGATTCTTATGGTCACTAATGTTTTCTATGAAAATAAATTCATTCTTTTATATATACTCATTGCTATTATATGCACAAACTGTACTTGATGATATGTTGTGGAGAAACATGCCGAATCCTATGTGTACATCTGTGTAATGATTTTATGGTAAAACATGCTGTATCCTAGGCATATTTCTATGCAATGATCGTAAAATCCACTTTGGGGTCTTGTGATATGATATATAGAGATGACGGGTATATAGAGAAGACAGGTATGGGTTGGGTGACACCTATTCCCTTATCTAAGATGGGGCTCGCAGAGCGCGCGTTCTTCTGCGCAGCCGTGGGCGTGCTGACGTGGTCGTGCTGACGTGGTCGGGGCTCTGACGTAGGACACTCTGTGCTTCAAGGAGCGCAGCAGTCTTGCGTCATCGCCGCGACTGCATACGCAGGCACCGGCGGTGCGCGGCGAGTCGCGCGCCATATACATAGCGATGCCAACTACTTAAATTGGTACAGGTGAGGACGTGTGTCACCCAGCCCACTATTAGTTTAGCTATCACTTACTGGTTCAATGTAAGATACTCCGCCCACTCTCTAGGCCATATATATCCGGCTGTTTAATTGATATTATAACCCCTCGAAAAAGCTGACGGCGAAACGCGCATCGGGGCACAGTCTGACGGTGGTGTGGTAGATACTTGGGTCAGTATGCTAGGCTCTATGCTAACTATATGATATTGATGTATGGAAATGTGCTCTGTAATGTCCGTGAGACCCAGGGTCGAAAGTCTGACACTGTGACCTCCATATATTGTGGACAGGATAGCACTCTTTGTATGCATTGTTTATACTATCCCATATGTATTTTTGCACTTGCACCTTTATATGTATGAACTGTAACTACCATACACCCAAAGTCTGAGAAGGATTTTAAATGTTCTTAATTTATGTGAGGCCAGATTTTTGTAACTCCAGTAGTACCTAATAAAATTGATGATTATTTAAATACATTTGTTGGTGGAGTTATGATTTGTGATTAGTTTTGATCTACAAACCGGATTCCAAAAAAGTTGGGACACTATACAAATCGTGAATAAAAACTGAATGCAATGATGTGGAGGTGCCAACTTCTGAAATTTTATTCAGAATAGAACATAAATCACGGAACAAAAAAGTTTAAACTGAGAAAATGTACCATTTTAAAGGGAAAAATATGTTGAATCAGAATTTCATGGTGTCAACAAATCCCCAAAAAGTTGGGACAAGGCCATTTTCACCACTGTGTGGCATCTCCCCTTCTTCTTACAACACTCAGATGTCTGGGGACCGAGGAGACCAGTTTCTCAAGTTTAGAAATAGGAATGCTCTCCCATTCTTGTCTAATACAGGCCTCTAACTGTTCAATCGTCTTGGGCCTTCTTTGTTGCACCTTCCTCTTTATGATGCGCCAAATGTTCTCTATAGGTGAAAGATCTGGACTGCAGACTGGCCATTTCAGTACCCGGATCCTTCTCCTACGCAGCCATGATGTTGTGATTGATGCAGAATGTGGTCTGGCATTATCTTGTTGAAAAATGCAGGGTCTTCCCTGAAAGAGATGACGTCTGGATGGGAGCATATGTTGTTCTAGAACCTGAATATATTTTTCTGCATTGATGGTGCCTTTCCAGACATGCAAGCTGCCCATGCCACACGCACTCATGCAACCCCATACCATCAGAGATGCAGGCTTCTGAACTGAGAGTTGATAACAACTTGGGTTGTCCTTGTCCTCTTTGGTCCGGATGACATGGCGTCCCAGATTTCCAAAAAGAACTTTGAATCGTGACTCGTCTGACCACAGAACAGTCTTCCATTTTGCCACACTCCATTTTAAAATGATCCCTGGCCCAGTGAAAACACCTGAGCTCGTGGATCTTGCTTAGAAATGACTTCTTCTTTGCACTGTAGAGTTTCAGCTGGCAACGGCGGATGGCACGGTGGATTGTGTTCACTGACAATGGTTTCTGGAAGTATTTGTCATGGTCTTACCTGCTTGCTGCTCTCCTTCGTTTGACATGTGCTGGCGGCCATCTTGGTTTCTGGGTTTCTTGTAGCCTTCCACCCTGCGGCTCCTCCTTCCCCTGGGAGGAGCTGGATGCCTAGATCATATATATAGGAGGTCTGTGGCTTCAGTTCCTTGCTTGGTCCTCTTGTGTTCACATGCTTCTAAGACTGCTGCTGCTTCTGGTTCCTGATCCTGGCTTCGTCTGACTACCCTGCTGGTTCCTGATCCTGGCTTCGTCTGACTACCCTGCTGGTTCCTGATCCTGGCTTCGTCTGACTACCCTGCTGGTTCCTGATCCTGGCTTCGTCTGACTACCCTTCTGGTTCCTGACCTCTGGCTTCGCAAAGACTCTGCTCGGTTTCACCATCCGTTTGGACTTTTGCTTTACAGCTTTATTTTCAATAAAGCCTTCTTATTTTCATTTATCTCTTGTTGTACGTCTGGTTCATGGTTCCGTGACATTAGGACCAAGCCATGAATTCTGACGGTACAGGGCCATCCTCGCTACCCACGCTGGTTGCCAGACTTGATCAGCAGGATCACCTGTTGGGTCGGTTCGCTGTGGCGTTGCAAACCCTGCTTGAACGCACGGCTCATTTCGCTCCCGTTGCCGATGGGTCGGTTGTCGCTCCTGGGCTCGCTCCTACTGCCGCTCCGGTTGTTGCGCCAGAGTCTACCCCGACACCTGTTGTTGCGCCTGCGGTGTTTCGGGGTATGACCGGTTCTGCCCCTCTTCCACAGCGCTTTGGGGGAGAGCCAACTCAGTGCCGAGGTTTCCTTAACCAGGTGGGCATTTATTTCGAGTTGCTGCCACATGCCTTTCCTACTGAGAGATCAAAGGTGGGCTTCTTGATCTCGCTGCTCTCGGACAAGGCCTTGGCCTGGGCCAGCCCTTTATGGGAGAACAACAATCCGGTGGTTGCCGAGTTTTCCGGTTTTGTTGCTTCTCTTCGGAAGGTATTCGATGTGCCAGCTCGTGCTGCCTCTGCTGCGAAGCTCCTTATGTCCATCAGACAGGGTTCACGATCCGTAGCTGAATACGCCATTGAGTTTCGTACCCTGGCAGCAGAGGTGGGCTGGAATAATGAGGCTCTGGTCGCTGCTTTCTCTCATGGTCTCTCGGATGCCTTGGAGGATGAGGTTGCAGCTAAGGACCTACCAGTTGAGCTCGAGTCTCTTATTTCTTTCCTGATTTTGATTGACACCAGACTCAGGGAGAGACCTTCCTTTAAGGAGAACCTGCGGAGGTCTTCTAACAGATTGGTGCCTACGTTTGCTGTCCCACCCGTGCCTCCCTCTCCTCCCACGCCTCCTGGGGATGACTTGTCTGGGGGTGAACCCATGCAGCTGGGGTTTGCTCGCCTGTCCGAGGGGGAGAGGGCACTCCGGAGACGCGAGGGCCGATGCATGTACTGTGGTCTCGGTGGGCATTTTCGGTTGGCATGTCCGAACCGTCCGGGAAACGCTCGTACCCTGAGATCCTGTCGGGGGCAGATCTTGGGTGGAGTCTCCTCGTCCCCGGTTTCCCGTGTTGACAAACCACTGATCACTGTTGTCCTCTCCTGGGTCGGGGGCTCGGTGACGACCCAGGCGTTGGTGGACTCTGGTGCTGGTGGTTTGTTCATTGATAGTGTGTTCGCTGCCGCCAATTCCATTCCTCTGCAGGCTCGAGGTTCCCCACTGGCTCTTGAGGCGATAGACGGCAGACCCCTTCTGCCGCCACACGTGACTCATGAGACCCTTCCAGTGGGGATAGCCATTGGTGCCGTTCACAGAGAGTCGGTCTGCCTCCAGGTTATTTCGTCTCCACACTACTCGGTGGTCTTGGGGTACCCCTGGCTCCAGAAGCATAATCCGACTTTCGATTGGAGATCGGTCGAGATCCTCTCGTGGTCACCGCAGTGTGGGGCTAGTTGCATCCATGGGTCTGTCAAGTTGCTGTGTACTTCCTCGGACTCTCTGTTGCCTCCTGAATACGAGGAGTACCGGGATGTATTCGATAAGGTGCGCGCGGTTGCCCTACCTCCGCACCGCCCATACGATTGTGCCATAGAGTTACAATCTGGTGCCGTTCCTCCTCGTGGCAAAGTCTATCCACTGTCGGTAGCGGAGAATGAGGCCATGGAGGAGTACGTGAGGGAGGCGCTTTCACGCGGACACATTCGCAAATCTTCGTCCCCGGCAGGGGCTGGATTTTTCTTTGTGAAAAAGAAGGGCGGTGAGTTGAGGCCTTGCATCGATTACAGGGGTCTCAATCGCATCACGATCAAGAACGCTTACCCGATACCCTTGATTTCCGAGCTGTTCGATCGCCTTAAAGGGGCCACGGTCTTTACCAAACTCGACCTGAGGGCGGCATATAACCTGGTAAGGATCAAGGCGGGCGATGAGTGGAAGACCGCGTTTAACACCAGGACCGGTCATTACGAATCCTTGGTTATGCCCTTTGGGTTGTGCAATGCGCCCGCAGTCTTTCAGGAATTCATCAACGATGTTTTCCGTGACCTGTTGCAGCAGTGTGTGGTAGTCTATTTGGATGACATCTTGGTATATTCTGAATCCATGGAGGCCCACATTCTGGATGTCAGACGAGTGTTGCAACGGTTACGAGAGAACAAGCTGTTCGGTAAGCTTGAGAAATGCGAATTTCACCGATCCCAGGTAACCTTCTTAGGTTACATCATTTCCGCTGAGGGGTTCTCCATGGATCCTGAGAAGGTTTCGGCTGTCTTACAGTGGCCCCAGCCCAGTGGTCTTCGTTCCCTGCAGCGCTTTTTGGGCTTCGCCAATTATTATCGGAAGTTCATCAGGGACTTTTCCATGCTGGCCAAGCCTCTCACGGATCTGACCAGGAAGGGCAGTAATTCCCAGGTCTGGCCGCTCGAGGCCATCCGAGCTTTTGAGGCCCTAAAGTCCGCCTTTGTGTCGGCTCCGATTCTGTCGCATCCCAACCCTGGGTTGCCCTTTGTCCTCGAGGTGGACGCGTCTGAGACGGGAGTAGGCGCCCTTCTGTCTCAGTGTAGAACACCAGAGGGTCCTCTGCTTCCTTGTGGGTTTTACTCCCGGAAACTGTCTTCCGCGGAGTGCAACTATCAGATTGGTGACAGGGAGTTATTGGCCATTGTGCAGGCCCTTAAAGAATGGAGGCACTTGCTCGAGGGTTCGGTGGTTCCGGTTCTCATCCTGACGGACCACAAGAATCTGACCTACCTTTCTGAGGCCAAGAGATTGACACCACGTCAGGCCAGATGGGCTCTGTTCTTGTCACGTTTTAATTACGTGGTCTCCTACCTACCCGGTTCCAAGAACATCAGGGCGGATGCCTTATCACGGCAGTACTCCGAGCTGTCCAGGGAGGAGTCGATTCCGACTTCGGTCATACCTCCGAATCAGATCCTGGCCGCCATTCGCACCAGCCTGACCTCTCCCCTGGGTGAGCAGATTTTGGCGGCTCAATCTGGTGCTCCCTCTGGGAGACCCAACGGCAGATGTTTTGTGCCTGAGGAGTTGCGCACTCGGTTGTTGCGAACCTACCATAACTCCAAGACCGCGGGGCATCCTGGAAAGAATCAGCTGTCCTGGGCTGTTTCACGTCTGTTCTGGTGGCCTTCCCTACGTTCCGACATCGCCGCATATGTAGCGGCATGCTCCGTTTGTGCCCAGAGTAAGTCCCCTCGGCACCTTCCGTTGGGCCTTCTGCAACCCATAGCCACCGGGGAGCGCCCATGGTCACACCTGGGGATGGATTTCATTGTGGACCTCCCTGCATCCCGAGGCCATACGGTCATTCTCATGATTGTGGATCGGTTTTCCAAAATGTGCCACTGTGTTCCTCTCAAGAAGTTACCCTCTGCACAAGAGTTGGCCACGATTTTTGCCAGGGAGGTCTTCCGGTTGCACGGTTTGCCTAAGGAGATTGTGTCGGATCGGGGGAGTCAGTTTGTGTCCAGGTTCTGGCGCGCCTTTTGCTCCCAGTTGGGGATTCATCTCTCCTTCTCCTCGGCCTACCGCCCTCAGTCCAATGGGGCCGCAGAACGATCCAATCAGGCCTTGGAGCAATTCCTTCGTTGCTATGTCTCCGATCACCAAGACAATTGGGTTGACCTCCTGCCTTGGGCTGAGTTTGCCAGGAACACGGCGGTGAACTCTTCCTCTGGGACGTCTCCCTTCATGGCCAATTATGGGTTCCAACCTGCCGTGTTACCGGAGGTATTCTCTCCCCAGGATATTCCGGCTGTGGAGGATCACCTTTCCGTCCTACGTGCTTCTTGGGTACAGATCCAGAAGTCCCTTGAGGTCTCTGCGCAGCGCCAGAGACTCCAGGCTGATCGCAGACGAGCGCCTGCTCCTTCCTACCAGGTCGGAGACCGTGTATGGTTGTCCACCCGCAACCTCAACCTTCGAGTGCCCACTCCCAAGCTGGCGCCTCGCTTTGTTGGTCCCTTCCGAGTGCTTCGCAGGGTAAACCCGGTAGCCTATGCCCTTGCGCTTCCTCCTGGCATGCGGATCTCCAACGTGTTTCATGTCTCCCTGTTGAAGCCACTGGTGTGTAATCGTTTCACTTCCTCGGTTCCTCGGCCTCGTCCGGTCCAAGTGGGCAATCGTGAGGAATATGAGGTGAGCAATATCCTGGACTCACGCCTGGTCCGCGGTCGGTTGCAGTTTTTGGTCCATTGGCGTGGTTATGGTCCAGAGGAGCGTTCCTGGGTTCCCTCCGCAGATGTCCATGCTCCTGCCTTGCTCCGAGCCTTCCACGCACGCTTCCCTCAGAAACCGTTTTGTGCTTCGCGGAGGAGGGGCCCTTGAGGGGGAGGTACTGTCATGGTCTTACCTGCTTGCTGCTCTCCTTCGTTTGACATGTGCTGGCGGCCATCTTGGTTTCTGGGTTTCTTGTAGCCTTCCACCCTGCGGCTCCTCCTTCCCCTGGGAGGAGCTGGATGCCTAGCTCATATATATAGGAGGTCTGTGGCTTCAGTTCCTTGCTTGGTCCTCTTGTGTTCACATGCTTCTAAGACTGCTGCTGCTTCTGGTTCCTGATCCTGGCTTCGTCTGACTACCCTGCTGGTTCCTGATCCTGGCTTCGTCTGACTACCCTGCTGGTTCCTGATCCTGGCTTCGTCTGACTACCCTGCTGGTTCCTGATCCTGGCTTCGTCTGACTACCCTTCTGGTTCCTGACCTCTGGCTTCGCAAAGACTCTGCTCGGTTTCACCATCCGTTTGGACTTTTGCTTTACAGCTTTATTTTCAATAAAGCCTTCTTATTTTCATTTATCTCTTGTTGTACGTCTGGTTCATGGTTCCGTGACAGTATTCCTGAGCCCATTCTGTGATTTCCTTTACAGTAGCATTCCTGTTTGTGGTGCAGTGTCGTTTAAGGGCCCGGAGATCACGGGCATCCAGTATGGTTTTACGGCCTTGACCCTTACGCACAGAGATTGTTCCAGATTCTCTGAATCTTCGGATGATGTTATGCACAGTTGATGATGATAGATGCAAAGTCTTTGCAATTTTTTGCTGGGTAACACCTTTCTGATATTGCTCCACTATCTTTCTGCGCAACATTGTGGGAATTGGTGATCCTCTACCCATCTTGGCTTCTGAGAGACACTGCCACTCTGAGAAGCTCTTTTTATACCCAATCATGTTGCCAATTGACCTAATTAGTGTTAATTGGTCTTCCAGCTCTTCGTTATGCTCAAATTTACTTTTTCCAGCCTCTTATTGCTACTTGTCCCAACTTTTTGGGGATTTGTTGACACCGTGAAAATCGGAATCAACGTATTTTTCCTTTAAAATGATACATTTACTTGGATTAAACGTTTGATCTGTCATCTACGTTCTATTACAAATAAAATATTGACATTTGCCATCTCCACATAATTGCATTCAGTTTTTATTCACAATTTGTGTAGTGTCCCAACTTTTTTGGAATCCGGTTTGTATATAATTCCTGCCACATATTGCCAAAACCTGCTGGGATCCTAGACTATTGCTGTAACATTGTATGGATCTAAAGCTGCCTATAAGAACATCAAGTAAAGACAAGTTGGACCCTATTATTTGTGTGGAATTCCATCATTCCTCAATTACTCCTATTTACAGCACTCAATTTTGTTGCTTGTGAGCCAGGATACAGGAGTCCTGCCGTACTACAGATAGGAGACACCGTTGACACAATACAGAGACAATATCCCCCTCTGGCATTCCTAACCTAGTACATGAGCTATACCATCTTAAAGGGCCCTTCTACAGTACCTGTGCAAGCTGCAACTGGCGTCACAAACTTATTTACATCTAAATCTGACCCACTGCATAGCAGCCCCAACTGACCCAGTGTCCTGCTCATTGCACAAGCCCTCACACAAGACAATAGCCAGAAGAAATAAATATGTCTCTAAGAAAATGCCAACACAAAAACATGATTTCTTTTTTTCTAAAAATGCTTTTAATTTGTAAAACGTAAAAATAATAAAAAACCTAGACATATTTGGTATCGTTGCGTCTGTAATGACTGGATCTATAAAAATATCACATGATCTATCCCATCAAGTGAAAGGTGAAAAAAAAATAGAGAGAAAAATGACACCAAACAGGTTTTTTTGTGACTTCACCTCCCAAAAATAAGATAAAAAGCAACCAGAAAGACAAATGTACCCCAAAATGGTGCCATTAAAAACTACAGCTTGTCTCACACAAAATAAACCTTCACACAGCTCATAAAAAAAAAAAAAAAACACCAATATAAGAACACTGGCCCTAAAGTAATGTCTGTGAGGTAGCTACAAAGCAGATAATCCCTAAAAATACACTACACAGCTACTAATAGTAGATAACTAGTTTATTGTACAATTACCAAATATAATAAAATACATGTATATGTAGCTATACAGACACAGAACAAAAAACAAGGACTACATAAACTTTGTCAATAAATAATTGCAGATAATCCCAAACACTTCCAGGCTACCTGCAAGAGAAAATCTCACTATACAGGTATATAAAGTGCACAGTGCATAAGGGAGAGAGTAACCAAGGGACAATCAACTGCCATTTGTATACAGACCAATGTAGTCTAGGCCCCAACGCGTGTTTCACTGTCACTTCCTCAAGGGGTATGTAAAAAATTAAAAAAGTTATTGCTCTTAAAAACCATGACAGGAAATTAAATGTTAGAAAATCCAGATACCGGTACTTCCATTCTCAGCCCTGGTGTATCCCCAAATAACAATTTATGACCACAATTGGGGTGTTACTGTATTCAGGAGAAAGTGGGTAGCAAATTAGAGGGGGGAGGATATTCTCCTGTTATATTTTGTGAAAAAGAAAGTCTGGACCTAAAGCACCATTCTCTTGTAAAAAAAAATATATTTTTTTATTTTCACACCCAAGAATTAAAAATTCTATGAAACACCCGTTGAGTAGAGTTGAGCAGACACCTGGATGTTCGAGTTAGACAGGTTTTTCCGAACTTCACAAAATAGTTTGAATTAGGGAGCACTAAAATGCCTCTAAAAAGTCATGGAAAGGGCTAGAGGGCTGCAAAAAGGTAGCAAAATGTGGTTAAGAGCATGACAAGTGCTCTGCAAACAAAGGTGGATAGGGAAATTACTTTAAATAACAAAATACGTAAAAAGAAAAAATAATAATCTTGATCTAGGAGGAGGAGATCCATATGGAGTAGGAGGCTAAGGAGGCGGTAGATATGGTGGTGTAGGTGGAAGAAGCGGTGGAGGAGGAGGAGGTAGCCAACACTGGTTTTTGTTTTTGTTTTTTATTTTATACATTTTTTATTTTTTTAAATTTGGGTAGATCCCAAAACATTGGGAAATATAAAAAATAAAACAAAGAGAGTACAACAATGGCTGGGTGAGGCCGGTATACATGTCTATTCTGCACAAGGTACAGACAAGTCCTGTGGGATCCATGCCTGGTTCATTTTAATGAACGTGAGCTTGTCCACATTGGCTGTGGACAGACGGCTGCGCTTGTCTGTTATAACCCCCTCCTGCCGTGCTAAACAAAAGTTCAGACAGGCCAGGGCAGGCCAGCACCTCCAAGGCGTAAAGGGCAAGCTCAGGCCATGTGCCCAATTTGGAGACCCAGAAGTTAAAGGGGCCAGACCAATCAGTCAGTGTGCACACATACTGCTCAACCATGACGGCCTTGATCCAATTGGATATCTTCCCTATCAACTTTCGATGCTCTTTTATGTGCCTACCATGGTGATCACGGGTAACGGGGAATCAGGGTTCCATGCCAGAGAGGGAGCCTGAGAAAGGGATACCACATCCAAGGGAGGTCAATGGATGAAATGAAATGTGATCGAGCGTAAAGGTGGGACAAATTATTGAAGCAGAAGCATCCAAGTAAAGGAGGGGGCACGCGGCAATTACCCACTCCCGACTCGGCGAGGTAGTGACGATAAATAACGATACAGGCCTCTTAAGGTGCCCTGTTATTGTAATGATTAATAAAAAATTACAGGGAATGTCACTGGGGTATTTTGGTTTTGGAAACGTTAGACAGGAGAGGCCCTGCTGCCGCCTTGTTGACTTTAGATAACTTCTGCCTGATCGTCCACGATTCAATTGGATATATTCTCTATCAACTTTCAATGTTCTTTTATGCGCCTACCATGATGATCACGGAAAATGGGGAATCAGGGTTCCATGCCGGAGAGGGAGCGTGAGAAAGGGATACCACATCCAAGGAAGGTCAATGGCTGAAATGTGATTAAGCGGAAATGTGGGACAAGTTGTTAAAGTGGAAGGATCGAAAGAAAGGAGGGGGCGTGCGTCAATTAAAGACAAATTTTTGAAATTTAAGTCCCTGTCACCTATGCAGAGCAGGGGTTTTCCCATCGGCAAAAATGGGTTAATGTCACCCACCAATGGAACAGACGATTTTATAAAGATTAGTTCCCTGTCACCTATGCAGAGCAGGGGTTTGTATATGGCAAAAATTGTAAAATGTCACTTGAGAATGCAGGTTTCTACATCCCACTCTTTACCCCTGCCCTCCTTGTCGGTCTGCAGACTGCAGAAAGCCGCAGCAGTTGGCACCTGTGTTTCGTCATCAGAGACGTGCTGCGGTGATCTTCCCATGTCCTCATCCTGAAACATAAGTGGTTGGACATCAGTGCACTCAATCTCTTCCACTTCTGGTGCAGGGCTATGTGGATGGCCCACGGAAACCCTGCCAGCAGAGTTATCAAAAAGCATAAGAGACTGCTGCATGACTTGGGGCTCAGACTGCTTGCCTGATTTGCAAGGGGGTGAGTTGAAAGACAGATGGCCATGGGCTGTAGGTGCCAACTCTGATCTTTCAGCAGGGGACTGGGTGGGAGACAATGTGAAGGAACTGGAGGCACTGTGAGCCACCCAATCTACTATCGTGTGTACTTGTTCTGGCCTCATCATTCGTACTGTCCTAAATGCAGTGTAGGCGGCAAATGTACTTTCTAGCGCAAAAGATGAGCATTTGTCACCCAACAATGTAACAGACAAAATAGTGAAATGTATTTCCCTGTCCACTATGTAGAGCAGGGGTATATCACAGCCAAAAATTGGTGAATTTCACCCAACAATGTAACAGACGATTTACTGAAATGTATTTTCCTGTCCACTAGGTAGAGCAGGGGTATATCACAGCCAAAAATTTGGGAATGTCACCCAACAATGTAATAGACAAATTAGTGAAATGTATTTCCTTGTCCACTAGGTATAACAGGGGTATATCACAGCCAAAAATGTGGGATATGTCACCCAACAATGTATAAGACAAATTAGTGAAATGACTTAAAATAACATAAAATACTTAAAAATAGAAAAATAATAATCTTGATCTACGAGGTGGAGGTCCATATGGAATAGGAGGTTGAGGAGGCGGTGGACGTAGCGGTGTAGGTGGAAGCGACGGTGGAGGAGTACGAGGTAGCCAACACTGTTTTTTGGTTTTAATTTTTAATTTTTTGTTGTTGTTTAAATTAGGGTACACCCCAAAACATTGGGAAATATAAAAAATACAACAATGAGAAAGTGCGCTGGAGTATAACAATGCCTGGTGCCATGCCTGGTTTATTTTAATGAACGTGAGCTTGTCCACATTGGCTGTGGACAGGTGGCTGCGCTTGTCTGTGATAACTCCCCCTGCCATGCTAAACATACGTTCAGACAATACACTGGCTGCAGGGAAGACCAGCTCCTCCAAGGCGTAAAGGGAAAGCTCAGGCCATGTGCCGAAGTTGGAGATCCAGAAGTTGAAGAGGGAAGACCCATTATTCAGTACGTATAGGCGTGTGCACACATACTGCTTCACCATGTTGCTGAAATGCAGCCTCCTGCTAAGACGTTCCATACCAGCTGGTGGTGCTGGTTGTTGTGGAATGCTGACAAAGCTTTTCCACATTTCGACCAAGCTAACCCTGCCTTCTGAGGTGCAGGTGGTGCCCCAGCTGCATTGGCGCGTCTTCTTCCACCTCTGCCTTCGCCTTATGCTTCCAGTGTTCCCCCGCTGTCAGGTGGAAATGCCATCAGCAGCGTGTCTACCAGCGTGCGCTTGTATTCGCGCATCTTACGATCACGCTCCAGTGACGGAATTAAGGATGGTGCATTGTCCTTGTAACGGGGATCCAGCAGCGTAGCCACCCAGTAATCAGCAGAAGTTAGAATGTGGCCAACTCGGCAGTCGTTGCGGAGACACTGCAGCATGAAATCGCTCATGTGTGCCAGGCTGCCCAGAGGCAACGACAAGCTGTCCTCTGTGGGAGGTGTTTCGTCTGTGTCCTCTGTATCCTCCCAGCCACGCACCAGTGATGGCCATGAGCTGGTTTGGGTGCCACCCTGCTGGAACCCACCCTCGGAGCCACTTGTGAATGACTGGCCTGAAACCCTTGTAAATGATCCCTCTTCCTCCTCCTCCTGTGCCACATCCTCTTCCATCATCGTCTGAAGCGTTTTTTTCAAGGAGGCATAGAAGTGGGATAGTAACGCTGAGAACTGCGTCATCGGCACTGGCCATGTTGGTGGAGTACTCGAAACAGCGCAACAAGGCACACAGGTCTCGCATGGAGGCCCACTTATTGGTGGTGAAATGATGCTGATCCGCAGAGCGACTCACCTGTGCGAGCTGCAGCTGAAACTCCACTATCGCCTGCCGCTGTTCGCACAGGCTGGACAGCATGTGCAAGGTGGAGTTCCACCTTGTGGGCACGTCGCATATGAGGCGGTGAGCGGAAGGCCGAAGTTACGCCGACAGGCGAGCAGCAGCAGGGTGAAAACACCAAAAGCGTGCACAGACGGCCCGTACTTTCTGCAGCAGCTCTGACATATTGGGGTAATTTTTAAGGAATTTATGCACCACCAAATTCAGTACATGCACCAAGCAAGGGATGTGCATCAAACCGGCTAGGCCCAGAGCTGCTACGAAATTTGTCATTGGTCAATTGTTCCATGCCCGTCAACAACTCCTGCGCGGTGTGGGGTTTGTCCCCCAAACAGATAAGTTTTAAAACTGCCTGCTGTCATTTACCCCTGGCTATGCTGAAGTTGGTGGTTAAGGTGTTAAGCTGACCGGATGAGGAGGTGGTAGAGGATGAGGAAGCGGAGGAGGAGAAGGAAGTAACAGGAGGCAAAGAGAAACGCCCTGGAATCCTCGGTGGTGGAAGGATATGCGCCAAACTGCTCTCCGACTCAGGCCCAGCCGCCACTGCATTTACCCAGTGAGCTGTTATGGAGATATAATATCCCTGACCGTGCTTACTGGTCCACGTATCTGTAGTTAGGTGGACCTTGGCACAGATGGAGTTGCACAGTGCACAGGTTGTGCAGGCAATGGATGGCTCGCCTGGAAAAGTAGTGGCGACTGGGAACGACGTACTGTTGGACAGCCACCACCATAAGGCTTTTAAAACTTTACGTCTCCACCAGACGGAATGACAGCATTTCAAAGGCCAGGAATTTTGAAATGCAGGCATTCAGGGGCAGGCCAGGGATCGTGGGTGGGTAGGGGGGTACTTCCTCTTTCGCTCCAGTGTTTGGGAGATAGAGAGCTGAACGCTTCCATGGGACATTGTAGAGATGCTTGGTGACCCAGGTAGTGGTGTTGCTGGCACATCCTCTGTTTTACAGGGTGGCAGGTGCCACAGTCTCTCCAGAGGGGGATGAAGAGGCAGAGACTGCAGCAGAAGAGGAAGCAGGAGCAACAAGAGACCTTTCTTGGTTTTTGAGGTGTCTACTCCACTGCAGCTTGTGCTTTGCACTTAGATGCCTGCTGATGCAGGTTGTGCTCAGGTTTAGAACGATTATGCCTCGCTTCAGGCTCTGATTGCACAGCGTGCAAACCACCCATGTCTTGTCGTCAGCACACTGTCTGAAGAACTGCCACGCCAGGGAACTCCTTGGAGCTGCCTTTGGTGTGCTCGGTCCCTTGGTGCGGTGGGCAGTACCAGGCGTACTGTCTAGGGGACGGCCGCTCTGCTTTTGCACCCTGCTCCCTCTTCTGCTGTGCTGGTGGCTCTGTGTGACCACTGCCTCTTACTCCGAATTACACAGTTCACTCGCATGACCTTGATTCCATGTGGGGTCGAGGACCTCATCGTCCTCCACATCATCTTCCACCCAGTTTTCACCCCTGCCCTCCTTGTTGGTCTGCAGACTGCAGAAAGCCGCAGCAGTTGGCACCTGTGTTTCATCATCATCCGAGACGTGCTGCGGTGGTCCTCCCATGTACTTATCCTGAAACATAAGTGGTTGGGCATTTGTGCACTCACTTACTAATGGGGTCTGACATATAGTAATGCATATACAAACACAGATGCATATCTAAACCAGAGCATGTTATCTATCTGCATAACAAGCATGGTCAGTAGCTGCTAACTATAAGCTGCTATAAAGGAAAAGAAAAAGATATGCAAAATACATATGAAAACAGATGCAAACAGGCTGTAATGTGGCTATGTGACATACCAGCGATGCTACTGTGAGCTTAGATGTAGAGGATGTCTCAAAAGGCTTCCAAGCCATGTGCTATCCTCAGGCAGTGATGACTGTGAATGAAAAAAATGGCTGCTATGTGCGGGGATGATGATGTCACTGAGATATGGAAGCTGAAGTAGACCAAACTTGTAGTGTGAAATAACTGCAATTGTATGTAAAACGGCCACCAGATGGTGCTGTTACACAATCTACAGAGAATTATACATAAAACATATTAACTATGTATGAAAATTATGCATAAATTAACAATAAACTCGCTGAAGGCATGACATACATAATGAGAATGTCTTGAACAGAATCCAAAATCATATACATGTTTGGTACGATCAGTCCAAGAGGTCTGAATGCAGAACTTGAATTTTATTTTTATAGTGTCAAGTGTGGGGCTGCCCTCCGGTGAGGCAACAATGGAGTCAGGCTGTAATTCCAGCACTCTGTTGTCTCTTCCCTGAGGGGCTCACCCCCTACACTAGGTATAGAGATTGATTATAGAGATTTATACCAGTGATTTATAATAAGTAATATATAATAGCACTATTTACATTAGATATACTATTTTGGTTGTATTTATATTGATTTTTATTGATTTTCAAACTTAGAATGCAAATTTGGAGATCATTTTTTCTATTAAGCACATTTTTGATTGATAGGTTGTAATAGAAGCCATAGATTAAACAAGAAAGCCACAAAACACATCAAAACATATAAAAATATAACAGCAAAATGAAGTGTTTTTGACAGATATTACCATAAAACACAATATTTTTATGAAAATATGAGTTTTTTTATATTTTGCAGTATTTTTGGGGTAATATATATATATATATATATATATATATATATATATATGTATATATATATTATAATTATATTGGAATCCATGCCTTGTTTTGATTAATGCTAGAAGAAGTCCATGCCACCTTTTGTGATCTTTTTGTGATCCCTATAAATATTCAGTTGTCTGCCAAAATGGTTACTGCCCTGAGGAAGAAGTTTATTAACTTCGAAACATGTCTGGCGTAGTAACCACAACTTTACCACAACCTAACCGCCATCCCCAAATACCAGTGAGCGCATCATGCACTCAGCGAGGATCTGCTAGTTGTGCACGATATTTACTAGCTTAAGGTGACTACGCTGACTAAAGCAGCTATACCACTTGGGAGACGCTATGAATGAGTAGTTTATTATTATATAAACTGAAAAGCAGATAAACCACGGTACCTAATAAATAACAAAATCTAATGTGTCTAGAGTCCAAAACAATCCTGATAAAGTTGTGCAGGAACATGCTTTAATCATCAGGGTGGCTTTGTCCAGAGCCATCTGTAATGATGACAGGAATACCCTCACATGTTGGTTATTATTCCAAATGCAAACTCAACATAATGACTAGAGATGGCCTTGCGGTTCGCCCGGCGGTCCTTTTGCGGCGAACTTTGCTCGTTCGCGGTTCGCCGAACGGGTGAACATATTGCGTTGTCCACCAGCACCATATTCTTTTACATTGTTAAGAACTTTGACCCATGACACATCCATCAGGTGGTACAGGACACCAATTGAGACATTTCCGCACATGGACATACCCCCTACCTTGCCGCCATTTTATATTCAGTCTTTTGTCAGTGTAGGAAGAGGTTTCTGTGTGGAGCAGGGATAGACTGTTAGGGACACCAAACACTAGCTAATAGGGCCACATACATCCTTTTAAGGACTGGTATAGGTGTGCTATCGATAGGTGTGACTTACTGAGGGGTGTGATATACTTATAATATACTTTCTAACATAGAAAATATATTATAGTGCATTTATATTGTGCAGCAGTTATATGCATTTCTGCTGCGATACTGCAGCTACACAGAGTGCCAAACCCTATTAAAAAATAATTTCAACTGGTGTGATGTACCAGTTGCCCCCCCAAAAAAATGATTGAAGCAGGGTTGTGATATACCAATAATATACTTCCTATATAGTGCATTTGTGTAGTTCAGCATTTCTTTGCGGTTTTACTGCGCTACCACAGCTACACAGAGTAACAAACGCTGTTGGAACAAATAATTTCAACTGGTTTGATATACCAGTTGCCCTCCAAATAAACTGATTGAAGAAAGGGTGTTACATACCAATAATATACTTTATAGTGCATTTGGGTAGTGCAGCACTTGTTTGCGGTTTTGCAGCGTTACCGCAGCTACACAGAGTAACAAATGCTATTGGAACAAATAATTTCTACTGATGTGATATACCAGTTGCCCCCCAAAAAAACTGATTGAAGCAGTGATGTTATATACCAATAATATACTTTCTATATAGTGCATTTGGGTAGTGCAGCATTTGTTTGCGGTTTTGCTGCGTTACTGCATCTACACAGAGTGACAAACTCTATTGGAACAAATAATTTCTACTGGTGTGATATACCAGTTGCCCCCCCCCAAAAAGTGATTGAGGCAGGGGTGTTATTTACCAATAATATACTTTCTATATAGTGCATTTGTTTGCGGTTTTGCTGCATTGCCGCAGCTACACAGAGTGACAAACGCTATTGGAACAAATAATTTCTACTGGTGTGAAATACCAATTGCCCCCTAAAAAAACTGATTGTAACAGGGGTGTGATATACCAATAATATACTTTCTATATAGTGCATTTGGGTAGCGAAGCATTTGTTTTTGGTTTTGCTGCGTTACCGCAGCTACACAGAGTGACAAACGCTATTAGAACAAATAATTTCTACTGGTATGATATACCAGTTACCCCCTAAAAAAACTGATTGAGGCAGGGGTGTTATATACCTTCTTCCACAATTGATGCTCTTCTCTAGGGACTTTTGTCACAGGGTCATTTTAAAAATGATAGGCAGAGGAAGAGGCAGGCCATTCCGCAGGAGTGGTAGGGGTTGGGCAGGAGCACCAGGCCGAAGCCTAAGTGGGAAGTTGCAGAAGGTGCGTGCGATTATGTCAAAGGACGCACCAGACTTGGTTGAGTGGCTCACTTAGCCTTCTGCACCCTCCTCATCCTCTCTTTCTGCACCCTCTTCGCTCTCTGCTGTGTGCACCCCCAAAGACACCACCACCACCACCATATCCCCTCCGCTCGAGTCACAGGAATTATTTTCCCATCCATTCCAAGACCTTACCGATGCGCAGCCATTCTTGGCATCGGATCAGGAAGTGGAGGTATCAACCCAGCAGTCTGACGACCGTACCCAAATCAGCCCAAGGAGGGTGGTCCCCGCTGTTGCTGCCTACTCTGAGATCTATAATGTCAGTGGTGGTGAAAGTGACGATGACGACATATCAATGGACATCACGTGGGTACCCACAAAAGAGAAAGAGGCAGGAGAGACGTAGCAGCAGATAGGGAGGAGAAGGAGTAGAAGCAGGCAGAACATACAGTGCACAAGGGGCAAAAAGCAGACTGCTAATGTATCTAGAACGAGGCATCCACCATGCACGGTCACATCTGGCGTTCCCAGGACGCCGGCACATGGTTCCGCAGTGTGGGCTTTAACGTGTCCGCTGCTAACAATAGTGTTGCCACCTGCAGCCTGTGCTGTCAACGCATAAGTCGCGGTAAGCCCAACACTCACCTAGGGACGACCACCTTAATAAAGCTTCTGGCCTCCCATCACCGAGCCCAGTGGGAGCAACACCGTCAGAACCCACAAAGCCAAACTCCTGGTGCTCTATGTCCTGCCTCTTCTCCTTTTCCTCTCTCCTCCCATTTGTCCTCCACTCCACCTACCACCGTACCATCATCGCGTTCATCTGGCAAAAGGCAGGCTTCCATGGCCCAAATGTTCGAGCGTAAAAAGATGATGACGCCGGATAACCCTCTTGCCCAACAGCTGACCACTGGCTTGTCGGAACTGCTAGCCCGCCAACTACTGCCATATAAACTGGTGAACTCGGAGGCCTTTAGAAATGGAAGGTTCCCGGAAGGAAATATTTCTCCCAGAAGGGCATCCCGGAGCTATATGGCCACGTTCAGCGGCAAGTGAATGTATCTCTGGCACACAGTGTCGGTGCCAAGATACATCTGACCACAGACACGTGGTCTAGCAAACACAGGCAGGGAAGGTACTTTTACTGCCCACTGGGTGAGCCTTCTGATGGCCATCATGCATGCAACCCGTGGCACCCGTGTGGATTTGGTGTTACCGCTACGGATTGCATGCAGGCCTGCCTCTTCTTCTTCTCCTCCTACTCCATCCTCCGTCTCCTCCTCGGCTGACTCCTCCTTTTCCACTGCTTCCTCCTCTTCCGCTGCGCCCCCCCAGAACCTATTCGACATGCCAGGTGAGACGTTGCCATGCTGTGCTGCAGCTGTTGTGCCTGGAAGCCAAGAGCAACACCGGTCCTGCACTCCTTTCAGCTTTGCGGTCACAGGCTGTTCAGTGGCTAACCTCACTCAATTTGACAGTTGGTAAAGTGGTGTGCGACAACGGTGCCAATCTGCTGAGCACGCTGAAACAGGGCTAAATGACACATGTGCCGTGCATGGCACACTTCCTGAACTTAGTCGTGCAGCAATTCGTTGCCAAATACCCCGGGGTCCAGGACGTCTGGCGGCTGGCCAGGAAAATCTCTGCCATTTTAGAAGATCTTACATGGCCATGGCTCGCCTTGCTGACGTTCAGCATCAACACCACCTGCCCGTCAGACGTCTGATTTGTGACTGCCCGACACGCTGGAACTCCACCTTGTATATGCTTGATAGGTTTCTCCAGCAGAAACATGCTGTTAATGACTACCTGTACGAACTTTGCGGCAGGACAGGTTCTGGGGAGCTTGTTTTTTTTTCACCGCGCCAGTGGCTGCTCATGCGCGACGTATGCAGACTTCTGCGGTCATTTGAAGAGATCACCAAACTGGTTAGTTGCAGCCAGGGCGCCATCAGTGACATTGTACCTTACGCCTTCTTTCTGGAGCGTGCATTGCGTCGTGTCATCGATCAAGCCGTCAAGGAGCAGGAAGATGAGGAATTCGCAATGCTGGATGAAGTCCGGGGGGCTACTCCATCTGAGACAAGCCAACAGGAGTCTGAAGAGGAGTCAGAGGAGGATGGTGCCGGGGCGGAGGAGGAGCAAGAAGAGCATGCTTTAAACTTTTCTGGGATCCCTTGTGTTGTACGTGGCTGGGGGTAGGAGACCGAGGACGACATTATCCTGGACGATGAGCAGGAGCCAGGCCACTCCACCATTTCCAGTTTAGTGCAAATGGGGGCCTTCATGCTCCAGTGTTTGAAGAGGGACCCTCATATAAAAAGCATAAAGTGCAAAGACCAGTACTGGGTGGCAACGTAGTTAGACCCCCGGTACAAACACAAAATGGCGGACATGTTACCAGCATCACAGATGGCTGTCAGAATGCAGCACTTCTGGCCATGCTTCGAGAAATGCTGCATTCTGCTTTTGCGGGCGCTTGCAGAGGAATTTACACTCACAGAGAAACCAATGCGGGTACCAATCCAACAGCGCATGCAAGAAGAGGGCGGTTTGAAGATGTGTTGGTCACTTCGGATATGAGATCATTCTTGCAGCCAACCCATCGACAGTCGCCCTCCGGATCCAGCCTCAGGGAACGCCTAGACCGTCAGGTGTCCGAATACATCGGGTTAATGGCTGATGTGAACGCTCTGAGAAGCGAGGAAACCCTGGACTACTGGATGTGCAGGCTTGACCTGTGGCCAGAGCTGGCAAAATATGCCATGGAACTCTTTGCTTGCACCTCGTCCAGTGTCCTGTCCGAAAGGACGTTCAGCGCAGCAGGGGGGATCGTGACCGATAAGCGCACTCGCCTAGCTCACGACAGTGTGGACTACCTCACACTTCTAAAAATGAATGAGGCATAGATCTCAGAGGAATTCAACACATGTGAGGAGTCGACCACGTTTAACTGAATTTCCTCATGACAGCCCACAAATATCTGCCACCACCCAGAACAAATAATGGTCCCTGTCTTAAGTAAATACAGCAGCATAAAAGGCCTTTTCTGTCCGGTGAATGCCTAATGTTTTTGGCCTCGGAGGAATTCAATATAATAGCAAATACAGGTGCACTCTGCAGACTTACTAAGCCCTCAAACTGATGATAAAATTGAGAGATTAGCCAACTAGGAGAACATGTCTGAGCCCGGGCATCGCGCCAAGGTTTCTCAAGTAGCTCGGGTCCTAACACTCACATACCTGAGCCGTATAGGCAATACCAGGAGCCAGTGGGCAAATTACAGGAGCGTAAAGGTCCGACTCACAGACAACTCACTAGTTACCTCCAGCATGAAACAATGCTAGCAATGGGAGGAGGAAGGAGTCTGTGAGTCCCACTCAAGACTGGCTGATATGGCCCAGACCTCGCAGGTGCACCTAAATGTAGCCTGTGGATGGAAAACAGGCTTCTTTAAATTGGAGTTTATACACCTCCAGGTATCTCTATATGCAAACAAATGAAAAGAATGGTGTGGTGTTAAACAGGCAGGAAGTGCTCAAACTCATATGCAATTGTGCATATATAAACAGGGGAGCAAATCCTGCACTTGTGGCCCGTTGCTAATAGCGATCCCCAGCAAAAATGCATAGAGTGGAGGATGCCTATGGCGGACCACAAGTACCACAATAGACATCCTACACAAGATAGCAATTATGTGGATGTGATAATCAATATAACAATATAATAATAGCAAAGACAGGGGCACTCTACAGACTTACTAAGCCCTCAAACTGGCTCATGGTATTGCCCATACAGCTCAGGTAGGTGAGTGTTAGGACCAGAGCTACTTGAGAAACCTTGGCGCGGTGCTCGGGCTCAGACATGTCCTCCTAGTAGGACATGTTGGCTAATCTCTCAATTTTATCATCAGTTTGAGGGCTTAGCAGGATACGAACTCACAACATTCTACATTATAGCCAAGAATCTTAACCACTACACTATAGAGCTGCATGGCTAGTTACTTTAATAAAAAAATATAAAATAAAATAAATGAGACTTCTGCTCTACTAGTAGTACGTATTCTTATACAGTCTCTTATTTATTTATTTATATATTTTTTGTAATTGTAAAAAATGTGTACACGCGATATTCGGCTGAGCATAGTGATGCTCGAGCTGAAATGGTGTTCGGCCGAGTATGCTCGCTCAACACTAAATAACACTACACAAAAATGTTGCTTATACTTATAGTACTGGGACCCTGAGTGAGGCTGCTTCTTTAACACGGATGTGTTTGCTATACATTGCCTCGGTGCAGTTTGGAAACTGCACTCCTTGCTGAAAGCCCACTGCAATTCTGAGCTAATCCTCTGCCTTGGACTCTGGCACCACTATTGTCTTTGGCATCACTATTAGATAACTTCCCAGTGCAGTTTTTCTACTCCGTATCAGTAGTGGGGCCCTGTATGTTTAAGAATATAATTGTATGCTTTATGTGTGTGCAGCCTCAAATTCCTAATAACAGGCTGGTAAACAAATACTTTACATTAGATACCACTAGTTGGTGCTGGTAAATTCCCCTATAAAAGGGACAGGCTAAACACAGGAAGTCTAGAGGGAGAAACAGGAGTTACAGTAGGTGGAAAAGTGTGAAGGACTTGTGAGGAGAGTCAGACAAGTCCACCATGTAGCTCCCACTTTAGCCCCCTTGGCACTGGCCAGGCTGAGAGAGGTTGGAAGAGAAGTGATCAGAAGCACAGTAAACTAAGATATAGAGCAAGTCTAGTAAAAATAGCATCAGTCTTAGCTTATGGACTCCACAGCACCTAATGACCAAGAGAAGCCTCAAAGCACCTGGACACAGCCTGACAACTAAGCGCAAAGTTGTGTGCTACCACATTTCTCTATGGACAGTGTGGATCTTTCTGTTGGCAACCAGTACAAAGAATGGAGCTGAAGTTGTATGCCTGCCGCTAGGGAGAACCGCACTGTACGTTGCAGAAAGGAAAGTACTGTAAGTTTATATTATATCCAGTACCTGGCTGTTAGCAAGTGGACCAGTTGCCCAGTGAGCACAGATAAAGGACTCTCATACCAGCAAAAGGAAGCCTGTTAGTACCAAAACTGAGTCTGTTAACTGGAATTGCAGCACAAGTGAGATTTTAAAGGGGTATTCCCATCACAATGATCACTGTTAAATCTGTTAATGATTTGACAGTGATCATTTTTGTAAATACATTTTATTACCCAATTCCCACCCTTTTTGAGAAAATAAGTCCCCTCTTACCTGATGGTTGTCTTTCGTCTCCCCTGGTTACGGCCACCTCTCGTCTGTCGAATCCCATGGCCGCGCTTGCGCAGAAGACTGAAGATTTCTCCCGGCCGGGCCGCGCAATGTCCTGAAGCGCACGCCACCGCGCATGCGCCATGATGACTTCTTCCTGGCCAGTATAGTACAGAGCCGCGAACGTGCACGCCGTTTCTGTACTATACAGGCCAGGAATAAGTCACCATGGCGCATGCGCGGTGGCGTGCGCGTTCAGGACTGAAGATTTTCTCCCGGCCGGGCCGCGCAATGTCCTGCACGCTCACACTGCCGCGCATGCGCCATGATGACTTCTTCCTGGCCAGTATAGTACAGAGCCGTGAACGCGCATGCCGGCTCTGTACTATACAGGCCAGGAATAAGTCACCATGGCGCATGCGCGGCGGCATGCGCGTTGAAGACAGCGCGCGGCCAGGTAGAAGACGTCAATCAAGCTGACTGAGCCCGTCCAGCTGAATCCAGGAAGTGAACGTCGCGCTCGCCGCAGGTAAGTATCAAAACTGTTGATGAGAATACCCCTTTAAGTGTAATTATATGGATTACAACTACCTCTGCCCTGTCAATGAACTTGTATATATAACACTGTGTATATAGCTAGTTCCAGTTATTTATCTAAACGGACTCCTCTTCATTCTACCACCTTATTTGCACCCAAAAGTGCTGGTGTCACAAACCTCAGGGACCCTGCCTTCCATGCACCTAAAACTATACCATCAAGGGCACCTCAACCAACATCCGGCAGGAGATCCCTCAACACCAGAGTGTGCCCCAAAGGAGTCCAGTGCTATCCTTCTCATCACTGCACGCTGGCCCAGGGAGATGCAGAAATGTGAGTCCCAACTACTACACCCATCAGGCCACCGCATTCACACATTGCACCCCTGCAATCCTAGTTGCTGCACCAGGTTTGATGAACAATCCGAGAAATAGTTGAGATGCCCAGCAGCTCAAAATGCAGTGAGGCAAATCAGTTTCCTGTTGCTAGGAATCTAGAAAAAAATTAAAAACATAATAAACATAAATACAACTATATAAGTAAACTACTACTACAAATATATCACTTACCTCAGTGTCCTCAGGGAAAATGCAACGCCTCATATTGGTATTCTGGTAGGCAGTGGCGACTCTAGGAACAATATATAGGGGGCACAAAGATACCACATTCAAAAATGGGGGGGGGGCAAAAACAAAATAAGTATATATAAATACACTGCTCAAAAAAATAAAGGGAACACAAAAATAACACATCCTAGATCCGAGTTAATTAAAAATTCTTCTGAAATACTTTGTTCTTTACATAGTTGAATGTGCTGACAACAAAATCACACAAAAATTAAAAAATGGAAATCAAATTTTTAACCCATGGAGGTCTGGATTTGGAGTCACACTCAAAATTAAAGTGGAAAAACACACTACAGGCTGATCCAACTTTGATGTAATGTCCTTAAAACAAGTCAAAATGAGGCTCAGTAGTGTGTGTGGCCTCCACGTGCCTGTATGACCTCCCTACAACGCCTGTGCATGCTCCTGATGAGGTGGCGGATGGTCTCCTGAGGGATCTCCTCCCAGACCTGGACTAAAGCATCTGCCAACTCCTGGACAGTCTGTGGTGCAACATGACGTTGGTGGATAGAGCGAGACATGATGTCCCAGATGTGCTCAATTGGATTCAGGTCTGGGGAACGGGCGGGCCAGTCCATAGCATCAATGCCTTCGTCTTGCAGGAACTGCTGACACACTCCAGCCACATGAGGCCTAGCATTGTCTTGCATTAGGAGGAACCCAGGGCCAACCGGACCAGTATATGGTCTCACAAGGGGTCTGAGGATCTCATCTCGGTACCTAATGGCAGTCAGGCTACCTCTGGCGAGCACATGGAGGGCTGTGCGGCCCTCCAAAGAAATGCCACCCCACACCATTACTGAGCCAATGCCAAACCGGTCATGCTGGAGGATGTTGCAGGCAGCAGAACGTTCTCACGGCGTCTCCAGACTCTGTCACGTCTGTCACATGTGCTCAGTGTGAACCTGCTTTCATCTGTAAAGAGCACAGGGCGCCAGTGGCGAATTTGCCAATCTTGGTGTTCTCTGGCAAATGCCAAACGTCCTGCACGGTGTTGGGCTGTAAGCACAACCCCCACCTGTGGACGTCGGGCCCTCATATCACCCTCGTGGAGTCTGTTTCTGACCGTTTGAGCAGACACATACACATTTGTGGCCTGCTGGAGGTCATTTTGCAGGGCTCTGGCAGTGCTCCTCCTGTTCCTCCTTGCACAAAGGCAGAGGTAGCGGTCCTGCTGCTGGGTTGTTGCCTTCCTACGGCCTCCTCCACGTCTCCTGATGTACTGGCCTGTCTCCTGGTAGCGCCTCCATGCTCTGGACACTACGCTGACAGACACAGCAAACCTTCTTGCCACAGCTCGCATTGATGTGCCATCCTGGATAAGCTGCACTACCTGAGCCACTTGTGTGGGTTGTAGACTCCGCCTACTGCTACCACTAGAGTGAAAGCACCGCCAGCATTCAAAAGTGACCAAAACATCAGCCAGGAAGCATAGGAACTGAGAAATGGTCTGTGGTTACCACTCCAGAACCACTTCTTTATTGGGGGTGTCTTGCTAATTGCCTTATAATTTGCACCTGTTGTCTATCCCATTTGCACAACAGCATGTGAAATTGATTGTCACTCAGTGTTGCTTCCTAAGTGGACAGTTTGATTTCACAGAAGTGTGATTGACTTGGAGTTACATTGTGTTGTTTAAGTGTTCCCTTTATTTTTTTGAGCAGTGTAAGATTACAAAATACGAGAGAATTGTGGTATGCAGGGATACATTTATAATAAAACAATTTACTTACAAAAGAAGCTATTCAGTCTGCTGTGCCGTCCTCTGCTTGCTTCCACGGATTCTTTCCCCTTCTTTCTGTCTCTCGTCAGTGCACAGGCGCACTGTTATGGTGGATCTGCGGAAGGCGCACTGTTATGGTGGATCTGCGGAAGACACACTGTTATGGGGACATCTGTGGATGACACTGTTATTATGCCTCTCATTAGCCCTCATTATGCTTCTCATCACTCCCATATCAGCCCCCATGCCTCTCATTAGCCCCCATATCAGCCCTTATGCCTCATTAGCCCCATTATAAGCCCTTATGCCTCATTAGCCCTCATTATGCCTCTCATCAGCCCCCATTATGCATCTTATTAGCCCCCATATGCCTCATTAGCCCCCATATGCCTCATTTGCTCCCATATGCCTCATTAGCCCCATTATACCTCTAATAGTCTAATTAGCCCGCATTATGTCTCTAATTAGCCCCATTATGACTCTAATTAGCCCCCATTATGCCTCTCATTAGCCCCCATTATGCCCCCAGCAGCCTCATTTTTAATAAAATAAAAAACCACTTACCTCTCCTGCTCCTGGACGCCACCCCTGCAATTTTCTTTCTCCTCAGTCGACTGTGCTCTGAACTGGCACGCACAGCGTGAGGTCACAGAGCGCCCTCACGCTGTGCGCAGCCCTGCACAGCCGACAGCCGAGGACATAGCGTTCACCACTTCCTGGTCCTTCAGTACTAATGAGCGCTTCCATAATGGAATAACATAGGGGGGCGACGCCACTACTGGTAGGTGAGGCCAGAACACAGAAACGCTAACAGAAGATCAAATGAGTTCACAGACATAAGACGGTATCCATGAAATTTGTCCAGATGCTGCTGCAGATCAGTGTACAAGGTATTAAAGTGGCCCTTCCTGCACCACTGAGAGACAATTGGGTAAACCCAGTGCCTCCTTCTAGGTTACTCATTCAGCATAGTTGACTGCTGAAAGAAGCCAGCACAGGGGAACCTCATCCACAGATCGATTATCCATGATAGCAAAGTAATCAATTTCTAGAAACCTATGGAAGATAAGCACCTAACATCGCTCTCTGCACTGTAAAAGCGGTAGAAAATGGTGTCTGAGCTATCGTGACCAGGCTACACAAGGGTGTGAAAAAGGGGATGTGGCTAAAAACAACCATTTCCTCTATCCTTTTTTTGTTGATAAAAAACAGGTAACATACAGACATGTATTGGCAAACTTACAGAACAGATGTGGAAACACAACGGATGTATTACAGATACTTATACGGAAACACGGTTCTGTGAATTATGGACCGTAAAATTGAAACACATGTTTGCCTGAGCCTTAGGGTTGTGCTGGATCTGGAACACCCATTAGCAGCCTCATACTAGGGGCATTACAGGGCTAACAGATGAAGTGACAGTAGGCAGCAGTTAACCTTAAAGGAGTTGTCCCACAAAAAATATTCTACAGTTTTTAAATCAGCACCTGGATCTGAATTATTTTGTAAATGCATGCAATTAAAATGTTTTGCATAGACACTGAGTTATTCAATAAAATGTATCTGTATAGCGACACCTACAGTTTTTAATTTTTATTTCTTTGTCTTGCTCACGGACAAGGCTGCACATGCTCAGTTTCATCTTTCAACTGCCTCCTGAGCTGTTATAGGGAGGGCATGGACAGACACACCTCCTGAGCTTCAGCAGAAAAGACACCCCCTGAGCTGTCAGGATATAAATCTAGCAGAGCAATGAATGGGGAGAACTCTGGATCCATGTGAGGTACAGGGCTGGTTCTAGCTTTGTTAAAAAGAGATTGTCATGTACTATAGGATCTCTGATTTCCATTTTTTACATTATTCATGAGATAACCCCTTTAGCCTAAAGTCAGAGCCCCATTTTTCAGATCTGACAGGTCTGTTTCTTTCTTAATATCTTTGTCATTATTTTAGTTATCTAATAGATTGCTACAATTTTTTCATGACACATTGCACTTTATACAGGTAAGGCTACTTTCACGCAAGCGTTTTTTGTGGATCAGTCATGGATCTGCAAAAACGCTTCCATTACAATAATACAACCACATGCATCCGTCATGAACGGATCCGGTTGTATTATGTCTTCTATAGCCTTGAACACCATTGAAAGTCAATGGGGGGCGGATCCGTTTTATATTGTGCCAGATTGTGTCAGAGAAAACAGATTCGTCCCCATTGACTTACATTGTGTGTCAGAACGGATCCGTTTGGCTCTGCTTCATCAGGTGGAAAGCAAAACGCTGCAGGCAGCGTTTTGGTGTCCGCCTCCAGAGAGGAATGGTGACTGAACAGAGCCAAACTGAGGCATTCTGAGCGGATCCTTTTCCATTATGAATGCATTAGAGCAGGGGTGGCCAACTTTACAGACACAAAGAGCCAGAAAAAAAAAAACTTATGACTACCAGAAGCCAAAAGCTATACATTTACACACGAGTCGCCGTATTTTTCGCCCTACAAGATGCACCTAAGTTTTAGCGGAGAAAAATAGGAAAAAAAAATATTTTTCATCAGACTCCCAATGCTCATCTGACCTAAGATAAGATCCCCAATCCTCATCAGAACTCCAAATCAAACCCCCAAAATTAGACCCCAATGCTCAGATCAGACAACACAAATCAGACTCCCAGTGTAAGACCCCCCGAGCTTAGATCAGACCCCCTGTACTCAGATCAGACCCCCCATGCTCAGATCAGACTCCCCCATGCTCAGATCAGACCCCCCCCATGATCAGATTAGACCCCAATGCTCAGATCAGACCCCCATTGTTCAGATAAGATCCCCCGATGCTCAGATCAGAACATCCCATGCTTAGATCAGACCCCCATGCTCAGTACTATAATTTAAAGAAATTGCTTACCTCTCCTGATCGGGCACCAGGCTCCTGATCAGGCACCTGCTACTTTGCAGGTCTGACACGGTCTCCACTGTGACCTGACGCGCACAGCGTCAGGTCATAGTGTGCGTCTCCACCTACTACGTTCTGACACTGTGCGCATCAGGACATAGTGGCGAGCGAGCTGGAGCTGCAGAGTAGAAACGGTGCCCGATCAGGAAGGGAGATCTGAGCATGAGGTGGAGAGTGCGCTGGTTTGACTTCTTCCTAGCTCAACCGCTAGAGTTGAACTTGAAGAAGCAAAGAGCCACATGCAGCTCGAGAGCCACGGGTTGGCCACCCCTGCATTAGGGCAAAACTGAACCGTTTTGGACCACTTTTGAGAGCCCTGAACGGATCTCAAAACCGAAAAGCCAAAACGCCAAAAGGTTTATTTTTTATTTTTTTGGGGGGGACATTAGAAGGCTTATAAATTTAGCATCAATCTTTCTAATTTGCAATAAAATTGCCAAGGTCTCAGCCATCGCAACAGGAGCCTGGCTGTACACTGTGCCTTAAATCATGCAGACAAAATTAATACAAAGCACTTAGTAATGTATTGTGATTGTCTATATTGCCTCTTTTGCTGGCTGGATTCATTTGATTGATTTGTATCACAATTTACACTTCTCAGGGTTACAACTACACTACAATCCAGCAGTGGTGGCCATGCTTGCACACTATAGGAAAAGGAGCAAGCCTTCCTAGTGGCCGGGACAGCTGGAATGGGCAAGTACAGCCACCGCTGCTGGATTGCAGGGTGGTTGTAATACCTGAATACAAGCAGTGTATAATGTGATTGATAAATGATCCAAGCCAGCAAAGGAGGCAATAGACAATAACTATACTTTAGTAAGTGCCTTGTATTAACTCTACGTGATAAATTCCATTTGCTGAAGTGAGACAAATCTTTTAAGTACCTTCCTGCTGTGCTGTACGTGTACAGTGCATCTCATTAATGGGTTTAACAGCTAGCAAAAATAAAAGAGAGACTTTGTACTATGACATATATTACTTGTGCTGTACCTTACCACTTCATACTTCTTAAATTACATTGGAAATATAATTTGTTATAAATAGGACAATTTTATTTACTACGGATAAATATTAATAGAAAATGTAAAGGCACTGCAACAAATAGGAAAATGGGCCCCATAACAAGTATAAAACAAGGCCTACTTTAGTGGTGTTACTTTTGATTACAATCCTCCCCCAATCCTTATCTTTGAACAGGAATGTTCTAATCTATTTTTAAAGAGAATGGTGGTGTGACTCTCACATAGGTTCTCCTTTCTAATGTTGCTATTTTTGTCAATAAACCAGTCATTTTCAGGTTGATACTGCTAATGGGAGGCTGACAGGGGCATAGCTATAGGGGCTGCAGAGGTAGCAGTCGCTACCGAGCCCAGGAGCCTGAGGGGGCCCAAAGACCCTTGTGTCGCATAAGAAGACACCAGTATTATAGAAAGTTCATGCTGGTAAAGCTGCACTTCTGGCTGGAGGGAAGGGGTTAGGGCAAAAAATTTAGAATGGGGGGGGGGGCACCATTTCAATTTTTGCTGCAGGCAGCACGAAGGCTATGTGCTTCCCTGCCCCTGGCTACAAAGTTCTGAGGGAAGGGGGCCCAAGCTGAACTCCTGCACCAGGGCCCATAGGCCTTTAACTACGCCCCTGGAGGCTGATCAATTAGAGCTTATATGTTAAATAGGTTGTACAGTGTCAGCAAAGTATGACTGCTTTATTACAAAAATAGTGCCACTGCTATCATCTCCATTCACTTCCATAGAGCTAAGCTGCAATACCAGACACAACCCATCGGCAGGTGTTGCGCTGATTCTGGAAGAAAGCAGCCATGTTTTCTAATCCTGTGCAGCTATTTTAAGAGATACTGTATTTTCCACTTTATAAGGCCTCCTGCACACGACCGTTGTGTGCACCCGTGGCCGTTGTGCCGTTTTCCGCTTTTTTTCGCGGACCCATTGACTTTCAATGGGTCCGTGGAAAAATCGGAAAATGCACCGTTTTGCAGCCGCATCCGTGATCCGTGTTTCCTGGCCGTGAAAAAAATATGACCTGTCCTATTTTTTTCACGGCCAACGGTTCACGGACCCATTCAAGTCAATGGGTCCGTGAAAGAACACGGATGCACACAAGATTGGCATCCGTGTCCGTGATCCGTGGCCGTAGGTTAGTTTTTATACAGACGGATCCGAAGATCCGTCTGTATAAAAGCTTTTTCAAAGCTGAGTTTTCACTTCGTGAAAACTCAGAACCGACAGTATATTCTAACACAGAAGCGTTCCCATGGTGATGGAGACGCTTCTAGTTAGAATACACTACAAACTTTGTACAAGACTGCCCCCTGCTGCACCTGAAGGGGTTAATTGTGCTGATCACGGCCCCCTGTAAGAGATCAGGGCTGCCAGGCAGCAGGGGGCAGACCCTCCCCCCCCTCCCCAGTTTAAAAATCATTGGTGGCCAGTGCGGCCCCCCCCCTCCCTCTATTGTAATTATTCGTTGGTGGCACAGTGTGCGCCCCCCCCTCCCTCCCTCTATTGTAATAATTCGTTGGTGGCACAGTGTGCGCCCCCCATCGGCCCCCCCCCTCCCTCTATAGCATTAACAACATTGGTGGCCAGTGTGCGGCCTCCCATCTCCCCCCCCCATCATTGGTGGCAGCGGAGTTCCGATCGGAGTCCCAGTTTAATCGCTGGGGCTCCGATCGGTAACCATGGCAACCAGGATGCTGGTTGCCATGGTTACTTAGCAATAGTACAATAGTAGAAGATTCATACTTACCGGCTGCTGCGATGTTCGTGTCCGGCCGGGAGCTCCACCTACTGGTAAGTGTCATTGCTAAATGAACTGTCACTTACCAGTAGGAGGAGCTCCCGGCCGGAAGCAGACATCGCAGCTCCCAGGTAAGTATGAATCTTTTACTATTGTACTATTGCTAGTAACCCGCTGCCACCAATGATCGGGGGGGGGGGTAGATGGGAGGCCGCACACTGGCCACCAATGTTGTTAATGCTATAGAGGGAGGGGGGCCAATGGGGGGCGCACACTGTGCCACCAACGATTACAATAGAGGGAGGAAAGGGGGGGGGCGCACACTGTGCCACCAACGAATTATTACAATAGAGGGAGGAAGGGGGGGGGGCGGGGGGGCGCACACTGTGCCACCAACGAATTATTACAATAGAGGGAGGAAGAGGGGGGGGCGCACACTGTGCCACCAACGATTTATTACAATAGAGGGAGGAAGAAGGGGGCCGGGGGGGCGCACACTGTGCCACCAAGGAATTATTACAATAGAGGGAGGAAGGGGGGGGGGGGGCCGCACTGGCCACCAATGATATTCCAACTGGGGAGGGGGGAGGGGGGGGGGTCTGCCCCCTGCTGCCTGGCAGCCCTGATCTCTTACAGGGGGATATGATAGCACAATTAACCCCTTCAGGTGCGGCACCTGAAGGGTTAATTGTGCTGATCACAGCCCCCTGTAAGAGATCGGATGCTGCTAGGCAGCAGGGGGCAGTCATGTACACAGTTTGTAGTATATTCTAACTAGAAGCGTCCCCATCACCATGGGAACGCCTCTGTGTTAGAATATACTGTCGGAAATGAGGTTTCACGATCTAACTCATATCCGACAGTATATTCTAACATAGAGGCGTTCCCATGGTGATGGGGACGCTTCAAGTTAAAATATACCATCGGATTGGAGAAAACTCCGATCCGATGGTATAAAAGGGACTCCAGACTTTACATTGAAAGTCAATGGGGACGGATCCGTTTGAAATGGCACCATATTGTGTCAACGTCAAACGGATCCGTCCCCATTGACTTGCATTGTAATTCAGGACGGATCCGTTTGGCTCCGCACGGCCAGGCGGACACCAAAACGACTTTTTTTTTCATGTCCGTGGATCCTCCAAAAATCAAGGAAGACCCACGGACGAAAAAACGGTCACGGATCATGGAAAAACGGGACCCGTTTTTGCGGACCGCAAAAAAATACGTTCGTGTGCAGGAGGCCTTAGACACACTTTTCCCCCCAAAAATAACTGAAAATGGCAGTGTGTCTTATAAAGCGAATATTAGTGAGTGCTTTCATAATAGTATGCCATAGTTTCTGGGAGAGAGGTGCTGCAGAGGTTCTGGGAGAGAGGTTCCTGGGGATGCAATGCACTGTCCTCACTGTGAACAGTGTCAGGATGTAGGGGGTCATTTATTAAGGCCAGTATTTTAGACACTGGTCTTAGTAAGCCCTATAGCTGGCGTTGGATCTGCCGGAGTTATATAGAGGTACCGGCCTCTACATAACTTAGATGGATCCTCCACCACTTCTAAATGTAAGACAGCTTCCTAGCTGTCTTACATTTAGACCCTTTTCTATGCTTAAAACAGGCATAGAAATGGTAAATGAGATGGGCCTACCCATCCCCTTCCCCGCCCACTTTTTTAAACCTGTCATGAGCGAGGAGGAGTGTGTATTTCTGTTTAATAAATGACCCCCGTAGTGCGCACACAATGACCTGCAGTCAGATGACAGTGCAGTGTGGGCCCAGAGAAGATCAGGGAAAGAAGAATGCAGAGGAGACTGTCGGACCTGGAGAACAGAGGCGGAGCAGGAGAGGTAAGTGAATGTATTTATTTTAAGGTCTGATCTGAGGTCTGATATGGGGGTCTGGCATGGAGGTCTGATGAGGGTCTGATATGGAGGTCTGATGTGGGTCTGATATGGAGGTCGGATGTGGGTCTGACTTGGAGGTCTGATGGGGTTCAGATGTGAGGATCTGATATGGGGGTCTCAAGAAAAATATTTTTTTCTTATTTTCCTCTTCTAAAACCTGGGGTGTGTCTTATTATCAGGTGCATCATATAATGTGAAAAAATTTAAAAATATGAATATCTGACCATTAAATGTCTTTTGGAACATTTCATAATTTACATTTAACAAAAACGCTCATAAACTATAGTCTCACTGGGGTTTGTTTTAATCCATTAATATAATATTTCTTACTGTCATAGTGCACTTTTTGATTCTCAGGCTGTGTAAAAGGCTTTCTCACTACAAGAGACATATGACAAGGCCTGTTGAGAGGTAGGAAGAGGGGAGGGAAGATGGATGTGTGCTGCCTCGTTGACAAGTGGTAGGTGCTAGGAAAGAGACGGATCAGTAGAAATTTCCATTAAAATAGAAAAACACAGGTTGCCCCTAACATCACCTCTGATGACTTTTTTAGACCAGCTGCTTCATGGATACCCCACTGAGGAACAAATTGCTTTCTTAGTAGGACATTTGGACACTGCTGCATTAATAGATATGGATCCCAGCATGCTAACCCAAGCGCAAAGGCAATTTAATATGAGCAACACTGTCATCTCAATTTAGGACAACAGCTAGGATGCCCTAAAGGCCATCACAGCAGCGTTGAGAAGTACACAGCATAAGACATTTTCTGCTCTCTTAAGGCTATGGAATGCTGGTATTTCTAGCAAGTAGATAAACCAAGAATAAAGAGAAATGTAAATGGAGAGTTGACAGCAGCCGTGTACTGTCCAGAGGAATTGGATTCAACTTAAATGATGTTTTTCCTCTTATTTAGTTAATAAAATATATATAGTATATAAAAGATTATATATGTGTGTGTATATATATATATATATATACAGTGGGGGAAATAATTATTTGACCCCTCACTGATTTTGTAAGTTTGTCCAATGACAAAGAAATGAAAAGTCTCAGAACAGTATCATTTCAATGGTAGGTTTATTGTAACAGTGGCAGATAGCACATCAAAAGGAAAATCGAAAAAATAACTTTAAATAAAAGATAGCAACTGATTTGCATTTCATTGAGAGAAATAAGTATTTGAACCCTCTAACAAAAAAAGACTTAATACTTGGTGGAAAAACCCTTGTTTGCAAGCACAGAGGTCAAACGTTTCTTGTAATTGATGACCAAGTTTGCGCACATTTTAGGAGGAATGTTGGTCCACTCCTCTTTGCAGATCATCTCTAAATCCCTAAGGTTTCGAGGCTGTCTCTGTGCAACTCTGAGCTTGAGCTCCCTCCATAGGTTTTCGATTGGATTAAGGTCCGGAGACTGACTAGGCCACTCCATGACCTTAATGTGCTTCTTCTTGAGCCACTCCTTTGTTGCCTTTGCTGTATGTTTTGGGTCATTGTCGTGCTGGAACACCCATCCACGACCCATTTTCAGTTTCCTGGCAGAGGGAAGGAGGTTGTCGCTCAGGATTTCACGATACATGGCTCCGTCCATTTTCCCGTTTATGCGAATAAGTTGTCCTGTGCCCTTAGCAGAAAAACACCCCCAAAGCAAAATGTTTCCACCCCCATGCTTGACGGTGGGGACGGTGTTTTGGGGGTCATAGGCAGCATTTTTCTTCCTCCAAACACAGCGAGTTGAGTTAATGCCAAAGAGCTCTATTTTGGTCTCATCAGACCACAGCACCTTCTCCCAGTCACTCTCTGAATCATTCAGGTGTTCATTGGCAAACTTCAGACGGGCCTGCACATGTGCCTTCCTGAGCAGGGGGACCTTGCGAGCCCTGCAGGATTTTAATCCATTGCGGTGTAATGTGTTTCCAATGGTTTTCTTGGTGACTGTGGTCCCTGCTAATTTGAGGTCATTAACTAACTCCTCCCGTGTAGTTCTAGGATGCTTTTTCACCTTTCTCAGAACCATTGACACCCCACGAGGTGAGATCTTGCGTGGAGCCCCAGAGCGAGGTCGATTGATGGTCATTTTGTGCTCCTTCCATTTTCGAACAATCGCACCAACAGTTGTCACCTTCTCTCCCAGCTTCTTGCTAATGGTTTTGTAGCCCATTCCAGCCTTGTGCAGGTCTACAATTTTGTCTCTGACATCCTTGGACAGCTCTTTGGTCTTTCCCATGTTGGAGAGTTTGGAGTCTGCTTGATTGATTGATTCTGTGGACAGGTGTCTTTTATACAGGTGACTAGTTAAGACAGGTGTCCTTAATGAGGGTGACTAATTGAGTAGAAGTGTCTAACCACTCTGTGGGAGCCAGAACTCTTAATGGTTGGTAGGGGTTCAAATACTTATTTCACTCAATGAAATGCAAATCAGTTGCTATCTTTTATTTAAAGTTTTTTTTTCGATTTTCCTTTTGATGTGCTATCTGCCACTGTTACAATAAACCTACCATTGAAATGATACTGTTCTGAGACTTTTCATTTCTTTGTCATTGGACAAACTTACAAAATCAGTGAGGGGTCAAATAATTATTTCCCCCACTGTATATATATATATTTTACTATTAACTATATGGAGCTATTCTGTGGCTGAATATATTTACAAAACATAATAGAAGATTATAAAGCATCATAAATCTCCACTTCCACTTTGTTTATAGACAGAGACAGATGTACGGTACATTGACTAGACTGCCGTTATAACTAGGGATGAGCGAACCCGAACTGTATAGTTCGAATTCGTACCGAATTTTGGGGTGTCCGTGACACGGACCCGAACATTTTCGTAAAAGTCCGGGTTCGGGTTCGATGCTTTCTTGGCACTTTTTGAAAGGCTGCAAAGCAGCCAATCAACAAGCGTCATACTACTTGCCCCAAGAGGCCATCACAGCCATGCCTACTATTGGCATGGCTGTGATTGGCCAGTGCAGCATGTGACCCAGCCTCTATATAAGCTTGGGTCACGTAGCGCTGCACGTCACTCTGCTGTTACAAGTGTAGGGAGAGGTTGCAGCTGCGACGTTAGGGCGAGATTAGGCAGTGATTAACTCCTCCAAAACACTTAAGACAGTGATCGATCTACAGCTGTGGATCATTGAACTGCTGCTATTCAATTGCTCAGTGTTTTTAGGCTGCCCAGAGCGTTTTTCAGTCACTTTTTTCTGGGGTGATCGGCGGCCATTTTGTGGCTTGTGGTGCGCCAGCACAAGCTGCCACCAAGTCCATTTAACCATCAATAGTGTGGTTATTTTTTGCTGTATCCTACATCAGGGGCAAGCTGTCATCAAGTGCATTTAACCATCAATAGTGTGGTTATTTTTTGGCTATATTCTACATCAGGGGCAAGCTGCCACCAAGTCCATTTAACCATCAATAGTGTAGTTATTTAAATCTATCCCTAAAAGGGTATATTAGATTCAAGATGCTGATAGGGTCATTCTCAATAACTTCACACACACGCTACTGTGCATATCCAAGTCTAATTCTGTCCGTAAACGTATACCTGTCGCCCAGCGCCTAAATAATAGGCCTCAAATTTATATTCAGCAAAATCTGTGGCTATTGCTGTAGCTGCTCAAGTTATTTTGTGTCCGTCAAAGCACAGTTTTTGTTCTGGGTTGAAATACAATTCCCAACCTAGCAATTTTCTAAATTAGTGTTTTCTGCTGTATCAGGCCTACTTTAAATCTATCCCTAAAAGGGTATAATAGATTCAAGGTGCTGATAGGGTCATTCTCAATAACTTCACACACACGCTACTGTGCATATCCAAGTCTAATTCTGTCCGTAAACGTATACCTGTCACCCAGCGCCTAAATAATAGGCCTCAAATTTATATTCAGCTAAATCTGTCATTACTGCTGTGCCTGTATTAGTGTAATACGGTACCTAAATAGATAGCCAGATAGTGTTAGGTGTCTGTAAAATAATGCCTGAATTTGAATTCAATACATTGGGCCAAATAATATTTTTCTTATTGTGGTGAACGGTAACAATGAGGAAAACATCTAGTAAGGGACGCGGACGCGGACAAGGTCGTGGTGGTGTTAGTGGACCCTCTGGTGCTGGGAGAGGACGTGGCCGTTCTGCCACAGCCACACGTCCTAGTGAACCAACTACCTCGGGTCCCAGTAGCCAGCAGAATTTACAGCGATATTTGGTGGGGCCCAATGCCGTTCTAAGGATGGTAAGGCCTGAGCAGGTACAGGCACTAGTCAATTGGGTGGCCGACAGTGGATCCAGCACATTCACATTATCTCCCACCCAGTCTTCTGCAGAAAGCGCACAGATGGCGCATGAAAACCAAGCCCATCAGTCTGTCACATCACCCCCATGCATATCAGGGAAACTGTCTGAGCCTCAAGTTATGCAGCAGTCTCTTATGCTGTTTGAAGACTCTGCTGCCAGGGTTTCTCAAGGGCATCCACCTAGCCCTTCCCCAGGGGTGGAAGAGATAGAATGCACTAACACACAACCACTTATGTTTCCTGATGATGAGGACATGGGAATACCACCTCAGCACGTCTCTGATGATGACGAAACACAGGTGCCAACTGCTGCGTCTTTCTGCAGTGTGCAGACTGAACAGGAGGTCAGGGATCAAGACTAGGTGGAAGACGATGCAGGGGACGATGAGGTCCTAGACCCCACATGGAATGAAGGTCGTGCCACTGACTTTCACAGTTCGGAGGAAGAGGCAGTGGTGAGACCGAGCCAACAGCGTAGCAAAAGACAAAGAGGGAGCAGTGGGCAAAAGCAGAACACCCGCCGCCAAGAGACTCTGCCTGCTACTGACCACCGCCATCTGGGACCGAGCACCCCAAAGGCAGCTTCAAGGAGTTCCCTGGCATGGCACTTCTTCAAACAATGTGCTGACGACAAGACCCGAGTGGTTTGCACACTGTGCCATCAGAGCCTGAAGCGAGGCATTAACGTTCTGAACCTTAGCACAACCTGCATGACCAGGCACCTGCATGCAAAGCATGAACTGCAGTGGAGTAAACACCTTAAAAACAAGGAAGTCACTCAGGCTCCCCCTGCTACCTCTTCTGCTGCTGCCGCCTCGGCCTCTTCCTCCGCCTCTGGCGAAGGCAGAGGAGGAGCAAGAGGTCACCAACGCAGCTGTGTCATGGCCAGCTCCTCTGAGGGCAGGGTTAGCATGGCAGAGATGTGGAAAAGTTTTGTCACCACGCCACAGCTAACTGCACCACCACCTGATATGGAACGTGTTAGCAGGAGGCAACATTTCACTAACATGGTGGAACAGTACCTGTGCACACCCCTCCACGTACTAACTGATAGTTCGGCCCCATTCAACTTCTGGGTCTCCAAATTGTCCATGTGGCCAGAGCTAGCCTTTTATGCCTTGGAGGTGCTGGCCTGCACGGCGGCCAGCGTTTTGTCTGAACGTGTATTCAGCACGGCCGGGCGCGTCATTAGAGACAAACGCAGCCGCCTGTCTACAGCCAATGTGGACAAGCTGACGTTCATAAAATTGAACCAGGCATGGATCCCACAGGACCTGTCCATCCCTTGTGCAGATTAGACATTAACTACCTCCCCTTAACCATATATTATTGTACTCAAGGGCACTTCCTCATTCAATCCTATTTATATTTTCATTTTACCATTATATTGCGGGGCAACCCAAAGTTGAATGAACCTCTCCTCTGTCTGGGTGCCGGGGCCTAAAAATATCTGACAGTGGTCTGTTCCAGTGGTGGGTGACGTGAAGCATGATTCTCTGCTATGACATGAAGACTGATTCTCTGCTGATATGAAGCCAGATTCTATGTTATGGGACCTCTCTCCTCTGTCTGGGTGCTGGGGCCTAAATTATATGACAATGGACTGTTCCAATGTTGGGTGACGTGAAGCATGATTCTCTGCTATGACATGAAGCCAGATTCTCTGCTATGGGACCTCTCTCCTCTGCCTGGGCCTAAATATGTGACAATGGACTGTTCCAGTGGTGGGTGACGTGAAGCATGATTCTCTGCTATGACATGAAGACTGATTCTCTGCTGACATGAAGCCTTAATCTCTGTTATGGGACCTCTCTCCTCTGTCTGGGTGCCGGGGCCTAAATATATGACAATGGACTGTTCCAGTGGTGGGTGAAGTGAAGCATGATTCTCTGCTATGACATGAAGACTGATTCTCTGCTGACATGAAGCCTGAATCTCTGTTATGGGATCTCTCTCCTCTGTCTGGGTGCCGGGGCCTAAATATCTGACAATGGACTGTTCCAGTGGTGGGTGATGTGAAGCCTGATTCTCTGCTATGACATTAAGACTGATTCTCTGCTTAGTCGCTGACATGAAGCCAGATTCTATGTTATGGGACCTCTCTCCTCTGTCTGGGTGCCGGGGCCTAAAAATATCAGACAGTGGCCTGTTCCAGTGGTGGGTGACATGAAGCCTGATTCTCTGCTATGACATTAAGACTGATTCTCTGCTTAGTCGCTGACATGAAGCCAGATTCTATGTTATGGGACCTCTCTCCTCTGTCTGGGTGCCGGGGCCTAAAAATATCTGACAGTGGCCTGTTCCAGTGGTGGGTGGCATGAAGCCTGATTCTCTGCTATGACATTAAGACTGATTCTCTGCTTAGTCGCTGAAATGAAGCCAGATTCTCTGCTATGGGACCTCTCTCCTCTGTCTGGGTGCAGGGGCCTAAATTATATGACAATGGACTGTTCCAATGTTGGGTGACATGAAGCCTGAATCTCTGCTATGGGACCTCTCTCCTCTGCCTGGGTGCCTGGGCCTAAATATCTGACAATGGACTGTTCCAGTGGTGGGTGACGTGAAGCCTGATTCTCTGCTATGGGACCTCTCTCCTCTGCCTGGGTGCCTGGGCCTAAATATCTGACAATGGACTGTTCCAGTGGTGGGTGACGTGAAGCCTGATTCTCTGCTATGACATGAAGACTGATTCTCTGCTGACATGAAGCCAGATTCTATGTTATGAGACCTCTCTCCTCTGCCTGGGCCTAAATATCTGACAATGGACTGTTCCAGTGGTGGGTGACGTGAAGCCTGATTCTCTGCTATGACATGAAGCCTGATTCTCTGCTATGACATGAAGCCTGATTCTCTGCTGACATGAAGCCAGATTCTATGTTATGGGACCTCTCTCCTCTGCCTGGGTGCCGAGGCCTAAATATATGACAATGGACTGTTCCAGTTTTGGGTGACGTGAAGCCTGATTCTCTGCTATGACATGAAGACTGATTCTCTGCTGACATGAATAGAGTTGAGCGAACACCTGGATGTTCGGGTTCGAGAAGTTCGGCCGAACTTCCTGGAAATGTTCGGGTTCGGGATCCGAACCCGAACCGAACTTCGTCCAGAACCCCATTGAAGTCAATGGGGACCCGAACTTTTGGGCACTAAAAAGGCTGTAAAACAGCCCAGGAAAGAGCTAGAGGGCTGCAAAAGGCAGCAACATGTAGGTAAATCCCCTGCAAACAAATGTGGATAAAGAAATGGATTAAAATAAAAATAAAAAAAAATAAAAATGACCCATTATCAATTAGACAGAGGTCCCATAGCAGAGAATCTGGCTTCACGTCAGCAGAGAATCAGTCTCTTCATGCCATAGCAAAGAATCTGGCTTTATGTCAGCAGAGTATCAGTCTCTTCATGCCATAGCAGAGAATCTGGCTTCATGTCACCCACCACTGGAAGAGGCCACTGTCACATATTTAGGCCCCGGCAACCAGACAGAGGAGAGCGGTCCCATAACAGAGAATCTGGCCTTATGTCAGCGCAGAATCTGTCTTCATGTCATAGCAGAGAATCAGGCTTCACGTCACCCACCACTGGAACAGGCCACTGTCACACATTTAGGCCCAGGCACCCAGGCAGAGGAGAGAGGTCACGTAACAGAGAATCTGGCATTATGTCAGCACAGAATCTGTCTTCATGTCATAGCAGAGAATCAGGCTTCACGTCACCCACCACTGGAACAGGCCACTGTCACACATTTAGGCCCAGGCACCCAGGCAGAGGAGTGAGGTCCCGTAACAGAGAATCTGGCCTTATGTCAGCGCAGAATCTGTCTTCATGTCATAGCAGAGAATCAGGCTTCACGTCACCCACCACTAGAACAGGCCACTGTCACACATTTAGGCCCAGGCACCCAGGCAGAGGAGAGAGGTCCCGTAACAGAGAATCTGGCCTTATGTCAGCGCAGAATCTGTCTTCATGTCAAAGCAGAGAATCAGGCTTCACGTCGCCCACCACTGGAACAGGCCACTGTCACACATTTAGGCCCAGGCACCCAGGCAGAGGAGAGAGGTCCCGTAACAGAGAATCTGGCCTTATGTCAGAACAGAATCTGTCTTCATGTCATAGCAGAGAATCAGGCTTCACGTCACTTACCACTGGAACAGGCCACTGTCACACATTTAGGCCCAGGCACCCAGGCAGAGGAGAGAGGTCCCGTAACAGAGAATCTGGCCTTATGTCAGCGCAGAATCAGTCTTCATGTCATAGCAGAGAATCAGGCTTCACGTCACCCACCACGGGAACAGGCCACTGTCACATATTTAGGCCCAGGCACCCAGGCAGAGGAGAGAGGTCCCGTAACAGAGAATCTGGCCTTATGTCAGAACAGAATCTGTCTTCATGTCATAGCAGAGAATCAGGATTCACGTCACCCACCACTGGAACAGGCCACTGTCACATATTTAGGCACAGGCACCCAGGCAGAGGAGAGAGGTCCCGTAACAGAGAATCTAGCCTTATGTCAGCGCAGAATCAGTCTTCATGTCATAGCAGAGAATCAGTCTTCACATCACCCACCACTGGAACAGGCCACTGTCACATATTTAGACCCAGGCAGAGGAGAGAGGTCCCGTAACAGAGAATCTGGCCTTATGTCAGCACAGAATCTGTCTTCATGTCATAGCAGAGAATCAGGCTTCACGTCACCCACCACGGGAACAGGCCATTGTCACATATTTAGGCCCAGGAACCCAGGCAGAGGAGAGAGGTCCCGTAACAGAGAATCTGGCCTTATGTCAGCGCAGAATCAGTCTTCATGTCATAGCAGAGAATCAGGCTTCACGTCACCCACCACTGGAACAGGCCACTGTCACATATTTAGGCCCAGGCACCCAGGCAGAGGAGAGAGGTCCCGTAACAGAGAATCTGGCCTTATGTCAGCACAGAATCTGTCTTCATGTCATAGCAGAGAATCAGGCTTCACGTCACCCACCACTGGAACAGGCCACTGTCACATATTTAGGCCCCGGCACACAGACAGAGGAGAGAGGTCCCGTAACAGAGAATCTGGCCTTATGTCAGCGCAGAATCAGTCTTCATGTCATAGCAGAGAATCAGGCTTCACGTCACCCACCACTGGAACAGGCCACTGTCACATATTTAGACCCAGGCAGAGGAGAGAGGTCCCGTAACAGAGAATCTGGCCTTATGTCAGCGCAGAATCTGTCTTCATGTCATAGCAGAGAATCAGGCTTCACGTCGCCCACCACTGGAACAGGCCACTGTCACATATTTAGGCCCCGGCACACAGACAGAGGAGAGAGGTCCCGTAACAGAGAATCTGGCCTTATGTCAGCGCAGAATCAGTCTTCATGTCATAGCAGAGAATCAGGCTTCACGTCACCCACCACTGGAACAGGCCACTGTCACATATTTAGACCCAGGCAGAGGAGAGAGGTCCCGTAACAGAGAATCTGGCCTTATGTCAGCACAGAATCTGTCTTCATGTCATAGCAGAGAATCAGGCTTCACGTCACCCACCACGGGAACAGGCCATTGTCACATATTTAGGCCCAGGAACCCAGGCAGAGGAGAGAGGTCCCGTAACAGAGAATCTGGCCTTATGTCAGCGCAGAATCAGTCTTCATGTCATAGCAGAGAATCAGGCTTCACGTCACCCACCACTGGAACAGGCCACTGTCACATATTTAGGCCCAGGCACCCAGGCAGAGGAGAGAGGTCCCGTAACAGAGAATCTGGCCTTATGTCAGCACAGAATCTGTCTTCATGTCATAGCAGAGAATCAGGCTTCACGTCACCCACCACTGGAACAGGCCACTGTCACATATTTAGGCCCCGGCACCCAGACAGAGGAGAGAGGTCCCGTAACAGAGAATCTGGCCTTATGTCAGCGCAGAATCAGTCTTCATGTCATAGCAGAGAATCAGGCTTCACGTCACCCACCACTGGAACAGGCCACTGTCACATATTTAGGCCCAGGCACCCAGGCAGAGGAGAGAGGTCCCGTAACAGAGAATCTGGCCTTATGTCAGCACAGAATCTGTCTTCATGTCATAGCAGAGAATCAGGCTTCACGTCACCCACCACTGGAACAGGCCACTGTCACATATTTAGGCCCCGGCACACAGACAGAGGAGAGAGGTCCCGTAACAGAGAATCTGGCCTTATGTCAGCGCAGAATCAGTCTTCATGTCATAGCAGAGAATCAGGCTTCACGTCACCCACCACTGGAACAGGCCACTGTCACATATTTAGGCCCAGGCACCCAGGCAGAGGAGAGAGGTCCCGTAACAGAGAATCTGGCCTTATGTCAGCGCAGAATCAGTCTTCATGTCATAGAAGAGAATCAGGCTTCACGTCACCCACCACTGGAACAGGCCACTGTCACATATTTAGGCACAGGCACCCAGGCAGAGGAGAGAGGTCCCGTAACAGAGAATCTGGCCTTATGTCAGCGCAGAATCAGTCTTCATGTCATAGCAGAGAATCAGTCTTCACGTCACCCACCACTGGAACAGGCCACTGTCACATATTTAGACCCAGGCAGAGGAGAGAGGTCCCGTAACAGAGAATCTGGCCTGATGTCTGCACAGAATCTGTCTTCATGTCATAGCAGAGAATCAGGCTTCACGTCACCCACTACTGGAACAGGCCACTGTCACATATTTAGGCCCCGGCACCCAGACAGAGGAGAGAGGTCCCGTAACAGAGAATCTGGCCTTATGTCAGCGCAGAATCTGTCTTCATGTCATAGCAGAGAATCAGGCTTCACGTCACCCACCACTGGAACAGGCCACTGTCACATATTTAGGCCCAGGCACCCAGGCAGAGGAGAGAGGTCGCGTAACAGAGAATCTGGCTTCATATCAGCACAGAATAAGTCTTCATGTCATAGCAGAGAATCAGGCTTCACGTCACCCACCACTGGAACAGGCCACTGTCACACATTTAGGCCCCGGCACCCAGACAGAGGAGAGGTTCATTCAACTTTGGGTTGCCCCGCAATATAATGGTAAAATGAAAATAAAAATAGGATTGAATGAGGAAGTGCCCTGGAGTAGAATAATATATTGTTAAGGGGAGGTAGTTAATATCTAATCTGCACAAGGGATGGACAGGTCCTGTGGGATCCATGCCTGGTTCATTTTTATGAACGTCAGCCCTTCCACATTGGCTGTAGACAGGCGGCTGCGTTTGTCTGTAATGATGCCCCCTGCCGTGCTGAATACACGTTCAGACAAAACGCTGGCCGCCGGGCAGGCCAGCACCTCCAAGGCATAAAAGGCTAGCTCTGGCCACGTGGATTATTTGGAGACCCAGAAGTTGAATGGGGCCGAACCATCAGTTAGTACGTGGAGGGGTGTGCACAGGTACTGTTCCACCATGTTAGTGAAATGTTGCCTCCTGCTAACACGTTCCGTATCAGGTGGTGGTGCAGTTAGCTGTGGCGTGTTGACAAAACTTTTCCACATCTCTGCCATGCTAACCCTGCCCTCAGAGGAGCTGGGCGTGACACAGCTGCGTTGGCGACCTCTTGCTCCTCCTCTGCCTTCGCCTTGGGCTTCCACTGGTTCCCCTGTGACATTTGGGAATGCTCTCAGTAGCGCGTCTACCAACGTGCGCTTGTACTCGCGCATCTTCCTATCACGCTCCAGTGTAAGAAGTAAGGTGGGCACATTGTCTTTGTACCGGATATCCAGCAGGGTGGCAACCCAGTAGTCCGCACACGTTAAAATGTGGGCAACTCTGCTGTCGTTGCGCAGGCACTGCAGCATGTAGTCGCTCATGTGTGCCAGGCTGCCCAGAGGTAAGGACAAGCTGTCCTCTGTGGGAGGCGTATCGTCATCGTCCTGTGTTTCCCCCCAGCCACGCACCAGTGATGGGCCCGAGCTGCTTTGGGTGCCACCCCGCTGTGAACATGTTTCATCCTCATCCTCCTCCACCTCCTCCTCATCCTCCTCCACCTCCTCCTCATCCTCGTCCTCCTCGTCCTCCAGTAGTGGGCCCTGTCTGGCCACATTTGTACCTGGCCTCTGGTGTTGCAAAAAACCTCCCTCTGAGTCACTTCGAAGAGACTGGCCTGAAAGTGCTAAAAATGACCCCTCTTCCTCCTCTTCCTCCTGGGCCACCTCCTCTTCCATCATCGCCCTAAGTGTTTTCTCAAGGAGACATAGAAGTGGTATTGTAACGCTGATAACGGCGTCATCACCACTGGCCATGTTTGTGGAGTACTCGAAACAACGCAACAGGGCACACAGGTCTCGCATGGAGGCCCAGTCATTGGTGGTGAAGTGTGTCTGATCCACAGTGCGACTGACCCGTGCGTGCTGCAGCTGAAACTCCACTATTGCCTGCTGCTGCTCGCACAGTCTGTCCAGCATATGCAAGGTGGAGTTCCACCTGGTGGGTACGTCGCATATGAGGCGGTGAGCGGGAAGGCCGAAGTTACGCTGTAGCGCCGACAGGCGAGCAGCGGCAGGGTGTGAACGCCGGAAGCGCGAACAGACGGCCCGCACTTTATGCAGCAGCTCTGACATGTCGGGGTAGTTGCGAATGAACTTCTGCACCACCAAATTCAGCACATGCGCCAGGCAAGGGATGTGCGTCAAACCGGCTAGTCCCAGAGCTGCAACGAGATTTCGCCCATTACCGCACACCACAAGGCCGGGCTTGAGGCTCACCGGCAGCAACCACTCGTCGGTCTGTTGTTCTATACCCCGCCACAACTCCTGTGCGGTGTGGGGCCTGTCCCCCAAACATATGAGATTCAGAATGGCCTGCTGACGTTTACCCCGGGCTGTGCTGAAGTTGGTGGTGAAGGTGTGTGGCTGACTGGATGAGCAGGTGGAAGAAGAGGAGGAGGAAGCTGAGTAGGAGGAGGAGGAGACAGGAGGCAAAGAATGTTGCCCTGCGATCCTTGGCGGCGGAAGGACGTGCGCCAAACAGCTCTCCGCCTGGGGCCCAGCCGCCACTACATTTACCCAGTGTGCAGTTAGGGAGATATAGCGTCCCTGGCCGTGCTTACTGGTCCACGTATCTGTGGTTAGGTGGACCTTGCCACAGATGGCGTTGCGCAGTGCACACTTGATTTTATCGGACACTTGTTTGTGCAGGGAAGGCACGGCTCTCTTGGAGAAGTAGTGGCGGCTGGGAACAACATACTGTGGGACAGCAAGTGACATGAGCTGTTTGAAGCTGTGTGTGTCCACCAGCCTAAATGACAGCATTTCATAGGCCAGTAGTTTAGAAATGCTGGCATTCAGGGCCAGGGATCGAGGGTGGCTAGGTGGGAATTTACGCTTTCTCTCAAATGTTTGTGAGATGGAGAGCTGAACTCTGCCGTGTGACATGGTTAAGATGCTTGGTGACGCAGGTGGTGGTGTTGGTGGTACATCCCATGTTTGCTGGGCGGCAGGTGCCAACGTTCCTCCAGAGGCGGAGGAAGAGGCCGAGGCGGCGGCAGCAGCAGCAGAAGAGGCCGAGGCGGCAGCAGCAGAAGAGGCAGCAGGGGGAGCCTGAGTGACTTCCTTGTTTTTAAGGTGTTTACTCCACTGCAGTTCATGCTTTGCATGCAGGTGCCTGGTCATGCAGGTTGTGCTAAGGTTCAGAACGTTAATGCCTCGCTTCAGGCTCTGATGGCACAGCGTGCAAACCACTCGGGTCTTGTCGTCAGCACATTGTTTGAAGAAGTGCCATGCCAGGGAACTCCTTGAAGCTGCCTTTGGGGTGCTCGGTCCCAGATGGCGGCGGTCAGTAGCAGGCGGAGTCTCTTGGCGGCGGGTGTTCTGATTTTGCCCACTGCTCCCTCTTTTGCTACGCTGTTGGCTCGGTCTCACCACTGCCTCTTCCTCCGAACTCTGAAAGTCAGTGGCACGACCTTCATTCCATGTGGGGTCTAGGACCTCATCGTCCCCTGCATCGTCTTCCACCCAGTCTTGATCCCTGACCTCCTGTTCAGTCTGCACACTGCAGAAAGACGCAGCAGTTGGCACCTGTGTTTCGTCATCATCAGAGACGTGCTGAGGTGGTATTCCCATGTCCTCATCATCAGGAAACATAAGTGGTTGTGCGTTAGTGCATTCTATCTCTTCCACCCCTGGTGAAGAGCTAGGTGGATGCCCTTGGGAAACCCTGGCAGCAGAGTCTTCAAACAGCATAAGAGACTGCTGCATAACTTGAGGCTCAGACAGTTTCCCTGATATGCATGGGGGTGATGTGACAGACTGATGGGCTTGGTTTTCATGCGCCATCTGTGCGCTTTCTGCAGAAGACTGGGTGGGAGATAATGTGAACGTGCTGGATGCACTGTCGGCCACCTAATTGATTAATGCCTGTACCTGCTCAGGCCTTACCATCCTTAGAACGGCATTGGGCCCCACCAAATATGGCTGTAAATTCTGGCGGCTAGTGGGACCTGAGGTAGTTGGTACACTAGGACGTGTGGCTGTGGCAGAACGGCCACGTCCTCTCCCAGCACCAGAGGGTCCACTAACACCACCACGAACATGTCCACGTCCGCGTCCGCGTCCCTTATTAGATGTTTTCCTCATTGTTCCCGTTCACCACAATTTTGAGAATGGCAAATTTGGGAATAGTTTTTCAACCCAGAACAAAAAGTGTGCTTTTACGGTCACTACAAATAACTTGACCAGCTAAAACAGTACAGATTTGGTTGAATAGAAATGTGAGGCCTGTTTTTTTTTTTTTGCGCTGTGTGACAGGTATAGGTTTAATCACAGAATTAGACTTCTATCTGCACGGTAGCGTGTGTCTTAGGTTTTTCTGAATGACACTATCAGCACCTTCAATGTAAGATATCCTTTTTGGGATAGATTTCAAGTAGGCCTCATATAGCAGAAACTAGTAATTTTGAGAATGGCAAATTTGGGAATAGTTTTTCAACCCAGAACAAAAAGTCTGCTTTTACGGTCACTACAAATAACTTGACCAGCTAAAACAGTACAGATTTGGTTGAATAGAAATGTGAGGCCTGTTTTTTTTTTTGCGCTGTGTGACAGGTATAGGTTTAATCACAGAATCAGACTTCTATCTGCACGCTAGCGTGTGTCTTAGGTTTTTCTGAATGACACTATCAGCACCTTCAATGTAAGATATCCTTTTTGGGATAGATTTCAAGTAGGCCTCATATACCAGAAACTAGTTATTTTGAGAATGGCAAATTTGGGAATAGTTTTTCAACCCAGAACAAAAAGTCTGCTTTTACGGTCACTACAAATACCTTGACCAGCTAAAACAGTACAGATTTGGTTGAATAGAAATGTGAGGCCTGTTTTTTTTTTTGCGCTGTGTGACAGGTATAGGTTTAATCACAGAATCAGACTTCTATCTGCACGGTAGCGTGTGTCTTAGGTTTTTCTGAATGACACTATTAGCACCTTCAATGTAAGATATCCTTTTTGGGATAGATTTCAAGTAGGCCTCATATACCAGAAACTAGTTATTTTGAGAATGGGAAATTTGGGAAAAGTTTTTCAACCCAGAACAAAAAGTCTGCTTTTACGGTCACTACAAATACCTTGACCAGCTAAAACAGTACAGATTTGGTTGAATAGAAATGTGAGGCCTGGTTTTTTTTTTGCGCTGTGTGACAGGTATAGGTTTAATCACAGAATTAGACTTCTATCTGCACGGTAGCGTGTGTCTTAGGTTTTTCTGAATGACACTATCAGCACCTTCAATGTAAGATATCCTTTTTGGGATAGATTTCAAGTAGGCCTCAAATACCAGAAACTAGTTATTTTGAGAATGGCAAATTTGGGAATAGTTTTTCAACCCAGAACAAAAAGTCTGCTTTTACGGTCACTACAAATAACTTGACCAGCTAAAACAGTACAGATTTGGTTGAATAGAAATGTGAGGCCTGTTTTTTTTTTGCGCTGTGTAACAGGTATAGGTTTAATCACAGAATTAGACTTCTATCTGCACGGTAGCGTGTGTCTTAGGTTTTTCTGAATGACACTATTAGCACCTTCAATGTAAGATATCCTTTTGGGATAGATTTCAAGTAGGCCTCATATACCAGAAACTAGTTATTTTGAGAATGGCAAATTTGGGAATAGTTTTTCAACCCAGAACAAAAAGTCTTCTTTTACGGTCACTACAAATAACTTGACCAGCTAAAACAGTACAGATTTGGTTGAATAGAAATGTCAGGTCTATTTTTTAGGTGCTGGGTGACAGGCTCAACTTGCCCCTGATGTAGTATATGGCCAAAAAATAACCACACTGTTGATGGTTAAATGCACTTTGGTGACACAGACTCAGCCTGCACCAGATGTAGTATATGGCCAAAAAATAACCAGACTGTTGATGGTTAAATGCACTTCGGTGACACAGGCTCAGCCTGCAGCTGATGTAGGATATAGCACAAAATAACCACACTATTGATGGTTAAATACACTTGGTGATAGCTTGTGCTTGCGCACCACAAGTCACAAAATGGCCGCCGATCACCCCAGAAAAAAAGTGATCTAAAAACGCTCTGGGCAGCCTCAAAAAAGTGAGCAAGTCAATATTAGCACTTCAATGATCCACAGCTGCAGATCGATCACAGAATGAAGTCTTTTGGAGGAGTTAATCTGCCTAATCTCGCCCTAACGTCGCAGCTGCAACCTCTTCCTATGCTTGAATCAGCAGAGTGACGTGCAGCGCAACGTGACCCAAGCTTATATAGAGGCTGGGTCACATGCTGCACTGGCCAATCACAGCCATGCCAATAGTAGGCAAGGCTGTGATGGCCTCTTGGGGCAAGTAGTATGACGCTTGTTGATTGGCTGCTTTGCAGCCTTTCAAAAAGAGCCAAGAAAGCGCCGAACCCCGAACCCGGACTTTTACGAAAATGTTCGGGTTCGGGTCCGTGTCACGGACACCCCAAAATTCGGTACGAACCCGAACTATACAGTTCGGGTTCGCTCATCCCTAGACATGAAGCCTGATTCTCTGCTATGGGACCTCTCTCCAATTTTTATTTATTTTTATTTTAATTCATTTCCCTATCCACATTTGTTTGCAGGGGATTTAACTACATTTTGCTGCCTTTTGCAGCCCTCTAGCCCTTTCCTGGGCTGTTTTACAGCCTTTTTAGTGCCGAAAAGTTCGGGTCCCCATTGACTTCAATGGGGTTCGGGTTCGGGACGAAGTTCGGGTCGGGTTCGGATCCCGAACCCGAACATTTCCGGGAAGTTCGGCCGAACTTCTCGAACCCGAACATCTAGGTGTTCGCTCAACTCTAGTTATAACCTCTGCTTGCCTTTTAAAAATACATATTTTTGTCCACTTACCAGCAGAGTGGGCAGGCTATTCCTGGTTTGAAGTTACAGCAGTTAGGCTGGATTCACTCGTACATGTTGCAGAAATCCGTATCCATATTACTTGTTTGTGTCCTGGCATATGTGTGGGTTTAACTGACCCACACCCATCCTAAACAATGACACATGCAAGTAATATAGATAAATAATACATTTGGAATGCAGATTTGTGAACCCTGCCCAGGGCGAGACTGGGAGTGAAATTCAGCCCTGATATTTTAAAATACATAGGCCCTCCTGCTGTGTGCCTGCCCCACCTCCACTTCTGTGCTAGTGGAATATTTCTATGAACATTACATTCCGCACTACCACAAAGGCAGGATAATAAAGCACTACATACCTCTTACATTAGCTGATGTCTCCTCTAATGTTAGACTTTCTCTATCCTAATCTTCTCCATTGAAAGCAGACCACCATGATGACATCTTTAAGCCACATCTTATCTCTGCCCCAAGAGGTGAAATTTAAGAGGACTATGCTTCTCACCTCTGGTACCTCCCCTTCTCAGGAAGTCATCAGTTCATCAGTCCTAACTAGCCAAAAGATGCATGAGTGTGCCTCTCCGAAGTCTAATGGAGTCACTGGCTTGGCTATCTCTCCTACGTATATGTGGCTACTACAGATGAGCGATTTCTCAAAAGTTTTATGTGGTCGGTTCGACAAATACAGAAATACGCATAGGGAGTCTGCTGTGGTAGTGAAACAATACTGTGAGTCAGTATGACATGTAGATGACAAACGTTGCACACTTCACTTATTTGGGCAGTTATGGGGACAAAATTGATCAAGTAACTCCTGTGAATTCAGCCGTACAGGTCAATGTTAGCACCAGGTATAAAGAACCGTGCAGAGTCCCAAGATACTACTATAGCGTGAGAGAGCGCACTCCTTTTACACTGATTCACTGATTCCACATAAATTTCTACAGAAACTGTTCTATTAAACGCTGATACAAGTAGAGCCCCCCCCCCCCCCCCCCCCCGACAGAGTGGAAAGGTTGTCAGCAGTAAGTTTGTGTTGATGTCACAGATTATTTTGCCCTTCCTCTGATCCGTCAGAACAATAACCCCCAAAAATGGATCCTGTCTGTTGAGCTTCCGCCTTCACATGGTCAGTATTTTTTCAGTAATCCATCAGTATTGCTAAGGCAAAAAAAACAAAACAGGAGTGGATCCCAAACAGAGATGACACGTGAATGGAATATTTCCCTGTCTTCTGTGTTTTGTACACGCTCCTGCTTTTGACTACCAAATCATAAGCCAATTGTGATGCAAAATAGGGACCATGCCATACCGGCCTTACAGCTGCTACAAAGTCAGGATCCATTGTGTGTCTCATTTTTCCATCCTTCTGACAGATCAGAAGAAGGGTCAAATAAATGGTGATTTCATCCAGGCCAAAAAAGACAAAATAGTGGCCCAGTCATGGAGTGGGGAGGGTGGGAACAGCATGAGAAGTCCAAAGAGTGGACGGATGACAGAATGGTGAGGTAAGCGAATAAGTAATGGTGGTCGCGCTGCTAGAGTTGAGCGAACACCTGGATGTTCGGGTTCGAGAAGTTCGGCCGAACTTCCCGGAAATGTTCGGGTTCGGGAACCAAACCCGACTCGAACTTCGTCCCGAACCCGAACCCCATTGAAGTCCATGAGGACCCAAACTTTTCGGCACTAAAAAGGCTGTAAAACAGCCCAGGAAAGAGCTAGAGGGCTGCAAAAGGCAGCAACATGTAGGTAAATCCCCTGCAAACAAATGTGGATAGGGAAATGAATTAAAATTAAAATAAAATATATAAAAATAAACCAATATCAATTGGAGAGAGGTCCCATAGCAGAGAATCTGGCTTCACGTCAGCAGAGAATCAGTTTTCATGCCATAGCAGAGAATCTGGCTTCACGTCACCCACCACCGTAACAGTCCATTGTCATATATTTAGGCCCAGGCACCCAGGCAGAGGAGAGAGGTCCCGTAACAGAGAATCTGGCTTCATGTCAGCAGAGAATCAGTCTGCATGTCATAGCAGAGAATCAGGCTTTACGTCACCCAACACTGGAACAGTCCATTGTCAGATATTTAGGCCCAGGCACCCAGGCAGAGGAGACAGGTCCCGTAACAGAGAATCTGGCTTCATGTCAGCAGAGAATCAGTCTGCATGTCATAGCAGAGAATCAGGCTTCACGTCACCCACCACTGGAACAGGCCACTGTCACATATTTAAGCCCAGGCACCCAGGAAGAGGAGAGAGGTCCCATAACAGAGATTCAGGCTTCATGTCAGCAGAGAATCAGTCTTCATGTCATAGCAGAGAATCAGGCTTCACGTCACCCACCACTGGAACAGGCCACTGTCACATATTTAGGCCCAGGCACCCAGGCAGAGGAGAGAGGTCCCATAACAGAGATTCAGGCTTCATGTCAGCAGAGAATCAATCTTCATGTCATAGCAGAGAATCAGGCTTCATGTCACCCACCACTGGAACAGGCCACTGTCACATATTTAGGCCCAGGCACCCAGACAGAGGAGAGAGGTCCCGTAACAGAGAATCTGGCTTCATGTCAGCACAGAATCAGTCTTCATGTCATAGCAGAGAATCAGGCTTCACGTCACCCACCACTGGAACAGGCTACTGTCACATATTTAGGCCCAGGCACCCAGGCAGAGCAGAGAGGTCCCATAACAGAGATTCAGGCTTCATGTCAGCAGAGAATTAGTCTTCATGTCATAGCAGAGAATCAGGCTTCACGTCACCCACCACTGGAACAGGCCACTGTCACATATTTAGGCCCAGGCACCCAGACAGAGGAGAGAGGTCCCGTAACAGAGAATCTGGCTTCATGTCAGCACAGAATCAGTCTTCATGTCATAGCAGAGAATCAGGCTTCACGTCACCCACCACTGGAACAGGCCACTGTCACATATATAGGCCCAGGCACCCAGGCAGAGGAGAGAGGTCCCATAACAGAGATTCAGGCTTCATGTCAGCAGAGAATCAGTCTTCATGTCATAGCAGAGAATCAGGCTTCACGTCACCCACCACTGGAACAGGCCACTGTCACATATTTAGGCCCAGGCACCCAGACAGAGGAGAGAGGTCCCGTAACAGAGAATCTGGCTTCATGTCAGCACAGAATCAGTCTTCATGTCATAGCAGAGAATCAGGCTACACGTCACCCACCACTGGAACAGGCCACTGTCACACATTTAGGCCCTGGCACCCAGACAGAGGAGAGAGGTCCCGTAACAGAGAATCTGGCTTCATGTCAGCACAGAATCAGTCTTCATGTCATAGCAGAGAATCAGGCTTCACGTCACCCACCACTGGAACAGACCACTGTCACAAATTTAGGCCCAGGCACCCAGGCAGAGGAGAGAGGTCCCATAACAGAGATTCAGGCTTCATGTCAGCAGAGAATCAGTCTTCATGTCATAGCAGAGAATCAGGCTTCACGTCACCCACCACTGGAACAGGCCACTGTCACACATTTAGGCCCCTGCACCCAGACAGAGGAGAGGTTCATTCAACTTTGGTTTGCCCCGCAATATAATGGTAAAATGAAAATAAAAATAGGATTGAATGAGGAAGTGCCCTGGAGTAGAATAATATATTGTTAAGGGGAGGTAGTTAATGTCTAATCTGCACAAGGGATGGACAGGTCCTGTGGGATCCATGCCTGGTTCATTTTTATGAACGTCAGCTTGTCCACATTGGCTGTAGACAGGCGGCTGCGTTTGTCTGTAATGACGCCCCCTGCCGTGCTGAATACACGTTCAGACAAAACGCTGGCCGCCGGGCAGGCCAGCACCTCCAAGGCATAAAAGGCTAGCTCTGGCCACGTGGACAATTTGGAGACCCAGAAGTTGAATGGGGCCGAACCATCAGTCAGTACGTGGAGGGGTGTGCACAGGTACTGTTCCACCATGTTAGTGAAATGTTGCCTCCTGCTAACACGTTCCGTATCAGGTGGTGGTGCAGTTAGCTGTGGCGTGGTGACAAAACTTTTCCACATCTCTGCCATGTTAACCCTGCCCTCAGAGGAGCTGGCCGTGACACAGCTGCGTTGGCGACCTCTTGCTCCTCTTTTGCCTTCGCCTTGGGCTTCCACTGGTTCCCCTGTGACATTTGGGAATGCTCTCAGTAGCGCGTCTACCAACGTGCGCTTGTACTCGCGCATCTTCCTATCACGCTCCAGTGTAGGAAGTAAGGTGGGCATATTGTCTTTGTATCGGGGATCCAGCAGGGTGGCAACCCAGTAGTCCGCACACGTTAAAATGTGGGCAACTCTGCTGTCGTTGCGCAGGCACTGCAGCATGTAGTCGCTCATGTGTGCCAGGCTGCCCAGAGGTAAGGACAAGCTGTCCTATGTGGGAGGCGTATCGTCATCGTCCTGTGTTTCCCCCCAGCCACGCACCAGTGATGGGCCCGAGCTGCTTTGGGTGCCACCCCGCTGTGAACATGCTTCATCCTCATCCTCCTCTACCTCCTCCTCATCCTCGTCCTCCTCGTCCTCCAGTAGTGGGCCCTGTCTGGCCACATTTGTACCTGGCCTCTGGTGTTGCAAAAAACCTCCCTCTGAGTCACTTCGAAGAGACTGGTCTGAAAGTGCTAAAAATGACCCCTCTTCCTCCTCTTCCTCCTGGGCCACCTCCTCTTCCATCATCGCCCTAAGTGTTTTCTCAAGGAGACATAGAAGTGGTATTGTAACGCTGATAACGGCGTCATCACCACTGGCCATGTTGGTGGAGTACTCGAAACAGCGCAACAGGGCACAGAGGTCTCGCATGGAGGCCCAGTCATTGGTGGTGAAGTGGTGCTGTTCCGCAGTGCGACTGACCCGTGCGTGCTGCAGCTGAAACTCCACTATGGCCTGCTGCTGCTCGCACAGTCTGTCCAGCATGTGCAAGGTGGAGTTCCACCTGGTGGGCACATCGCATATGAGGCGGTGAGCGGGAAGGCCGAAGTTACGCTGTAGCGCACACAGGCGTGCAGCAGCAGGGTTTGAACGCCGGAAGCGCGAACAGACGGCCCGCACTTTATGCAGCAGCTCTGACATGTCGGGGTAGTTGTGAATGAACTTCTGCACCACCAAATTCAGCACATGCGCCAGGCAAGGGATGTGCGTCAAACCGGCTAGTCCCAGAGCTGCAACGAGATTTCGCCCATTATCGCACACCACCAGACCGGGCTTGAGGCTCACCGGCAGCAACCACTCGTCGGTCTGTTGTTCTATACCCCGCCACAACTCCTGTGCGGTGTGGGGCCTGTCCCCCAAACATATGAGTTTCAGAACGGCCTGCTGACGTTTACCCCGGGCTGTGCTGAAGTTGGTGGTGAAGGTGTGTGGCTGACTGGATGAGCAGGTGGAAGAAGAGGAGGAGGAAGCTGAGTAGGAGGAGGAGGAGACAGGAGGCAAAGAATGTTGCACTGCGATCCTTGGCGGCGGAAGGACGTGCGCCAAACAGCTCTCCGCCTGTGGCCCAGCCGCCACTACATTTACCCAGTGTGCAGTTAGGGAGATATAGCGTCCCTGGCCGTGCTTACTGGTCCACGTATCTGTGGTTAGGTGGACCTTGCCACAGATGTCGTTGCGCAGTGCACACTTGATTTTATCGGACACTTGGTTGTGCAGGGAAGGCACGGCTCTCTTGGAGAAGTAGTGCCGGCTGGGAACAACATACTGTGGGACAGCAAGCGACATGAGCTGTTTGAAGCTGTCTGTGTCCAACAGCCTAAATTACAGCATTTCATAGGCCAGTAGTTTAGAAATGCTGGCATTCAGGGCCAGGGATCGAGGGTGGCTAGGTGGAAATTTACGCTTTCTCTCAAATGTTTGTGAGATGGAGAGCTGAACGCTGCCGTGTGACATGGTTGAGATGTTTGGTGACCCAGGTGGTGGTGTTGGTGGTACAACCCATGTTTGCTGGGCGGCAGGTGCCAACGTTCCTCCAGAGGCGGAGGAAGAGGCCGAGGCGGCAGCAGCAGCAGAAGAGGCCGAGGCGGCAGCAGCAGAAAAGGTAGCAGGGGGAGCCTGAGTGACTTCTTTGTTTTTAAGGTGTTTACTCCACTGCAGTTCATGCTTTGCATGCAGGTGCCTGGTCATGCAGGTTGTGCTAAGGTTCAGAACGTTAATGCCTCGCTTCAGGCTCTGATGGCACAGCGTGCAAACCACTCTGGTCTTGTTGTCAGCACATTGTTTAAAGAAGTGCCATGCCAGGGAACTCCTTGAAGCTGCCTTTGGGGTGCTCGGTCCCAGATGGCGGCGGTCAGTAGCAGGCGGAGTCTCTTGGCGGCGGGTGTTCTGATTTTGCCCACTGCTCCCGCTTTGTCTTTTGCTACGCTGTTGGCTCGGTCTCACCACTGCCTCTTCCTCCGAACTGTGAAAGTCAGTGGCACGACCTTCATTCCATGTGGGGTCTAGGACCTCATCGTCCCCTGCATCGTCTTCCACCTAGTCTTGATCCCTGACCTCCTGTTCAGTCTGCACACTGCAGAAAGACGCAGCAGTTGGCACCTGTGTTTCGTCATCATCAGAGACGTGCTGAGGTGGTATTCCCATGTCCTCATCATCAGGAAACATAAGTGGTTGTGCGTTAGTGCATTCTATCTCTTCCACCCCTGGGGAAGGGCTAGGTGGATGCCCTTGGGAAACCCTGGCAGCAGAGTCTTCAAACAGCATAAGAGACTGCTGCATAACTTGAGGCTCAGACAGTTTCCCTGATATGCATGGGGGTGATGTGACAGACTGATGGGATTGGTTTTCATGCGCCATCTGTGCGCTTTCTGCAGAAGACTGGGTGGGAGATAATGTGTGTCGGCCACCCAATTGACTAATGCCTGTACCTGCTCAGGCCTTACCATCCTTAGAACGGCATTGGGCCCCACCAAATATCCCTGTAAATTCTGGAGGCTACTGGGACCTGAGGTAGTTGGTACACTAAGACGTGTGGCTGTGGCAGAACGGCCACGTCCTCTCCCAGCACCAGAGGGTCCACTAACACCACCACGACCATGTCCACATCCGCGTCCCTTATTAGATGTTTTCCTCATTGTTACCGTTCACCACAATAAGAAAAATATAATTCGGGCCAATGTATTGAATTAAAATTCATGCCTTTTTTTTACAGACACCTAACACTGTCTGGCTATCTATTTAGGTACCGTATTACACTAATACAGGCACACCAGTAATGACAGATTTAGCTGAATATAAATGTGAGGCCTATTTTTTAGGTGCTGTGTGACAGGTATACGTTTAATCACAGAATTAGACTTGTATCTGCACTGTAGCGTGTGTGTTAAGTTTTTCAGAATGACCCTATCAGCACCTTGAATCTAATATACCCTTTTAGGGATAGATTTAAAGTAGGCCTGATACAGCAGAAACCACTAATTTTGAGAATGGCAAATTTGGGAATTGTTTTTCAACCCAGAACAAAAACTGTGCTTTTACGGTCACTAAAATTAACTTGACCAGCTAAAACAGTACTGATTTGGAGGAATATAAATGTGAGGCCTATTTTTTAGGCGCTGTGTGACAGGTATACGTTTAATCACAGAATTAGACTTGTATCTGCACTGTAGCGTGTGTGTTAAGTTTTTCAGAATGACCCTATCAGCACCTTGAATCTAATATACCCTTTTAGGGATAGATTTAAAGTAGGCCTGATACAGCAGAAACCACCAATTTTGAGAATTGCAAATTTGGTAATTGTTTTTCAACCCAGAACAAAAACTGTGCTTTTACGATCACTAAAAATAACTTGACCAGCTAAAACAGTACTGATTTGGATGAATATAAATGTCAGGCCTATTTTTTAGGCGCTGGGTGACAGGCTCCACTTGCCCCTGATGTAGTATATGGCCAAAAAATAACCACACTATTGATGGTTAAATGCACTTGGGTGACACAGGCTCAGCCTGCACCTGATGTAGTATATGGCCAAAAAATAACCACACTATTGATGGTTAAATGCACTTGATGAAAGCTTGACCCTGATGTAGGATATAGCAAAAAATAACCACACTATTGATGGTTAAATGCACTTGGGTGACACAGGCTCAGCCTGCACCTGATGTAGTATATGGCCAAAAAATAACCACACTATTGATGGTTAAATGCACTTGATGAAAGCTTGACCCTGATGTAGGATATAGCAAAAAATAACCACACTATTGATGGTTAAATGCACTTGGTGGTAGCTTGTGCTGGCGCACCACAAGCCACAAAATGGCCGCCGATCACCCCAGAAAAAAGTGACTGAAAAACGCTCTGGGCAGCCTAAAAACAATGAGCAATTAAATAGAAGCAGTTCAATGATTTACAGCTGTAGATCGATCACAGAATGAAGTCTTTTGGAGGAGTTAATCTGTCTAATCTCGCCCTAACGTCGCAGCTGCAACCTCTCCCTTCGCTTGTATCAGCAGAGTGACGTGCAGCGCTACGTGACCCAAGCTTATAAAGAGGCTGGGTCACATGCTGCACTGGCCAATCACAGCCATGCCAATAGTAGGCAAGGCTGTGATGGCCTCTTGGGGCAAGTAGTATGATGCTTGTTGATTGGCTGCTTTGCAGCCTTTCAAAAAGCGCCAAGAAAGCGCCGAACACCGAACCCGAACCCGGACTTTTAAGAAAATGTTCGGGTTCGGGTCCGTGTCACGGACACCCCAAAATTCGGTACGAACCCGAACTATACAGTTCGGGTTCGCTCATCCCTATTAAGCATTACCCTGTCTTCCACCAAGTCCAGTCTCAGTAGCCAAGAGTCTGGTCAACTGAATTCTAACCCTGATCCTCCTTCCTCCCACCATGGAGAGTTTTGCCAAACAAGTGATCCCACACTTGGATATTCCGAGGAGCTCTTTTCAGCACCATTCCTTCATTTGGGCCTCTCGACAAGCCCGCTTGAAGAGGGACATGAGATCTTGTGCCCTGATTCCCACACTCTTGAGCATCCACAGTCACAAGAAGATGACAGTGGGAAACGGCAATTAGTGTTTCACGAGGGGGATGATGTTGATGAGACACAGTTGCCAATAAGTCAACGTCAATTAGTGTCTCAAGAGGTTGATGATGAGGATGAGACACAGTTGTCAATAACTGAGGTTGTTGTTAGGTCAACAAGTCAGGAGGATGAGCAGAGTGAGGAGGTGGAAGAGGAGGTGGTGGACGATGAAGTCACTGACCCAAAGCTGGGAAGGTGGCAAGCCGAGCGAGGACAGCAGTACAGAGGGGGAGGGATCCACAGCAGCGCAACAGGCTGGAAGAGGCAGTGGGGTGGAAAAATGGAAAAAATGGGCCACACAAAACAGGCCCGCAACTGTTCCCTGGAGCACACCCTTGTGGAAATCTCCATTGCCAAGGGGTAGGTGTTCCGCAGTCTGGCGCTTTTTTGAGGAAAGTGCGGACGACAAAAGAATTGTAATTTGCAAACTGTGCCATACAAAAATGAGCAGGGGCGTGAACAGTAGCAACCTCACCACCACCAGCATGATCCGCCACATGGCATCAAAGCACCCTAATAGGTGGACCGAACGCCTGGGTCCACAATCTGTGTCTGTGGGTCACACCACTGGCTCTTCTTCCGCTGTCGAAGGCGACCACATCCACTTCCGTGTCCCAACGCAGCGTACAAATGTCCTTACCCCAGGCATTTGAACGCAAGCGTAAAAACCCAGCCACCCACCCACAGGCCATAGCACTAAATGCGCAACTTTCCAAATTGCTGGGCCTGGAAATGTTGCCATTTAGGCTTGTGGACACTGAGGCCTTCCGCAGCCTGATGTCGGTGGCCGTCCCTCGTCACTCAGTCCCCAGCCGCCACTGTTTTTCACAGTGTGACGTGCCCGCCTTACACCAGCATGTGTCCCGCAACATCACCCGTAGCCTGACCAACGCAGTTACTGGGAAGGTCCACTTAACCACTGACATATGGACAAGTGCTTTCGACGCCAAGGATTGCGTGCCCTAATTCCATCAGGGTTTCCGCCACCACCTACTTTAGTGGCTCCAACCCCCAGTTCTACTCCTCCGCCTCTTCCTCCACTTTCACCTCAGAATTATTCTCTTGCAGCACCAGTCAGCCATCAGTCGGTAGCTGGAAGCAGTGTAGCATTGCAGTGGGGAAGCGTCAACAGCCGTGCTTAAGCTGATCTGCTTAGGTGACAAACAGCACACCGCCGCAGAGCTGTGGCAGGGTATAAGAGACCAGACTGAGCTGTGGCTCTCGCTACTCAACCTAGAACCAGGCATGGTTGTGTCTGATAATGGCCGTAACTTGGTGGCGGCTTTGGAGCTCGGCAAGCTCACACACATACCATGCCTAACCCACGTGTTTAACTTAGTGGTTCAGCGGTTTCTCAAAACCTACCCTAATTTGCCTGAGCTACTGGTGAAGGTATGCCGCGTGTCATGGACAGCTTCTGCTGGTCTGTCAACGCTGCAGCAGCCCTTACAAATGCCAGCTCACTGACTGTTGTGCGACGTGAGCACGCGCTGGAATGTTAGCCAGCGTGCCGCCTCCTCAACCTCCTACTCCATAAGGACCTCGTTGGCCAGTCTTTGTGAGCAGCAGAGGACAGTAGTGGAATACCAGCTGCAACATGGTCGTCGCCTTTCCAGTCAGCTTCCGCTCTTCACAAGCGTCTGACCTCTGTGAGGTTTTAAGAAACTTTGAGGAATCAATACAGATGGTGAGCTGTGATAACGCTATTATCAGCTTCACCATCCCACTTCTGTGTCTACTCAAATGCTCACTTCTCACAATTAAGGCTGATGCTTTGCATGTGAAAAAGGTGGAAATGGAGGAAGCCATTACACAGGGTGATAGCCAGACCACCCTCAGTTCGTCTGCTCAGCGCAAATTGGATGATGATGATGATGATGAGGTGGAGGAGAAGGAGGAGGAGCAGGAGACGGTTTCCTTCGCTACAGGGGGTAGTACCCATGGAAGTTTAATTCCATCTGTTTAGCGTGGATGGGCAGAAGAGGAGGAAGAGGATGAGGAGATTGAGAGTTATCCTCCTGATGAGAACAGCGAAGTCTTGCCTGTTGGGACTCTGGCACACATGGGTGACTTTATGTTAGGCTGCCTTTTCCGTGAACCACGCGGCTTACCCTGATGCGCGGCTGTGGCGAAAATAACCTCGCCACTGGGTTTTGGAGGGGCCTGTTTGCCAGCCTCTTGCCTCAGGATTATGGCCCATACTAACTTTGAAGGAGAAGACACACCGGCCGCACAGCTTAAATCTGTGGAACTGTTTTGGGCAGGAAAGCCAGGCTTGCTGCCTGCCAAATGTGACTTCCATGGAATTCGGGAACCCCTGCTCGTATCTGGGTGATTTTTGGATATGTTGTTCACCCAGATCAGAGCTATCCATGGATGTATACATTATGGGGATATGTGGGGTTTTGAGGTGTTTTCTGTGTCTTGGGAAAAATGAGTGGTTTCTGTCTGTGAGTGATTAAGTTAGCCATTATGTTTGGTAATTGTATCACAGGCAGAGCCCAATGTGTTTTGGTAATTGTATTTTGTTGATTGCGTCAAAGACAATGCCCATTGTATTTTGATGATTGCGTTACAGACAGAGGGAAGGGGATTTTGTGTACAATTGCTGGGAAGGTTTCAACACTGTAAATGCATGTGATTGGCTAAAATATAAACTGTCACAGTATATAAACTGTCACACGCGTTTTGTCAGAGTGGGTATTTAGTGCTGCTGGGGGCATAATAAGCGAGGGTCTAAAAGGGTGGCCAACCAATAATCTTCCCTCTCCTTGATTTTCTTGATCCGGGGGTCCCTCCTGAGGCATCGCAGCATGTTGGCAGCCATAGGGAAGAGGACAGCCCGCTGTGACTGTTCATGGCTGCCCAGGACCATGACCTCTTGGTATTCCTGCTGCTGCTCCCGGTGGGAGATGCCCCACCCCCGGACTAACGGTACCCCCAACACCGTCTCTCCCTCCTGACCAGGCCCAGACTCCTGGACGTCTACAAATTCTTCCTCCTCCTCGTTGTGGGCCTGGTCTTGTTGGAGCATTGCTGCCTACTCTTGCTCCAACAAGGCACTCTCCCCAGCCTTGAGCAGGTGATCTAGTGTCCTGTCCAGCAGGAACACTAGGGGGAGAACGTCATTGAGGTCGACATGCTCCCCACTGACCATCTTGGTCGCCTGCTCAAATGGGGCCAACACATGGCAGACCTGCTGTATCTGCCCCCACTCCACATTAGTGATGTAGGGGAGTGGGTGTGATGTCCCTGGAGTGCCTTGGTCCAGCAGGTATTCCCTCACCGCCCTTTGCTGCTCCCACAACCTCCCCAGCATGTGGAGGGTGGAGTTCCACCGCGTCACACTGTCCTCAATCAGCCTGTGAGGTGGCAGGCTGTTGTCCTGCTGCAGTTTGGACAGGGACGCGGCAGCAGTTGGGGAGCGTCGGAAGTGGCTGGCAATCCTCTGTACCCTTGGAACAATGTCACTCAACCCTTGGTATGTTCGGAGGAATTTCTGTACAACAAGATTGAGGACATGTGCCATGCAGGGCACGTGTGTTAGACTGCCAGCATGGAGGGCGGCGAGTAGGTTGCTGCCATTGTCACAGACAACCATATCTGCCTCTAGCCTGCGGGTTGTCAGCCACTTCTGGTCCAGTGTGTCTCCGTTCCCCTAAGCTCACAAGCTGGAGCACGGCCTGGCAGCGGACGTGCCCCACACTTGCATAGCTACGGGGACGCTTGCTGGAGGGCTCAGCTGCCGTGGAGACAGTGGCTTGTGGGGGGAGAGCAGCAGTTCTCCCCTGGACAACCCGGGGCGGCACCACAAAGTCAGATGCCGCTGATCCCTCCCCGGCACCTCGGAGGGATACCCAATGGGCAGTAAAGCTGATATAGCGTCCCTGCCCATGCCTGCTGGTCCAAGCATCCATTGTGAGATGCACCCTGTCGCTGACAGGATGATCCAGCTACAGGGATACATTATGCACAATGGTGTAGGGCAGGGACGCCGGTCCTGGCAAAGAAATGGCGGATGGGGACACGCCATCTGGGTTGTGCCTGCTCAAACATCTGCCGGAATGTATTGCTGTCCACAAGATTGAAGGGCAGCAGATGTTGGGCGATAACCCTTGCCAGGAGCCCATTGAGTCAACGCACGCGTCGGTCCCCGGGGGCATAGGGCGTGGTGCATTCAAAAAGGTCAGCAACCGTGGGCTGGCGCCGGACTGCAGTGGAGGACATAGAGGAGGGTGCGGTGGAGGCAGAGGTTTGGCTGCCGGTACCAGTACCTCTAGGAGAGGGAGCAGGGGAGTGGGAACGCCTTGTTGGAAGTGGTTGGGGTGGCTGCAGAACAGTGGCAGGAGCTGCTGTCCCCTGTGCACTGCTAGTGGCGCTGGTGCTGTGACCACCCCACATCTGTTCCCACTCCCGCCAGTGGTTGACTCGTATGTGCTGGGTGAGGGCAGTGGTACCCAGCCGAGCCGCAGACCTCCCTCTCCTCACCCTGGCATGGCACAGATTACAAATACCAATTGTGGCATTATCTGGTGCCAGGGTGAAGTAAGCCCAATCAGGCGACTTACGCACCGACCTCCTGTCAGATGGGGTGGTGCTGACTTGCGCCTGTTCGGGCTCGGTGCGCACAGGTGGAGCTGGCTGCTGCTGCCTCCTCCTACTGCCATTACCAGTGGAGCCCCTGACGCTAGGCTCACTGGCAACCTGTCGCACCATTTGCCTCTGGTGCCTACCTTCTTCCTCATCAGTGCTGCTGATGCCTGACAAGGGAGGTGGCACCCATTCTCTGTCACCCTCCTCTTTGTCCCCCGATATGTCAGACCCAGGGCCAACCAGTGGTGGACTGAGGGGAACAGCAGACGTGGGGCCCCTGACCTGGCTCCTCTATCACCTCGCTGACGCCTGGGTCTGACTAGGTGTGGGGTTTCGCTAGCTGAAACCGCCCGCACCTATTGGAAGGGATGTCACTGGGGTACCCCCTCCATATCCTCCTCCATCCCTTCCATAAGGTCCTGACCCTGAGGACTGAACTGCAAGTCAGCCTCCTGCATTACCTCCCCCAAGGTGTCCCTCTCACTGTCGCTGTCAAACAGGAGCAGGGATGATTCTTGGGGGCTGGGGGTTGGTTCTACAGGAGACAAACTGCTGCTGCTCGGAGCCGGGGCAGAGGACTCCATGGCACTGGCTTGTGCCATGAGAGACACAACTTCCTCAGCATCTTGAGAGGAGATTCGCCTGCTGCCAGTGCCAAAAAAATCTCGAATAAGGAGGACGCCCCTGACACCTGCATCCGCACCTCGGTGGGTAGAGGAGCGGCCCCGTGCTGGCAGCGGTCTAGCACTGGCACAACTACTCTCCTACCCCTGCTGCTCGATCGTGAAGACCTCATATTTATTGGATTATAGACAAAAAATTAATTATAAAACGGGAATTAGGGAAAAACACTCCAACAACTAGACAGTAAAAAAAAAAACACTAAAATAACCTTTTAACTAACAAAAGACGCAGACAATGACGCAGACAATATACAAATTTAACTAAAAAAAACTAACAATATATTTTTTTTCTTTTTTACGTTTTTAGATTGAATTAACAAAAGACGGAGACACTACAGCAACTGAACAGTAAAAAGATAACACTAAAATAAACTTTATTTTTTTTGTTTTTTTAACTAACAAAGGACGCAGACACTGACGCTCACAATACACCTTATAACCAGTAAAAAAAAAAACACTAAAACTAATAAACTTTTTTTTTTTTTTACTAACAAAGGACGCAGACACTGACGCTGACAATACACCTAATAACCACTAAAAAACAAACACTAAAACGAATAAACTTTTTTGGGGGAGTTTTTTCCTTTTTTGATTTAACAAGACGCAGACAATTTCGCAGATACTATGACAGCTAAACGGTAAAAGACTAACACTAATAAAAAAAAAAAACTTTTTTTTTAAAATAACAGAAGACATAGACAAAAACGCAGACACGACACAAACTAAACAGTAATAAACGAAAACTAATAAACTTTTTTTATTTTTTATTACAGACACAAAACTAGAAAACTAAAGCCTACACTATAACTAACCTACACCCTGCACTAGAAACTAACTATTCACTAACCTAAATAAATTATTATATTTCACCTAACTATACCCTACACTACACCCTGCAGTAGAAACTATCAGCTAACTAATCTATTACCTAACCTAAATAAATGATTATATTTCAACTAACTAACACTGTACCCTAAACTTTAACCTATCAGCTACACTAACCTACCCTATCTAACACTATCAGATTCACTAACTAATAAAATCGATTTGTAATTTGCTTTTGACAAAGAACAGCACTGCACAGTTTCAAGCTCCTATCTCAATCACCACCACATGAAACTGCACAAAATGGCTGGCGTGACAAAATCTTATATAGTAAGGGGGGCAACTTTCTGATTGGTTGCTAGGGATGTTGCTAACCTGTTTGACTCCTTCACATTGGCCCACAATCTAAAATAAGGGAGGGATTAGTGTCCTCACGAAGTGCTGATATTCGCAGAAGCGAAAATAAAATCGCATTACGAAGATTCGCGCCTCAATCACTTACTCGGCAATGTGAGTAAGATTTGAGCTTTTGGACTTTTGGGACACAATCGAGATACAGTGGGGGATGATGACAGTAGTTTACAGAGTACAGATCATTGTAATCTGTACAGTGGAAACAAACAAAAAAAAAAAGAATATTCGTAAATCGAAAATTTCGAAGTTCTACATATTCGCGAATATGGTGCTATACGTAATATGAATGCTAAGCTCTTTGCCTCTCTCTTCTGGGATAAGTGCCGAAATTCGCATCAGCGCTCATAAAATCGCACTGTTACCACCACTGAGGAAGGGGTGTATACCCTGAAACGCGTCTGGTTTTGTTTGGGACAGTGAGCTGCACCTTAAAGGATTCCTCTACAGGATTTACCCATTCCTGCTATCAATTGCACCTTTATGGACGATCCAAATTATTTTCAGGATTCACTGTGTACTGCCTTTAATCGGATGCGCTGGAGTACGTAGAGCGTTCGACACTGCATCGCTGGTAAGCCGAGGAGTCACGTGAGATGTCACGTTGGAGACTCCATACCACGTGGGACGCCACGATAGGTAGAACGGCACGAAAAGCGAGCAGACGGTCCAGCGTGTGACGAAGTGTGGTAAAGTATACCTACCACTGTCAGTATTATTTGTTTATCCTGCTGGGACAGATCTTTACATCTACGGAGGTTGGGACCAGTGGCGTACCGCCAATATAGGCAGACCACGCCGTTGCTATGGGGCCCGTGGCACAAGGGGGCCCGGAGCGCATGGAAGGCTCCGCCCCCTTTGTCTACTCTGCACAGTTTATTCACAAAGTTGTTTTCCCTCGGGTCCGGACGTCCTGCTCCCCCCTCCCCCGACCGCTCCATGATCCGGGCTGCGGGCTCGCTCGTTCCCTGCATTTTACACTGGCCGTTTAGCAGAGCAAAGATCCTGCTGCTGATTGGCCAGGCAGCAGGAGCAGGCACCGCTGAAGCACAGACAGAGGCGTGCAGCCAGAGTAGTATCCTTCTGCTCCGCTCATGTCTGCCTCAATTCATCACAGTAAGTTCAACTGCAGTCCCGGAACCCCCCCCCCCCCCCCCCCCCCTGCTGCTAGACTGAAGGATCGCTCCGTCCGGACAGTGAACAGTGCACATAAACACACTGTTGTCTAGTGTGCCTGTGCCACAGTAAGAAGGGGAGGGGGGCCCTGTAGGCTCGTAGAGATGACTTAGTCAGGAGGACAATGTGCTTGGATCATAAGGGTATTCTTGATGGGGGAGGGCAGCAGCAGCAAGCAGTGGTTTTTTGTGTGTGTTTTTTTAAGGGGGGGGGGTCTGTAGGCTAATAGAGGATTCAGGAGGACAATGTGCTCCAGTGTGCTTTCCTCCTACTCCTCACCCCCCACCCCTGGGCATTTCGGGGGGCATTATAGGGGTTTTAACTCCTTGACGCTGATGGGGGATATGATTGGTGGCTTTGGGCAAACTTAGCATCAGCAGCAAAGAGTTGAAGGGGTTATCCAACCTCTAATGCCCCCCAAAATGCCCGGGGGAGGGTTATGACACAGACAGGAGGAGCGATATGTATGCGTGCTCCTGCCCTGCACTCGCTCAGCTGTGCTCACATACATATCGTGCCCTGTATCCACTGTCCTGTGCCCACTCTGCTAAATCCTAACATAGCCCATCTATGCCCGGCTTTACCAAAGCAGACAGGCAGGAGCAGCGATGTGTGATGTGATCATATTTATTTTATGTATGTGTGTGTGTGTGTGTGTGTCTGTCCCTGTGTGTGTGTGTGTGTCTGTCCCTGTATGTGTGTTTCTGTCCCTGTGTGTCACCATCCATCACTATGCCCATAGTGTTCCTATGTCTTGACACAGGTGCATCAGGACGTTCTGTGCGGGGCAAGAAGAAGAAGAAGATGGAAGAGGAGGCAGCGCCGCCAACATAGAGTCCCGTGGGAGAGACACAGGGAGGCACACTAAGGGCGTAAGTAACACTACCACATTATCTACACTAGTGTTATCTGTGGTTTTACATAGGACTGCAGGTAACACTACCACATTATCTACACTAGTATTATCTGTGGTGTTACATAGGACTGCAGGTAATACTACTACATTTTAGGTAATCAGAGAGCCATCACTGTGTTATCTGTATTCAGAGAGCTATCACTGTGTTATTTGTGCTGTTACATAGGACTACAGGTGACATCTACTACATTATCAGTACTTAGATAGATAGTTATCACTGTGTTATTTGTAGTGTTACATAGGACTGCAGATAAAACTTTTATGGAATATCCACAGAAGTCCCATAGATTCAGATACCACAGGGTTTTGTTCCTACGGCATTCCCTTTACCGCAAAACTGACCTGTGCCCTTCATTCTCTGGGTCAGTACGAATACGTACGAACGTATGTATACATTTCTTTATTGGCAAATGGGGGTGTGGCGGGGGGGAGGAGCCAGGACAGGAGGTGGGATGGGCCAGGCATGGGTAGTGGGTGGGGTTAGGGGGCCCAATTCATATTCTTGCTATGGGGCCCAGTGATTTCTATGTACGCCCCTGGTTGGGACACTGTATCATATCTACGTGGTGTTGCCGGCAAGGGGAAAGATCTGCCTGTCGGTTCATCCTGCTATACCGGAGCGTATTGCTTGGTCACTCATTTAGGACTGTGACTTACGCATCATCATTTATCCTGCAGGCATTTGCAGTCATCAGCTGTTATAGAGGCTATACTGGGACTCTCATCATTTTATAGTTTTATTGCTGCTGTTTTATTGCTGATTTGATTGTAATCATAAAGTTGTTTTTAGACATCATCTCGCCTAGTGCTGTCTATTGTTCCTGAATTTGGAGTGGCCCTCATTTCTTTTTCCTGATGTGAATGATGCCTCGCACAAAAGAGCTCTCAGAAGACCCACAATTAAGAATTGCTGACTTGCATAAAGCTGGAAAGGGTTAAAAAAAAGTATTTCCAAAAGCCTTGCTGTTCATCAGTCCACGGTAAGACAAATTGTCTATAAATGGAGAAAGTTCAGCATTGCTGCTACTCTCCCTAGGAGTGGCCGTCCTGTAAAGATGACTGCAAGACCACAGTGCAGACTGCTCAATGAGGTGAATAAGAATCCTACAGTGTCAGCTAAAGACTTACAAAAGTCTCTGGCATATGCTAACATCCCTGTTAGCGAATCTACGATTCGTAAAACACTAAACAAGAATGGATTTAATGGGAGGATACCACAGAGGAAGCCACTGCTGTCCAAAAAAAAACATTGCTGCAGGTTTACAGTTTGCACAAGAGCACCTGGATGTTCCACATCAGTACTGGAAAAATATTCTGTGGACAGATGAAACCAAAGTTGAGTTGTTTGGAAGAAACACACAACACTATGTGTGGCGAAAAAGAGGCACAGCACACCAACATCAAAACCTCATCCCAACTGTGACATATGGTGGTGGGGGTATCATGGTTTGGGGCTGCTTTGCTGCGTCAGGGCCTGGACGGATTGCTATCATCGAAGGAAAATTGAATTGCCAAGTTTATCAATATATTTTGCAGGAAAACTTAAGGCCATCTGTCCACCAGCTGAAGCTCAACAGAAGATGGGTGTTGCAACAGGACAACGACTCAAAGCATAGAAGTAAATCAACAACAGAATGGCTTAAAAAGAAGAAAATACGCCTTCTGTAGTGGCCCAGTCAGAGTCCTGACCTCAACTCAACTGAGATGCTGTGGCATGACCTCAAGAAAGCGATTCACACCAGACATCCCAAGAATATTGCTGAACTGAAACAGTTCTGTAAAGAGGAATGGTCAAGAATTACTCCTGACCGTTGTGCACGTCTGATCTGCAACTACAGGAAACGTTTGTTGAAGTTATTGCTGCCAAAGGAGGTTCAACCAGTTATTAAATCCAAGGGTTCACATATTTTTTCCCCCTGCACTGTGAATGTTTACATGGTGTGTTCAATAAAAACATGGTAACATTTAATTCTTTGTGTGTTATTAGTTTAGGAAGACTGTGATTGTCTATTGTTGTGACTTAGATGAAGATCAGATCACATTTTATGACCAATTTGTGCAGAAATCCATATCATTCCAAAGTGTTCACATACTTTTACTTGCAACTGTATATGGCTACTTTATGTAACCGTTTACATTCTAATAAACAATCTATGTAGTTAACCTTGATGTTACAGTACTGATTAACCCAGTCAACAACCCCAACACAGTGAGTGATCCCTGTTGTGAGAAAAGTGATATATGCATGTATGCATGCAAATTGCTTAGTTTCACATTACTTATCATATTTCGAGTTTCAGTAGAAACTTGAAAAAACAACAAATAAATGTCCTTTTACTATGTTACATTCATATATGCTAGGGATGCCTAATCTGTGGCCCTCCAGCTGTTGCAAAACTACAACTCCCAGCATGCCTGGGCAGCCTACAGCGGTTACGGCATGCTGGGAGTTGTAGTTTTGCAACAGCTGGAGGGCTTAATATAAGCCATTTACTTGCTATGATTTTATTCTGAAATTATTAGTGTTTTCTTTCAGCTTTTGCTGCTATCAAGGGCAAAATTATATTTCTGGCATTTTGATACATTGTTTGGAAACTTCATTAATTGCTTGGCATAGATGTTTGGTTGAAAGGGACACATTACGGCATCAGGAGACTACAACTATATCATGATTATAATTGTAACTGGTTTTCAGCTAATAAATCTTTCCTCTCAGATCATGTTATATTCCAAAAAAGTGAAAAGGTTAGATGAATGAATAGACCTTGTCTATTACATTGGGATGAAATGACAGTTCATGACCGATGGCACTAGGGTAATGGAGTAGAATGATGACTAAATACAATGCAGCTTTGAGTGTTTCATCAATGTGTGCACATTCTAGTTTAAACTTTCCATTGATTTTCCCAGCATGCTTTCTACTGTCAGAATTTTCACAACTCTATTGATTTTTTCACCCCTACATTAGGCAATTTGGAACTAATACAGCCACAATAATAATTAAACAAAAATACTTGTTTAATAGCTATTTGAAAATGGCTTGATTCCACAATAAAATAATAAATGCAAATCTAGAATTTCATTGAAATGTTTAAGAAATGTATTTTTAAGTATAAAATTTAAATATAATTTATAGAAACATTCCGGTGAAGTTTTTCTATTACTCTTAGGGCTTAGGCACATGGTCATTTCCGCATCTGTCTGTGCCCCCCTCCCCCCTCCAAAAAAAAAATAGAACATGTCCTATTCTTGTCCGTTTGGCGGACAAGGATAGGACATCTCTATAGGGGAATAAAAAATGGTGGCAGGCTTTTGGCTGGTATCTGTGATTTGTGGACTGCAAAAACAGATACGGCCATGTGCAGGAGCCCTATTTCACCTTAAGGACCAGGCCATTTTTTGCAAATCTGACCAGTGTCACTTTAAGTGCTGATAACTTTAAAACGCTTTGACTTATCCAGGCCATTCTGAGATAGTTTTTTCGTCACATATTGTACTTCATGACACTGGTAAAATGAAGTAAAAAAAAAATCTTTTTTATTTATAAAAAAAATACCAAATTTACCAAAAATTGGTAAAGAATTGCAAATTTCCAAGTCTTAATTTCTCTACTTCTATAATACATAGTAATACCTCCAAAAATAGTTATTACTTTACATTCCCCATATGTCTACTTCATGTTTGGATCATTTTGGGAATGATATTTTATTTTTTGGGGATGTTACAAGGCTTAGAAGTTTAGAAGCAAATCTTGAAATTTTTCAGAAATTTTCAAAAACCCAATTTTTAGGGACCAGTTCAGGTCTGAAGTCACTTTGCGAGGCTTACATAATAGAAACCACCCAAAAATGACCCCATTCTATAAACTACACCCCTGATTCTGTAGTTTACAGAAACACCCCATATGTGGTCGTAAACCACTGTACGGGCACACGGCAGGGCACAGAATGAAAGGAATGCCATACTGTTTTTGGAAGGCAGGTTTTGCTGGACTGGTTTTTTTGACACCATGTCCCATTTGAAGCCCCCCTGATGCACCCCTAGAGTAGAAACTCCATAAAAGTGACCCCATCTAAGAAACTACACCCCTCAAGGTATTCAAAACTGATTTTAAAAAACCCTTTAGGTGTTCCACAAGAGTTATTGGCAAATGGAGATGAAATTTCAGAATTTCCATTTTTGGGCAAATTTTCCATTTTAATCCATTTTTCCCAGAAACAAAGAAAGGGTTAACAGTCAAACAAAACTCAAAATTTATGGCCCTGATTCTGTAGTTTACAGAAACACCTCATATGTGGTCGTAAACAGCTGTACGGGCACACGGCAGGGCACAGAAGGAAAGGAATGCCATACGGTTTTTGGAAGGCAGGTTTTGCTGGACTGGTTTTTTTGACACCTTGTCCCATTTGAAGTCCCCCTGATGCACCCCTAGAGTAGAAACTCCAAAAAAAGGGTCCCCATTTTAGAAACTACGGGATAGGGTGGCAGTAATATTTGTACTAGTTTAGGGTACATATGATTTTTGGTTGCTCTATATATTACACTTTTTGTGAGGCAAGATAACAAGAAATAGCTGTTTTGGCACCGTTTTTTTTTTTTGTTATTTACATCATTCATCTGACAGGTTAGATCATGTGATATTTATATAGACCAGGTTGTCATGGATGCGGCGATACCTAATATGTATACTTTTTTTTTATTTATGTAAGTTTTACACAATGATTTCATTTTTGAAGCAAAAAAAATCGTGTTTTAGTGTTTCCATAGTCTGAGAGCCATAATTTTTTCAGTTTTTGGGCGATTACCTTGGGTAGGGTATGATTTTTGCGGGATGAGATGTTGGTTTGATTGGCACAATTTTGGGGTGCATATGACTTTTTGATCGCTTGCTATTACACTTTTTGTGATGTAAGGTGACAAAAAATGGTTTATTTAGCACAGTTTTTATTTTTTATTTTTTATTTTTTACGGTGTTCATCTGAGAGGTTAGGTCATGTAATATTTTTATAGAGCCGGTCGATACGATACTATTTTGGGGTGCGTGTGACTTTTTGATCACTTGCTATTACACTTTTTGTAATGTAAGGTGACAAAAAATTGTTTATTTAGCACAGTTTTTATTTAAATTTTTTTACGGTGTTCACTTGAGGGGTTAGGTCATGTGATATTTTTATAGAGCTGGTCGATACGGACGTGGCGATACCTAATATGTATACTTTTTTTATTTATGCAAGTTTTACACAATAATATAATTTTTGAAACAAAAAAATCATGTTTTAGTGTCTCCATATTCTGAGAGCCATAGTTTTTACAGTTTTTGGGCGATTATCTTAGGTAGGGTCTCATATTTTGCGGGATGAGATGATGGTTTGATTGGCACAATTTTGGGGTGCATATGACTTTTTGATCGCTTGCTATTACACTTTTTGTGATGTAAGGTGACAAAAAATGGTTTATTTAGCACAGTTTTTATTTTTTATTTTTTATTTTTTACGGTGTTCATCTGAGAGGTTAGGTCATGTAATATTTTTATAGAGCCGGTCGATATGAACACGGAAATACCAAATATGTATACTTTTTTTTATTTATGTAAGTTTTACACAATAACAGCTTTTTTCAAACAAAAAAAAATTATGTTTTAGTGTCTCCATATTCTGAGCCATAGTCTTTTTATTTTTTCGGCGATTGTCTCAGGTAAGGGCTAATTTTTTGCGGGATGAGGTGACGGTTAGATTGGTACTCTTTTGGTGGGCAAATGCCTTTTTGATCGCTTGCTGTTGTACTTTTTGTGATGTAAGGTGACCAAAAAATTGTTTATTTAGCACAGTTTTTATTTTTATATTTTTACAGTGCTCATCTGAGGGGTTAGGTCATGTGATATGTTTATAGAGCCGGTCGATACGGACGCGGTGATACCTAATATGTATACTTTTTCCCCCCCTATTTTTTACCAATTTTTTTTTACTTTATTTGGGGAAAATGACATTTTTGGTTATTTTTACTTGAAACTTGTAATTTTTTGGGGGGAAAACTTTATTTTTTCAAAATTTTTTTTACTTTATTTTTTGTCCCACTTTGGGACTTGAACTTTTGGGGGTATATTCCTTTACAATGCATTCCAATACTTCTGTATTGGAATGCATTGGCTGTATGAGTAATACTGTGTGCATTACTCATACAGCTTCCGGGGCCTGTGAGATCCAGGGGGCTGGATCTCACAGGCTCTTCAGCGGAAGGCAGTGCAGATGCCTCAGGAAGGCATCGTGCTGCCTTCCATGCCATCGGGTCCCCCCCACAGCCCCATGGGGACCCGATGGCACCGCCGCGCGCACCATAAAAAGCCGCAAACCGCAGGTCTGAATTGACCCCCCCCCCCCCCGTGCATTTAAGGCGAGGTGCCTGCTCAATGATTTTCCGGTGATCGGAACAACACATGACGTACCGGTACGTCATGTGTCCTTAAGGACTCGGGAAACATGCCATACCGGTACGTCATGTGTCCCTAAGGGGTTAAAGGGAATCTGTCACCTCATTTTTACTTATTAAACTTCTGGCAGTGTTCTGTTGTACACCAAAACAGTATTTAAGCATACAGTGCTGTGAAAAAGTTATTTGCCCCTTTACAGATTTCTTCTGTTTTTGTACATTCGTCACACTTAATGTTTCAGGTTATCAAACAAATTTGAATATCAGACAAAGATAACCTGAGAAAATACAAAAAGTATTTTTTAAATGATAAGATAAAAGCTATCCAAACCAACCTGGTCCTATTTGAAAAAGTAATTGTACCACCCTTGGCAGTAACAACTGCTGTGAAGTGTCTGCGATAACTGGCAATAAGTCTTCCACATCTCTGTGGAGGGATTTTGGCCCACTCTTCTTTGCAGAATTGTTTTAATTCAGCTACATTGGAGGATTTTTGATCATGAACAGCCTGTTTAGATACAGGATGGATAATGCCCCTGTGCACTTGGGGACTAATTTGAATAACAAATAAAGATTGTTTTCTGCTGCAAGCAACTCACTCAAATGCAAAAGGCTGTATTACACAGCCCGATGTGGCAGACAATTGTCGAGAAGGAAGTGTTACCTCCCGGCAATAGCTTGCTAGCTAGCAGAGGAAACTGTTTCTATTTCATGCAGAGATCTGCTCCACAGCATGGGGAGGAGTGATCACTATGCCATTGCTTGTCCCCATTCTGTATAGTGGTTTGCCAGTGGCAGATTGTTATTAGACACCACGATCTGTCTCTTACAAGTGATTATTTTTTAACATGTCAAACGATTTGGATTGACTGATGATTGATCATCTGCATTTCATTGGGCAATAGGCGGCAGCATTATACTGCCACATGATGGTGAACGCTTGTTATCGATTATCTGACATAAAATTGTGCAGTATAATACAGGCTTTACAAGGTATGTTTAAAATGCTGGTTTGGTGTACAACATAACACTCCCAGAAGCTTAATAACTGAAACTGAGGTGATAGGTTACCTTTAATGCCATCATAAACATTTGTGTGTTGTTTGCCAAACCTCCTGCGAAGATGATGTTGGAGGAGAGAAGCATAGGATTAGTGTTTGGCAAGCATGCTCGGACGAACACCATTTTGACTCGAGCATCGAGTGTCCTCCCTGCACGTTTGTTGGCTGCTAAGCAGCCAATAAGTGTGCGGGGAAGTACAGGCACTCACTGTAATGCCGAAGCCATGCTGCTTTACTGGCATTACAGTGATTGGCTGGCCGGAACACGTCATCTGGTGCTATATAGCACCCGATGACACGTGGTTCGGCTCAGTCTTAGTCAGGGAGAGCTGCAGCAGAAGGGACAGATAGTGTAGGGACTGGATTTTTTTTGTTTTTTCAGGAAGGGTTTACTGTTGAAAGGTGTTAGAGACCCAAAAGTCCTTTTAAGGACTATTGTTTTATCTGGCTGCAATATATATTATTAGCGCAACCTGCGCTAAGTTGCGTTCAATTGTTTGGCCGCTGCTGACAGTGACACAGCCTCTGCTACATCTGTTGTGTTACATTTGCACATCCTAAATATCTGTGACATTCAGTGTAATTTTTTCGCCGCTGCTAACAGAGACATTACCTGCGCTACATCTCCTGTATAAAGTTTGCGCATCCTAAATATCTGTGACATTCAGTGTAATTTTTTTACCGCTGGTGACAGCGACATTACCTGCACTACATCTCCTGTATAACGTTTGCGCATCCCAAATATCTGTGACATTCAGTGTAATTTTTTCTTAGCTGCTGGTGACAGCGACATTACCTGCGCTACATCTCCTGTATAACCACCTATAAATGAATAACACAGCCGTGTTCAAATGTAAAATATTCCAAATCTTTATTGTTACATACAAAACGTAATAATAAAAAACATATATATGGCAATGAACACACAGGAAAAAACTGGACTGTTGGTAATGTAGCAATATAATACATGCAGTAAATCCCATCTACCCCTAACAAGTGGCAAGTAGGTATCAAGTCAATAGGTAATAATAAAGTGCAAAGTGCATGAAAATGGGGATGAACATGGGAAAAATAGCTGCTCAATAAATACAGACCAGTAAATCCTGACCCCCGACACGCATTTCGCTGTTGCTTCTTCAGCAGATGCATTTGAACAGGTGTTTATTAATTTCTATATTTAACTCACAGCCATCACTGCCTTTGGGCGTTAATTTTGATTGGTGTTGTGCGTATCTCCTGTATAACGTTTGCGCATCCTAAATATCTGTGACATTCAGTGTAATTTTTTCTTAGCCGCTGGTGGTGACAGCGACTGTACCTGCGCAGCATCTCCTGTATAACGTTTGTGCATCCTAAATATCAGTGACATTCAGTGTCATTTCTTCTTAGTTGCTGGTGACAGCGACATTACTTGCGCTACATTTCCTGTATAACGTCTGCGCATCCAAAATATCTGTGACATTCAGTGCCGCTGCTAACAGCGACATTACCTGCACAACATCTCCTGTAAAAAGTTTGCGCATCCTAAATAACAGCGACATTCAGTGTAATTTTTTCATCACTGGTGATAGCGACATTACCTGCACTACATCTTCTGTATAGCGTTTGCGCTTCCTAAATATCTGACATTCAGTGTAATTTATTTGCGCATTAACTTACAAAACCTGCGCTACTGTACATGTGACATACTTGCAAGCATATATACCATTTAATATGCTCAAGGCGAGCAGTAATGGATGGGGAAGTGGCCGTGATGCTTATGGTGCACGCAGAGGCTGTGACCCTGGGTGCATTAAAACTGTGCCTGCTGCCAGAGCACAAGAAACACACTCATCCACGATACCTAGCTTCATGTGCCAGTTTGCAGGGCGACGCAGGACACCACTCTCGAAGTCATACCAGTGCGATCAGGTGGTCGGTTGGATTGTAGCAGATAATGCTTCCAGTCGGTTAAGCACCACCCTGTCTTCAACAAAGTCCAGTCTCAGTAGCCAAGAGTCTGGTCAACAGAATCCTAATCCTGATCCTCCTTCCTCCCACCATGCAGAGTCTTGGCAAACAAGTGATCCCACACTCGGATATTTAGAGGAACTCTTTTCAGTGCCATTCCTTGATTTGGGCCTCTCGCCTAGCCCGCTTGAAGAGGGACATGAGGAGATCTTGTGCACTGATTCCCAAATTCTTGAGCATCCACAGTCAGAAGAAGATGGTGGTGGGGAACGGCAATTAGTGTTTCACAAGGTGGATGATGATGATGATGAGACACAGTTGTCAATAAGTGAGGTTCTTGTTAGGTCAAGTCAGGAGAATGACCAGAGTGATGAAGTGGAAGAGGAGGTGGTGGGCGATTAAATCACTGACTCAACCTGGGAAGGTGGCAAGCCAAGCGATGACAGCAGTACAGAGGAGAAGGGATCCGCAGAACTGCAACAGGCTGGAATAGGCAGTGGGGTGGCAAAAGGGAGAAGCGGGCCACACCAAACAGGCCCGCAACTGTTCCCCAGAGCACCCCCTTGCAGCAATCTCCCTTGCCAAGGGGTAGGTGTTCCGCAGTCTGGTGCTTTTTTGAGGAAAGTGCGGACGATAAAAGAATTGTCATTTGCAACCTGTGCCATACCAAAATGATCAGGGGCGTGAACACTAGCAACCTCACCACCACCAGCATGATCAGCCACATGGCATCAAAGCACCCTTAAAAGGTGGGCTGAACTCCTGGGTCCACAATCAGTGTCTGCGGGTCACACCACTGCCTCCTCTTCCCCTGTGTTACGCGATGGCCAATCCCCTGTCCAAGACGCAGGGCCGGATGCCTCCTGCCCTGCACCTGGACTTTTGAAAGCACCATCAGCTAGCACATCCACTTCTGTGTCCCAGCGCAGCGTACAGATGTCTATACCCCAGGCCTTTGAATGAAAGCGCAAATACCCAGCCACCCACCCACAGTCGTACCCTAGGATGGCACAGGTGCGAGTCGTACCCTAGGATGGCACAGGTGCTACTGATCCCAAGGATTGCGCGCCCTACTTCCATCAGGGTTTTCGCCACCACCTATGTTAGTGGCCTCAACCCCCCCTTCTCCTCCTCCGCCTCCTCCTCCACTTCCACCTCTGAATTCTCATCTTGCAGCACCAGTCAGACATCAGTTAGTAGCTGGAAGCAGTGTAGCACTGCAGTGGGGAAGCAAACAGGTGACAAACAGCCGCAGAGCTGTGGCAGGGAATAAGGGACCAGACTGAGCTGTGGCTCTCGCCACTCAACCTACAACCAGGCATGGTTGTGTCTGATAATGGCCGTAACTTGATGGTGGCTTTGGAGCTCGGCAAGCTCACACACATACCATGCCTAGCCCACGTGTTCAACTTAGTGGTTCAGCAGTATCTCAAAACCTACCCCAATTTGCCTGAGCTACTGCTGAAGGTGTGCCGAGTGTGTGCCCATTTCCGAAAGTCAGATACAGCTGCCACCAGTCTGGCAACACTGCAGCAGCGCTTGCAATTGCCAGCTCACCGACTGTTGTGCGACATGAGCACGTGCTGGAACTCCACGTTCCATATGTTGCCCAAGCTTTGTTAGCAGCAGAGGGCAGTAGTGGAATACCAGCTGCAACATGGTCATCGCCTTTCCAGTCAGCTTCCGCTCTTCACAAGCGAGGAGTGGGCATGGATGTCTGACCTCTGTGAGGTTTTATGCAACTGTGAGGAATCAACACAGATGATGAGCGGTGATGCCGCTATTATCAGCGTAACCATCCCACTTCTGTGTCTACCGAAACGCTCGCTGCTCACAATGAAGGCGAACGCTTTGCATGTGGAACAGGTGGAAATGGACAGTACACAGGGTGATAGCCAGACCACCCTCAGTTCATCTTCTCAGCTCAAATTGGATGATTATGAGGAGGAGGAGCAGGAAACGGTTGCCTCCGCTACAGAGGGTAGTACCCATAGCAGGTTTATTCCATCTGTTCAGCGTGGATGGTCCGAAGAGGATAAGGAGATTGAGAGTCATCCTGCTGATGAGTACAGCGAAGTCTTGTCTGTTGGGACTCTGGCAGATATGGCTGACTTTATGTTATGCTGCCTTTCCCGTGACCATCGTATTATACACATTTTGGCCAACACAGATTACTGGATGTTCACCCTTTTCAACCGCCTCTATATAGAGAACTTCTCATCTCTCATTGCTGTGGTGGAGAGGACTAGCAAAATTGTGCAATACAAGAAGGTCCTTGAGGAAAAATTGCTCCAAATAATTCCAGCTGACTACGCTAGTGGCAGAGGGCGTAGTTTCTTGGGCAACCGAGGAGGGGAGACGAGGGGAACACACAGCAGTTCCAACAGAGGCAGGGTAACACTCTCTAAAGCCTGGGACAGTTTCATGACACCCCGCCAGCACCCTTACCCTGATGCCCGGCCTAGTGTCACAATGTTGTGCATTTTCATACGTATACAATATTATCTAAATGACATTATAATCAAAATGAATGCTCATCTCATTGCCTTTAAGAATAAGATCAGCCTGAACCAAAGTTTTGTTATGTGGCTGAAAAAGCCAAGATGAGTTCATGGCAAGTTCAGTCTATATAAAAAAGAAAAAATAATTGTTAACATAAATGGACATTGTATTTAAAAGTTAGTGCTAAAGATATGAGACCATCTGCTAAGGAGTAAGTCAACTCCCTAAAACATGTCTGTCTGGAGGGAACAAGGTTACTTGATGAGGACTCATGTTCGTATCACACACCTGCTGTATGAGCTTCAATTTATATATTCATAGATATATTATATATATTTTTGCATGGTATATTTAGTTTACAACATATGTTAATCAATAATTCATATAATGTGTTATCTATGTGTAACAATGTATCGATTTATATATATGTCATACCATGTATTTACCATTTATTTACAATCTATATTGTAGAAGATATAGAAACAAGAAAGTTTATGTTAATTGGGTTTCTGGGAGAAGTAAATGCCATTTCAAAATAATAGTTATTCATGGATGTAGATAAATGGAATGTACAAGTTCCGATGCCAAGCATCAAGGCCGCTATATAAAACTTTCACCAAGTCAACCTATATTTCAAAAAGATAGGAGAAGACAGTCAACTCCAACAAGTCCAGGATATAGGTAATTAAAAGTGTCAGGAAAAGACCTTCCTCAATGATTTATAGTGAGAAAGGTCAACAAAGTCATATAAACATATTATTAGATATTTAATTTTAATGCTTAAAAGTTGGGATGTTCATCTACAGTACCGCAGTGTCATCTGGAGGCAGATGGACAATATTATATTATTTCATTATTTGTCCTATACCATATTAGAAGTTGATACAACGTCATGATGTTATTAGCATGCGAATACACCCACCTTACCTGATTGGGAATCCCTAACCTAAAGGGGATGATTCTTAGATAAGGGGGGGAATAATTATTCGTGTGCGGAGTAGCATGGGGAGAGAGCTAGCAAGAAAAAAAAGAAAGCGAGAGCTGGAGATTAAAAAGGGAAGGGAGGAGAAGTTGAGGTCTATCAAGATGGAAGCCATAATGAGATGCGCTATGATGGACCACCCAGCTTTCCTAGGAGCAGAAGTGAGATTCCTGCTAGGACTTGGTAAGAGACACAGAAAATGATATTTCATTTTATTAAGACTAATTTGATAATGTGGGTGAAATTATACCATCTAGATTGGCGAATAAATAAATGATTAAATAAATTGATCATCTCCATATTGAGATATAGTCTTAGGATATTGTGAGGCTTCATTCTACCTGCAGAAGAATCTAGACTCATAATCTAGCAAAGCATTAAATGATTGCTTTTATATATATATATTGATAGAACATTCTTCGCCAAGCTAAGTGATGGATTCCCACAGGAAAGACGTCAAGTCCTTCCCATTTAAGATCCTAGATCCCTGTTATTTGTCTTAATAGTCTTACCAATGTTATATATGTGAAAATAGTCCAGGATGGGGCGGAAGGATACAGATATCTCTTCTAAGTTATATCCTTGAGTGGATTTGCCCATCTTGAAGTCATGTGATGTGTAGTTGGTTAGGGGGGGGGCGGAATGTATTTAGCATTCTATATTGATGTATAGGATTAGACATGCCCATCCTGATATCATGAGGTTTTCTCTGAACAGAAGTAATGTATATAGCTTATGTTCATATTTTGATATCCTAACCTAATAATAGCTTGTGTATAATGTGACAAGTTATTTCCACTCACATGTATTGTTAAGCTTGTAATGCTTTATATTAATGCTATATATATTCATTTGCATGTATCTTTGTGTTTATTTACTTATATATGTTTATAATCTTGTAACCAATAAATCTGCATATTTTTATAATACCTGTGTATTATTGTATAATGCAAAACTACATTTTATCATTAACGTCATCTCACGTCAAAAAGAACTTATTTATCTGAGGAAATAGTCGGACTCAGATGTGATTTGTATCAATTAGGTTGTCTACAATTCACTAGGTCATGATTTTAAGAATTTATGACAAATTTTATAAATTTAAATTTTTATGGTTAATTATTTTTATGACCATAATTAATAATTCTTAATTGAATTATTACCACCCGACAACAAGGAGGGAAAAGTTTTGGAAGATGGTGAAGGAGTACGTAGCAGACTGTGTCAGCATCCTCAGTGATCCCATTAACTGGTGCTCTATGCCTTGGAGGTGCTGGCCTGCCCTGCCGCCAATGTTTTGTCAGAACCGGTATTTAGTGCTGCTGGGGGCATAATAACTGATAAGCGCATCCGCCTGTCAACTGAAGATGACCCTTCCTCTTTGTCAGTTACACCCTTAGAATGGGTACCCCATTCCTTCCAGACATTATGTAGGAAGTAAATGTTTTGAATTTTAAATTAAACACTCTGTCGCGGTTCGGTTTAAATGAATCATTAGAATACACAAATTATTGACGCCTTTCTGTTTTATGTTCAAAGAGCTGAAAATCATTTTAGACCGTAAATTATTCTGTTTCAAAATTAATTTTATTTAAGAATATTGTATTTTATTTCAAATTATTTTATCCATAACTCTCTCTATCATAAAAACTATTTTATAAAATTAATTTAATACTAAAACACTATTAATTTATTTAAACCTAACTTATATACAGTATATATATATTTATATAGAGATATAATTTATTTTTTATTTTTATCAGATTATATTGTGTTTATTACATTATATATATTTTTTTTTATTTTATCAGATTATATTGTGTTTATTACATTATATTTTATTACATTATATTGTATTTTATTACCTTATATATATATATATATATGTATTATATGTATTTACGTTATATGTTTTATGTTCTAAAGATTTGCTTTTATCTCCCCAAGTGATCCCTAAAATATATATTATCTTGTGTGCACATGCATATATTTTGTGCGCATATGAGCCCTCCTGAGATACAGTACGGGGCATCGTCTCCTTTTAGTGTACACATATATATATAGAAAATACTGTCAAGGATCTCATGGGGCCTCCCATCACGTGAAGCTCCGTGCGCTTTGTGTATTGACATCCGGTCTGTTCAAGTGGAATGCACACGTGACCGTGTGCGTTCCACCGGTCCCGGCCTAGTTTGCTGACACTCTGCTGCACGGACAATGACAGTCCTTTACATCTCTACCACGAGGAGGTAAAACGTATCTTAAAGTTCTTTATATACAGTACAGACCAAAAGTTTGGACACACCTTCTCATTCAAAGAGTTTTCTTTATTTTCATGACTATGAAAACTGTAGATTCACACTGAAGGCATCAAAACTATGAATTAACACATGTGAAATTATATACATAACAAACAAGTGTGAACAACTGAAAATATGTCATATTCTAGGTTCTTCAAAGTAGCCACCTTTTGCTTTGATTAATGCTTTGCACACTCTTGGTATTCTCTTGATGAGCTTCAAGAGGTAGTCCCCTGAAATGGTTTTCACTTCACAGGTGTGCCCTGTCAGGTTTAATAAGTGGTATTTCTTGCCTTATAAATGGGGTTGGGACCATCAGTTGCGTTGAGGAGAAGTCAGGTGGATACACAGACTGTTAGAATTTGTATTATGGCAAGAAAAAAGCAGCTAAGTAAAGAAAAACGAGTGGCCATCATTACTTTAAGAAATGAAGGTCAGTCAGTCAGCCGAAAAATTGGGAAAACTTTGAAAGTAAGGGCTATTTGACCATGAAGGAGAGTGATGGGGTGCTGCGCCAGATGACCTGGCCTCCACAGTCACCGGACCTGAACCCAATCAAGATGGTTTGGGGTGAGCTGGACCGCAGAGTGAAGGCAAAAGGGCCAACAAGTGCTAAGCATCTCTGGGAACTCCTTCAAGACTGTTGGAAGACCATTTCAGATGACTACCTCTTGAAGCTCATCAAGAAAATGCCAAGAGTGTGCAAAGCAGTAATCAAAGCAAAAGGTGGCTACTTTGAAGAACCTAGAATATGACATATTTTCAGTTGTTTCACACTTGTTTGTTATGTATATAATTCCACATCTGTTAATTCATAGTTTTGATGCCTTCATAGTCATGAAAATAAAGAAAACTCTTTGAATGAGAAGGTGTGTCCAAACTTTTGGTCTGTACTGTATGTATATGAATTTGTTTCTGCATTAACCCGAAGGTCGGGTGGAATACCAATATGTAAATTCCATGCGTTCCACTGACGTCATGTCCGGTTTTACCTGCAGCTACCGGACGAAGCTAGGAATCTAATTTATTTTTATTTTTATTCTTATTCTTATTTACATATTTGCTGATTCAAATAGTAATATTGTTTGTCCCCTTTTAGGATGATTGTAAAACAGATATAGATTGATTTCTGTACCCCTAATGTGACTGTGATTGACGTCACTTCCGTAGCCACGCCCACAAGAATTTGGTGCCCGTTTTTGATTTGTTTTGATTTGTTCATTATGTATATGTGGTAGGCAATTAAGAGTGCCGTATTTGTGTGAGGGGAGGCGGGGCGTTCACTATTTAAACCTGGCCCTCCTCCCCCCACTTGTCGGTTCGAACGATTTCGAATCGGCTTGTGGGTTGGTGCCAGAGAAGGGCATGCGTCACTGGAGGATCGGGGGATCGGCTGCGTCGAGCTCGTCGCTACGGTGATTAGGTAGGCAGGGTGGCTTGCACACCCGTCTCGCTATGTATAACATGTGGGGCTGCCGAGCGTGCCGCCGGTCCCCAGCTGCGCTGGAGACTGCCCGCACTCCCGATCGCTTCCGGCACCCCGAGACAGGCACCCCGATCCGCTCCAGGCCCTGCGCTAAGCACCCCCGCTCCCACATGCAGTGTCCCCCAGGCAGGCACCCCTCACCTGTGGCTCAGCAGCGACGGGTCACGACGTCCGCTCGCATACCCTGAGCATCGGTCACGCCGGCCGTCGGCTCCACGACGCAGCGTTATATATCACTCACTCCCGTATCAGAACGTTCCGCCGTAGAGGAAAACGCCGTCCGCTCACACAGGGATCTATTCATTAGCTGCAATCAGTAAGCGGAGGTTCAGCTGCAGGATCAGGGGACGGAAGCCGAAACCTATAGGCGATTAATACGCCGCGGCTTTCCCTGTACAAATAGTCGATAGCGGTGGGCACGGGATGCAATGCTCCACATGGCGGAGCGCAAATCCCTCGCAGCCGATCCTGATGCACGTTCTCCTGGTAATTACAATTAGCGAGGCTGTGAAGGTGGACATGCTTATTCATGTCTAGGAATCCGCTGCAGAATAAACTTGTCTTCTTTACTGCGCCAAACTCAGGCAAGACGAGATAAGCAGATACTCAGACATGTGCACTGTATAACAAGTTATGATTTCAATGGTTAATTCTAACCTAGAAGGGAATCACTGGCTTGCTGCGCTCCAGCAGGTCCTGGCTTGAGAGAGGGCGGGGGATGGTCGACACCTACAGGCCCATACTGGTACTGCAGTCTTGGTGCAGGGCTCCTCTGCTCAGGCACAGTGGCTAGGTACTAAGGCAGGAGTAAAAAAAAAAAAAAAAAAATTTAAAAAAATTTGGAATATGTTCAAGGATCAAATATAAAGAGGGCTTCAAGGAGGGGGGCTGGCCACGTCACTTTGCGCACGCAGCCGGGCCGCCCATAAGCCCATACGGTCAGTCAGGGGGTTGGTTCGGGCGCAGTCACAATAATCCGGTGGTTAGCTAGGGAGCGGTGGCATGAGTGAAGTGTCGCCCAGCTGGCGTGCGCTCACTCACACGTCTGTCCTTGGTTATTCAGGTCCACAGGTGGTGGGCTAACTTACGATACTGTGGGGTTCGTGGCTGTCATGGCCACCAGGTGAGTCAGGGGTGGTGCATGCGGGGGCCAACCCCCTCTTTTCTCCTGCATAGGCTTTGGGGACAGGGGATGGTGGTCTATTATGTCCAGGCCTCTGGCGCATCTCTTACAGGGTGGCGCCTACAGTCGTGGCCTTTGGTGGGGGGGAAAAGAAAAAAAAAAAAAAAGGGAAAAATTATAATAATGGTATAGATAGGAATGTTGCTTTGCCAGGTCTGTCACGACTACAGACTCCTTATAAAGCCCTGCCACGACTGCAGGCATCAGTCTGTCACGACTACAGACCCGCTCTAAAGCCCTGCCACGACTGCAGGCAACAGTCTGTCACGACTACAGACCCGTTATAAAGCCCTGCCACGACTGCAGGCATCAGTCTGTCACGACTACAGACCCGTTATAAAGCCCTGCCACGACTGCAGGCATCAGTCTGTCACGACTACAGACTCGTTATAAAGTCCTGCCACGACTGCAGGCATCAGTCTGTCACGACTACAGACCCGCTCTAAAGCCCTGCCACGACTGCAGGCACAAATCCGTTACGACTGCAGACTCATTATTAAGACCGGCCACGACTGCAGGCATTAGTCTCATGTCAACAGACTCATGAGGTAATACTACCACGTCTACAGGCGATGGTCCGTTACCGCTACTATCGATGTAGGGTCCCCTCACGACTATAGGGGCTAGTCGGTCACATCCACAGACTCGGTCGCACTCCCGTTAACTACAGGCACTGGGTGGGCATCTACGGGTAGTTGCGTCACGACTACGCACGTGGGTCAGCCACGGCCTGGGAGGTCAGCCTTCACAGTCACAGGTAGGTCCAGTTAGGCTTCAGTCTCCCAGCGGGTTCCAGTCACAATAACCAGCCCCTAGGTGAGGGGGGGCACTCCCGCACCGGCGCACAATGCCAGGGAGCTGTGCGGCTCCTCACACGGCACACGGTTCAAACCAGCGGGGGCCGGGGCCCACGGTAAAGGAAGGGCTCCCTCTGATCCGGTGCACATTGCCAGGGAGTGGCGCTGCTCCCCACGCGGTACGAGTGTCCAGCCGGCGGTGGGTCGGCCCTCCCGCACTGGTGCATTCTGCAAGGGAGCAGCGTGAGCTCCCCACGCGGCTGGGGGGTAAGGCTCCTCATCTTCAATAAAGTCTGGCACGGGCCGCCGTGCCGTTAGGTAGGCAGGGATCAGGGGAAGGAGTACTAGGCTCGGTCAGGGGGAGCAGATCATAGGCGGTGGCTGGCTTCCTGCTGCCGGCCGTACATTAGGTTCCAAGGGGGTTATTTAGGCACAAGATGTTAGTTAGTCCGTGCAGGTGATCTGCGTTATACCATGCTCTTCATGCTCGTACTCAGAGCTGTGCCCATACGGGAGCTGCTTAAGTGGTTGATAGTGAAAAAAAAAAAAAAAAAAAGTATGTGTATATATATATATATATATATATATATATATATAAAAAAAATAAATAAATAATATATACATTTTTGAGTCTCTCACGCATGGCTTCTCCGTGTTAGTTTTACACATACAGATCTGCCATTAGAGTCTCTCATGCATGGCTTCTCCGTGTGAGTTTTACACATATGACTCCGCCATTAGTCTCTCACGCATGGCTTCTCCGTTTTAGGTTTACACATATGACTCCACCATTAGTCTCTCACGCATGGCTGCTCCGTTTTAGGTTTACACATATGACTCCGCCATTAGTCTCTCATGCATGGCTGCTCCGTTTTAGGTTTACACATATGACTCCGCCATTAGAGTCTCTCACGCATGGCTTCCCCGTTTTAGGTTACACATTTGACTCCGCCATCTGAGTCTCTCATGCATGACTTCTCCGTTTAGGTTCACACATATGTCTCCGCCATTAGAGTCTCACGCATGGCTGCTCCGTTTTAGGTTACACATATGACTCCGCCATTAGAGTCTCTCACGCAGAGCTTCTCCGTTTTAGTTTTACACATAGGACTCCGCCATTAGAGTCTCTCACGCATGGCTGCTCCGTTTTAGGTTTACACATATGACTCCGCCATTAGAGTCTCTCACGCATGGTTTCTCCGTTTTAGGTTACACATATGACTCCGCCATCTGAGTCTCTCACGCATGACTTCTCCGTTTAGGTTCACACATATGTCTCCGCCATTAGAGTCTCACGCATGGCTGCTCCGTTTTAGGTTACACATATGACTCCGCCATTAGAGTCTCTCACGCCTATTGGGCTTTGTCAGGGTTTTTGCCACTCTCAATTAAACCTGTCCTATAGCATTGTTAACTATACATGGCAGGTATTCAGCACCATTGGTGCAGGCTACATCCGGACCTACCGTCACTCTTCTCCGCCCACCCGATCAAAGCGGCGTTGAAGGGTTTGCGCAAGATGTCTGTTGTGAAACGACATGGGCGTCAGCCATTTACCGGTAGCTTGTTCAGGCCGTGACAGGCAAACTGCAGGGGCAAACCGTTCGGGCCGCAGGTTAGCGCTCTGGTAGAAACAGCCTTGTACCTGGCTTTCCATGGATTCCTCAGGTCAGGCGAGCTCATGGGCACCAATACGCTGGCTGGGTGCCTGCGGAAAGGTCAGCTCATCCGGCGCGGGTCCATCTATGTCCTCACCTTGGCCTCGTCCAAGACGTCACGGCCGGGGCAACCAGTGGCGGTCAGATACTTTCCCACGGACAGCAGATGGTGTCCGGTGCAGGCCTTGGAGGCTTGGCTGCGTAGTATTTAGTCCAAGCGGCATGTTCTCCCGTACTCGAACTAGTCAATGCCCGGCTAACCACCGCGGCCTTTCTTACGTACTTTCAGGTTAGTTGACAGGTCCAGGGGTCGGTCCTCGCTGGATCACAGGACATTCCTTCCGCATGGGCGCGGCAGCGGCGGCGTCTATGCATAAGGTGCCAGTACATGTCATCAAACGGTTGGGTCGTCGCAGTTCCGTGTGTTCCATACGTAATATCCCGGATCCTTATACGAAATATCATTGGCTTTCGAGTTTTGGTCTGTAGTTTCTGTTATCAAGTTTTCTAACTCCTATGCATGGTTCTTTTGGCCCCTTTAGGCTACCCTTCGATAAGCAGTTCCGGCATAACTCTGCTGCTTCTAGGTTGGGGGGGTGGAGTATAGGCGTAGGTAGGGGACCCTCTCAGCATGAGCCGATCCGAGCACAAGTGGTAGGCAATTAAGAGTGCCGTATTTGTGTGAGGGGAGGCGGGGCGTTCACTATTTAAACCTGGCCCTCCTCCCCCCACTTGTCGGTTCGAACGATTTCAACCCACCCAGGAGCCCTCCCTTCTTTCAGGTCTCATTATTGGGGTAGCCCCCTTTAGGCTACCCTTCGATAAGCAGTTCCGGCATAACTCTGCTGCTTCTAGGTTGGGGGGGTGGAGTATAGGCGTAGGTAGGGGACCCTTTCAGCATGAGCCGATCCGAGCACAAATATATCTGTAGACTATCACTCACCTTCCCTATTTTCTCCTGAGGAAGGGGGATATTATATGGACCCCCAAAACGCGTTGAGCTTGTTTTATTTCCAATAAATAGAGATTTCATGAAGTTAAGGATAAGGCTGCTGTTTCCATCTTCACTGCAGATTTGGTCCACTTACCTGGATCTCTACCATTCTACGAACGATCTCGGATCAGGGGGGAATCACCCCAGGTGTCTTGAGTTTATCCTGGAGGCGACCCCCTTGTGAAGTGAGTGGAAAAGTTCTTTGCTCTTACTACTTGTTTTTACGTATTTGTTTTATATATATACATATATTAATTCTCCTTTGACCTCGATTTGGGATACTTCCTTTATTGGGAAATGTCCAGATTTTGGGTTTTTGTCTTGTTCGTTTATCTAGAGGGGTATTTATCTATCCATCTACTATTTATACCACTTATATATACATCACAGATTAGTAGTTTGGCGCTCGCCCTCTCCTTCCCGGTGTCGTTTCTACCACTTCACTGTTTTCCTCTGTTTATTTCATTGACTTAGTGTTAAACCTCGTTTACACAGATTTGAGCAGCCTACTTCTCCTTAGTGATTCTATATTCCTTTCTTTACATCATCACAGTCCTGTTGGCGCCCTTCTTTCCTCCTCTTCAGGGGCATTCAGTTGATCCCTAGATAGAGTTGGGATAACCTTGTTTCTTTTTTCTTTTTTTACGTTCTTGAACTGAAGATGCTGACAGGTTGACTCTTATCAAAATGAACAAGGCCTGGACTGCCCCTGACTTCTCTACTCCACCAGAGGAAAGCGGCTGAACATAAAGGCTTTTTAAATGTGGCTTTTATGGTATATTGAATACACTGTATTCCCATGCACCCCTATCACCAAAAAAAAGGGTATATGGTTCAATCTTCCTTTTTTTGTCCTCCTCCTCCTCCATAATATCAACATGCTTATTAAGGTGCTCTCACTCCTAATGTTTTAGAGGGTCAGCTTAGTAGCAGACCCTCGCCCCTAATGTTTTAGAGGGTCACCAGCAGGCCCTCGCCCATAATTTTTTAGATGGTCAGATCAGCAGCAGGCCCTCGCCCCTAATGTTTTACAGTGTCATCTCAGCAGCAGACCCCCATCCCTAATGTTTTCGATGGTCAGATCAGCAGCAGGCCCTCACCCCTAATGTTTTAGAGGGTCAGCTCAGCAGCAGACCCTCACCCCTAATGTTTTGGATGGTCAAATCAGCAGCAGGACCTCACCCCTAATGTTTTAGAGGGTCAGCTCAGCAGCAGACCCTCACCCCTAATGTTTTGGATGGTCAAATCAGCAGCAGGACCCCACCCCTAATGTTTTAGATGGTCACCAGCAGGCTCTCAATCATAATTTTTCAAGGGTGTGTATGATGCCCTCTATTATGTGTAGTAAAGAGTGTATTGGAGTGCCGGTTCCTTGTAATTTTTGGCAGCCCTTTCACTTAGTGCATAGACTTTATGAGTGTAGGAGTCCCACTACCTGAACAATTGTACCACAATGTGAACGAGGCCCTCCTTTATGTGATATACAGGTTGTATTAGAGTGCCTCTTCCTTGTAATTTTTGGCAGCACTTGCACTTAAAGTATATATATATATATATATATATATATATATATACACTCACCTAAAGAATTATTAGGAACACCATACTAATATGGTGTTGGACCCCCTTTTGCCTTCAGAACTGCCTTAATTCTATGTGGCATTGATTCAACAAGGTGCTGATAGCATTCTTTAGAAATGTTGGCCCATATTGATAGGATAGCATCTTGCAATTGATGGAGATTTGAGGGATGCACATCCAGGGCACGAAGCTCCCGTTCCACCACATCCCAAAGATGCTCTATTGGGTTGAGATCTGGTGACTGTGGGGGCCATTTTAGTACAGTGAACTCATTGTCATGTTCAAGAAACCAATTTGAAATGATTCGAGCTTTGTGACATGCTGCATTATCCTGCTGGAAGTAGCCATCAGAGGATGGATACATGTTCTCATTCTGTTTACGCCAAATTCAGACTCTACCATTTGAATGTCTCAACAGAAATCGAGACTCATCAGACCAGGCAACATTTTTCCAGTCTTCAACAGTCCAATTTTGGTGAGCTCGTGCAAATTGTAGCCTCTTTTTCCTATTTGTAGTGGAGATGAGTGGTACCCGGTGGGGTCTTCTGCTGTTGTAGCCATCCGCCTCAAAGTTGTGCGTGTTGTGGCCTCACAAATGCTTTGCTGCATACCTCGGTTGTAACGAGTGGTTATTTCAGTCAACGTTGCTCTTCTATCAGCTTGAATCAGTCGGCCGATTCTCCTCTGACCTCTAGCATCCACAAGGCATTTTTGCCCACAGGACTGCTGCATACTGGATGTTTTTGCCTTTTCACACCATTCTTTGTAAACCCTAGGAATGGTTGTGCGTGAAAATTCCAGTAACTGAGCAGATTGTGAAATACTCAGACCGGACCGTCTGGCACCAACAACCATGCCACGCTCAAAATTGCTTAAATCACCTTTCTTTCCCATTCTGACATTCAGTTTGGAGTTCAGGAGATTGTCTTGACCAGGACCACACCCCTAAATGCATTGAAGCAACTGCAATCAATTGGTTGACTAGATATTTGCATTAATGAGAAATAAAACAGGTGTTCCTAATAATTCTTTAGGTGAGTGTATATATAAAGTAAATATATAGAAAATAATGTTTCCTAACAATTTTTCCTCTAAAATCGATTTCATCTTCGGTTTCGTGAGTATTATTGTCAGTCTTTTAAGGTGGCGTACTACTCGGACAACATCGTTCTCAGCAGTGACCTGGGAGTCCAAGATGCATCCAGACATCCTCCCTATGCTGTTCCCGAACCATTTCAGTAGAGATGTCGCGAACATAAAATTTTCAGTTCGCGAATGGCAAACGCGACTTTACGCAAATGTTCGCGAACGGGCTAACCGCCATAGACTTCAATAGGCAGGCGAATTTTAAAACCCACAGAGACTCTTTCTGGCCACAATAGTGATGGAAAAGTTGTTTCAAGGGGACTAACACCTGGACTGTGGCATGCCGGAGGGGGATCCATGGCAAAACTCCCATGGAAAATTACATAGTTGACGCAGAGTCTGGTTTTAATCCATAAAGGGCATAAATCACCTAACATTCCTAAATTGTTTGGAATAACGTGCTTTAAAACATCAGGTATGATGTTGTATTGATCAGGTAGTGTAAGGGTTACGCCCGCTTCACAGTGACAGACCAAACTCCATGTTTAACGAACCGCAAACAACCGCAAAGAGTTGTCAATAGTTGACACACTCATGACATAAATTTTATTCCTCTATCCATCAATATTGGTGTAGTGATGACTGTGCTCGTGCGCACGTTCGGGAGATTGCAGGCGATGGCGGTTTTTCAAAGCCTATGGTCGTGCTGAGGTAGTTCAGTGACAGTTAAGTGACCCAGAAAACAATAATTCTGCAGTGTGGGCCCATTTTTTGGCCTAGTAGGCTTTAATGATCACCTTAGATGATCACAAAGAAAATTAATGTTTTTTCTATGAAAAATTATCCAGCCGATCGCTTTTGGTCTGTTCACAATGAAGCAACGACCTTATCATCTGGGGTGTGCCAACATTGCCAACACACTCATAGAGGTGATCGCTTCATTGTGATACGCAAGCCCCTTCACCACAACAAGGTAACGATCACGAAGGGGAATTGACACATGTATGTGCCTTTTTTTTTGTTTTGTTTTTGCAGCCACAGTGCAGCACCAGAGGCCAGAAAAATTAGGCATGTACACATGCCTGAAAAATTAGGCATTGTTGCAGCGGAAAAAACGGATGTTTTCCAGGCAGAAAGTGTATTAAAACATTGCGGCTTCAACCCTAGTTGGTGGCGGAGAAGTCACGCAAGTCATCCGGCATGCAGAGATTAAATACAGCAGTGTGGGGACCATTTTTAGCCCAAGGCATCTCATCAGGCTTTTTTTTGTCAAATGCATCCCCCACTGTCAGTCCCTTCGGGATCCATGCCTCATTCATCTTAATAAAGGTGAGGTAATCTAGACTTTTTTGATCTAGGCAACTTCTCTTCTCAGTGACAATACCTCCTGCTGCACTGAAGGTCCTTTCTGACAGGACACTTGAAGCGAGGCAGGCCAGAAGTTCTATCGCAAATTGGGATAGCTCAGGCTACAGGTCAAGCCTGTACACCCAGTAGTCAAGGGCTTCATCGATCCTCACAGTGTCGATATCTGCAGTTAAGGCGAGGTAGTCTGCTACCTGTCAGTCGAGTCGTTCTCTGAGGGTGGACCCCGAAGGACTGTGGCGATGCGTAGGACTCAAAAAGCTCTGCATGTCCTCCATCAACAACACATCTGTAAAGCTTCCTGTCCTTGCAGGCGTGGTCGTGGTAGGAGGAGGATTACTTTCACCTCTTCCCCTGTTAGATTCCCGTTGTGCTGTGACATCACCCTTATACGCTGTGTAAAGCATACTTTTTAACTTGTTTTGGAACTGCTGCATCCTTTCCGACTTCCGATAATTCGGTAACATTTCAGCCACTTTCTGCTTATACCGGGGGTCTAGTAGCGTGGCCACCCAGTACAGGTCGTTCTCCTTTAGCCTTTTTATACGAGGGTACCTCAACAGGCATGACAGCATGAAAGACCCCATTTGCACAAGGTTGGATGCCGAGCTACTCATGTCCCGTTCCTCGTCCTCACTGATCTCATTGAAGGTCTGTTCTCCCCCCCCAGCCACGTACAACACCACGGGTCCCAGGTAGGTGACAACGAGCACCCTGGGATGCCTTCTGTGGTTGGTCTTCCTCCTCCTCAAAGCCACATTCCTCCTCTGACTCCTCTTCCTCAGACTCCTCTTCCAGCGTTGCTGCAGGTCCAGCAAGCGATGATGATAAGGCTGTTTCTGGTGGTGATGGTGACCACAACTCGTCCTCTTCACGCTCATCTACGGCCTGATCCAGCACTCTTTGCAGGACACGCTCCAGGAAGAAAACAAATGGGATGATGTCGCTGATGGTGCCTTCGGTGCGACTGACTAGGTTTGTCACCTCCTCAAAAGGACGCATGAGCCTACAGGCATTGCACATGAGCGTCCAGTAACGTGGCAAAAAAATACCCAGCTTCGCAGAGGCTGTCCTAGCACCCCGGTCATACAAATACTTGTTTATGGCTTTTTCTTGTTGGAGCAGGCAGTCGAACATTAGGAATGTTGAATTCCAACGTGTCGGGCTGTCGCAAATCAAGCGCCTCACTGGCATGTTGTTTCGCCGCTGAATATCGGAAAAGTGCGCCATGGCCGTGTAAGAACGCCTGATATGGCCACACACCTTCCTGGCCTGCTTGAGGACATCCTGTAAGCCTGGGTACTTATACACAAAGCGTTGTACGATCAGATTCAACACATGTGCCATGCACGGCACATGTGTCAACTTGCCCAAATTCAATGCCGCCAACAGATTGCTTCCGTTGTCACACACCACTTTGCCGATCTCCAGTTGGTGCGGGGTCAGCCACTGATCCACCTGTGCGTTCAGGGCGGACAGGAGTGCTGGTCCGGTGTGACTCTCTGCTTTCAGGCAAGTCAACCCCAAGACGGCGTGACACTGTCGTATCCGGGATGTGGAATAGCCCCTGGGGAGCTGGGGGGGGGGTGCAGTTCATGTGGTGCAAGACACAGCAGCAGAAGAGGACTCAGCCGAGGAGGTTATGGAAGAGGATGGAGTAGGAGGAGTAGAGGAGGTGGCAGCAGGCCTGCCTGCAAGTTGTGGCGGTGTCACCAACTCCGCTGCAGAGCCACGCATTCCATGCTTGGCAGCCGTCAGCAGGTTTACCCCATTGCGCAGTGTACGTGATATACCTGCCCTGACCATGCTTTGCAGACCAGGTATCAGTGGTCAGATGGACCCTTGCCCCAACACTGTGTGCCAGACATGTCATGACTTCCTTTTCCACAATAAAGTACAGGTTGGGGATTGCCTTTTGTGAAAAAAAAATTTGGCCGGGTACCTTCCACTGCGGTGTCCCAATAGCTACAAATTTTTTGAAGGCCTCAGACTCCACCAGCTTGTATGGTAAAAGCTGGCGGGCCAAGAGTTCCGTAAAGCCAGCTGTCAGACGCCGGGCAAGGGGGTGACTCTTACTTTGGCTTCTGACGCTCAAACATTTCCTTGACAGACACCTGACTGTGGGCAAATGAGCAGGAACTGCTGAAGGCGAGAGGCGGAGCGGCAGGTGGTTGAGAGGGGGCAAGGAGGACAGCAGTGGTTGATGTGGCTGAAGATGCTGGACCAGGAGGAGGATGGTGGTTTTGAGTTTGTGTGCTGCTTGTACTCATGTGTTGATCCCATAGGCGTTTGTGATGTGAGATCATGTGCCTTCGCAAAGCAGTTGTACCTAGGTGGGTGTTGGACTTCCCACGACTCAGTTTCTTTTGGCACAGGTTGCCAATGGCATCACTGTTATCAGAGGCAGACACACAAAAAAAATGCCACACTGCTGAGCTTTGCAATGACGGCATTCTGGTGGTGGCAACAGCATGCGTTGATTGGCGTGCTGTCTGGCTGACCCCGGGTGCCGATACATGCTGTCTGACTGTGCCACTAGCTCCTTGTGACGACCTCCCCCTGCTTCCAACTCTCCTCCTCCTCGCTGTCTCCCCATCTGAACTTTCCCTCTGTTCTTCTTCTCTTCGAACAGACACCCACGTGACATCCATGAACACATCGTCATCATCAACCGCTTCACTTGTATCTGACGACTCAGCAAAGGAACAACATCATCATCATCACACCGTACGTCAATGTGTGTAATGCTGCCTGACTGAGACATATCCCTGTTATCTACATCCTCTGGCAATAATGGTTGCGCATCACTCATTTCTTCCAACTGATGTGTAAATAACTCCTCTGACAGATCAAGTGAAGCAGCTGTGGTGCTAGTTTTGTTGGTGGCGGTGGGCGGGCGAGTGGTAACTTGAGAGGTGTCCGAAGCTGAGCTGGAGGAGGATGGTGCGTCAAGGTTCCGAGCAGAAGCTGTAGAAGATTGGGTGTCCTGTGTAAGCCAGTCAACTATGTCCTCAGAATTTTTCGAGTTCAGGGTACGTGGCCTCCGAACACTGGGCATTATTCTAGGGCCAAAGGAAATCACAGCACCATGACCACGACGGCCCCTGCGGGGTGGCCTGCCTCTGCCTGTCATTTTTTTAGATTAGTGGTACTATGCGTGCAAGGTACTGTGCCACCCTATATGAGTGGTGGGCAGTGGGCACAGTACAGTCAGTGGGCCTGACACTTACTGGCAGGCAACTGCAATTATATTACAGAGGAAAAATTCAATGACTTTTTTTTATCTGCAAGGTACTGTGCCACCCTATATGAGTGGTGGGCAGTGGGCACAGTACAGTCTGTGGGCCTGACACTCACTGGCAGGCAACTGCAATTATATTACAGAGAAAAATTTTAATTACTTTTGTATCTGCAAGGTACTGTGCCACCCTATATGAGTGGTGGGCAGTGGGCACAGTACAGTCTGTGGGCCTGACACTCACTGGCAGGCAACAGCAATTATATTACAGAGGAAAAATTAAATGACTTTTTTTTATCTGCAAGGAACTGTGCCACCCTATATGAGTGGTGTGCACACAGTACAGTCTGTGGGCCTGTGGCCTCTCACACACGGGCAGGCAACTGCAATATATATATAGAAAAAATAAATACAAGCAGACTGATGTACCAGTCCTAAAAAGGACTTTTTGGGGTGCTGTCAGGACGCTGTCCTTACAGCAGATGAGTCTTTGAGGACTGGAGTGGACACAGAACACTGGCCTAGCTAACGCTTTCCCTATTAATTCAGCAGCAGCAGCACTCTCCCTGCTCTAACTAACACTGCAGCTTCAGAATGAATCTAAGAGGGCTGCCGTCCTTGCTTTTTTATAGGAGGTGGGAGGGTCTGGGAGGGAGGGTATGCTGATTGGCTGGAATGTGTCTGCTGACTATGAGGTACAGGGTCAAAGTTTTCTCAATGATGATGTATAGGGGGCGGACCGAACATCGCATATGTTCGCCCGCCGCGGCGAACTCGAACAAGCGATGTTCGCCGGCGAATAGTTCGGGACATCTCTCTGGTGTTTCCATCAATTTCTGACTTTTTCCTGTGAACCAGACACCCTCCCCTCTTCAGAGCAGGGGGGTACATGGTTTAATGCTCTGGTTCTCCCATTGACTTCCATTGTGCTCAGGTGCTCTGTAGAGCACCTGAGCATCCCAAAGTATTCTACTCGAGGACCAGAGCACCCAAGCACTTTGGTGCTCGATCAACACTAGATGAATTTTTCCATTGAGGTGAGAATCAAAAAGATGATGAGAGAATGGCTATTACAACTACGATTTCAGTACACCACATTAATGCTAGGGTTACACGACAACACTGGTTGTGCAACAGCTGTCACGGCCAGGATTGCAATGCTGAGTAGCGGTGATACCATAGAAATAAATGGGAGACAGCTGTCACGCGACCAGTGTCGTAATGTATCCCTAGCCTAAATTTGTATTGAGATAGTTAACCCTTTCAGCCCCGGAGGTTTTTTCATTTTTGCATTTTAGTTTTTCACTCCCTGCTAGTGTTTCCCTGAATGGTGGTAAAAAAAACGAATAAATCATATTTATCTCTTATATGTTTAAGCGCGAAGAGACAGCCGCCGCTGTGAAATCCCCTGCGCGGTGACGCAATCAAATGGATGAGGATAAGCATGATTTTATAACTTTTTTTAATTTTACACTGTAATATTGATGTCGGATGCCGCAATCAGCTATGAATGCAGCATCTTAGGGGTAGAATGATGGGGAGTGGTGCAATCACCGCTCTCTGTCATTACACCCACTACTTACAAAGAAATGCGTTTCGTGACTAAGTAATTTGGCACAAAACTATTTTTTTTTCTAAATTTTGTCGAAGCAGCTGAATCAAATTTTCCAATACTTCGCTCATCGCTACCTCCCTGCCTTTCCGGGGCCATAACTTTTTTATCTTTTTTATACATGTATGGCGCTGGTCGGAAAGGGGTTAAATTTAGTGTTGAGGGAATCGAAGTGAAACAAATTGAATTTGATCCTAATTTTAGGAAAAATGTGATTTGTCACAAATCCAAATTTCCTCAGGCTTTGTGGTAACGAATCAGCTTTTTCCTACAATGGCAGCTACGTGATGCAAAGTTAAAGTAAGAAGCCAGGATCAGACTCAATGTCAACAGGCAGTGAGTTTCGAATGATGATTTTCTTACTGCATTCTGATGAAAAAACGTTCTTTTATCTTCCGTCCGCGCTATTTTCCAGTCAGGCTTGAAGTCAAGGGGGCAGCGGCCTCTTTGCTTCAAATCACGGTAACGGCGCCATCTTCCCTGCCCCTTCTCCTGTGACTGACAGACGGCTGTTCGGCAAAGCCAGCCGGCTGTCAGGCATAAGCGATGTCAGTCACAGCGAATAGGCAGGGAAGGGGGTGCGGTTACCTTGATTGGAGCAACGAGGCCGCTGCCCCCTTGACTTCAAGACTGACTGGAAAAAAGCGTGGACGGAGGATAAAACAACGCTAGTTGCAGGTACTGCTGGCAGTTTGGGATGGGTTTTGCCGCTGACAGGTTCCCTTTAAAGGGCTTCTGTCACCCCACTAAAGTCATATTTTTTTTTTGGGCTAGTTAAATTACTTATAACGCGATATATGAAAATATAATGGTCTTACTTACTTTGATTCAGCAGTTTCTTCTAAAAACAAAGTTTTATAATATGTAAATTAGGTCTCTACCAGCAAGTAGGGCGGCTACTTGCTGGTAGCAGCTGCAGAAAACCGCCCCTCGTCGTGTTGATTGACAGGGCCAGCCGGGATCTCCTCCTCCGGCCAGCCCTGTCGGCATTTCAAAAATCGCGCGCCTGTGTTCATTCGGCGCAGGCGCTCTGAGATGAGGAGGCTCGCCTCCTCAGAACTCCCTCAGTGCGCCTGCGCCGATGACATCACCGAAATAGAAGACGTCATCGGCACAGGCGCACTGAGGGAGTGCTGAGGAGGCGAGCCTCCTCATCTCAGAGCGCCTGCGCCGAATGAACACAGGCGCGCGATTTTTGAAATGCTGACAGGGCTGGCCGGAGGAGGAGATCAGTAAGACCATTATATTTTCATATATCGCAATATAAGTAATTTAACTAGCCCAAAAAAAAAAAAATTACTTTAGTGGGGTGACAGAAGCCCTTTAATCTACATATTACATTACTGATTCAGTTACTGTATACTATGGCCAATAGACAGTGGCCTGGGTCCTCAAAAGAAACAGACAGTGGCAAAAGTGTTGTAGCCGGCACAAATAGCAGCAAAAGAAGGGGTGGTGGTAGCAGCATATACCCCACATCCCCTGACGAAGCCACAGCATGTGGCGAAACATGTCAGGAGGGGTGGTATAGTGTGACAATTTTAAACAGCGTCCACGTGCAGGGAAATTGTTGTTATATAGCACGAGGCAGCAGCAACGCAGCAGATAGGAGAGTGTCAGTAGTGAGGGAAATAGATACTCACAGCGCTACAGAGACCTCTATGAATAGGAATAGAGGACCTAGTATAGCCGCGGTATAGGTTGAGAGTTAGGAAAACAGCAGCAAAGAGTGAATAGGGATACAGAGGTAGCCCTGCAGCAGAGAAAAAATAGCTATAATCATTGAAAGGACAGCAACATTGTAGCTGCATGGTTACCTTAAGTATAAGGGCCAAAAAGTAGCGAATCTCAGCAGGAGCAACACCTCCACCAGCACTCTATATGTAAACACATGCAAATAACCAACCAACCTATAACCAGTGTGTATACTACCCAATATTAAACAAGGGGGCCCTCACCAAACGAGTGTCAAAACAAGTACACTACTCCAACTGACATTATCCCATAGATCACTGGACACTGACAATTTTAAAAGTTAATCTTTTTTTTGTGTGTGTTATTGCAAATATAAAACTTTAAAAAAAAAAAATCAATAAAGATAAATATTTTATTATCAGTTAGGGACCCCTATAGGGATTGTAGGTCTCAAGAGACCATTGGTGCATAAATATAAATATCCCGAGGGTCTCTAATAAGGGACTTTGTTTAAAAGGTGGTAGCAGCAGCCGCAGCAACAGGTCAGAGCTCTGTCACTGTCATTCTTTGGTCGTGTTTTGACAAACAATTCAGCTGTACTGGAATGGTTGACTCACTCTTCAACATCATCTCAGGTGACAACAGATACATATACGGTAGTAAGGAATCTGTGGATTCGTCTAATGCCACAATTAATTGGCATGGCCCAGGAACAACCTCTGTGCCCTCACATGTCCTGCAACTGCCTCTTTCTTTTGCTGCTCCTTCGGCTTCTTGCACACGACCATATGTGTTTTGCGGTCCGCAAATTGCGGAGCCGCAAAAAAAAGTTTTGCGGATCCATTGTATATGCCTATCCTTGTCTGCAAAACAGACAAGAATAGGACATGCTCTATTTTTTTGGCGGAATGGAACTACGGACAACGGACGCGGAAAACAAACGGTTGACTATCCGCATTTTTTAACAGAACCATAGAAATGAATGGGTCCGCATCCTATCCACAAAAAAACGGAACAGATGCGGAAATAAAATACGTTTGTGTGCTGCCAGCTTTGCTTTGCTTTTCGGTGAGGACGAGCTTAGTGAGGACAGTCAGCAGCTACAGGCCAGCACAGACTTGGAGGAGAGGTCTACTGCGTCATCCGTTAGGCATGCACCTAGCAATGATGACAGTCAGGTGGGAGCAGGTATTGTGAACTGTCAGGGACGTGGCCATGAGACTGGTGAGGTTGACATAAGTGATGACCAGAAAGTAGTGGATGATGATTTAGTCGATCGCACTTGGGAGCTGGGTGAAGAGGGGGCATTATCATCATCAGGGGTTAAGGGTGGCAGAGTGCCGATGAGCCATCAGGGTGGAAGCAGTGTGAGATCTGTAGCCAAACGCAGCTGGGGTAGACTGTCTGCTACTCAGGAGCCTACCTGTCAAGAAACAACTAGCAGTGCATGGGTTCATACAGGCAGCAGCAGACATTAAGCATGGTGTAGTGGGGTTTACCATGCCATACTCAGCAGTGTTAGAATTTTTTATCAAGTCAACACATGGAGCATCACCATAAAGTACCATGGGAAAACTGTGGCACTAATGCAGTGGTTCAGCTTGATGCTGCAACTGCTGTATCTTTCAGAGGCCTGCACACCTTCTCCAACAGTCAGGGCTCTTCAACCTCAGCTAAAGGAAGCTGTTGTTCCTTCACTTTGTTGGACTGATTGTATGAGCAGAGGAAACCTGTTACCGATTTCTTGATGATGCAGATGAACAGGACTACTCCCCGGTGTAACTTTGAAGTTAGACAGTGGCAGCTCATGATTGACACCTGCTGTTTGCTCAGGCCCTTTGAGAAGGCCTCTTTATGTGTCAGTAGCCAGGACTATGGGATGAATGATGTCATTCCACTCCTTCATGTCCTGGAACGTATGCTGATAAAATCTGACTGGTGAGGCGACAGAAGACGTGGTGCCTATTTGTCACGACCACCTGAGCCCTGTGGAGGCTGTACTGGCACAGGAGGAGGACATAAACGCCAAGGAATTCTATACAGAACTAGGTGATTTATCTGCCCATGCAACAGGAGAGGAGCAGGAGGAGCTAGTGGGTGACAACGAAGACTACACAGATGACCCCGACCGACCATAGCAGTATGCAGTGGAGATTTAGTCAGGAAGTCTCTCCGAATCCCATGTGTAAATGGACAGATGCATGCTGAGTTGCTTGTGTAGTGACAGCTGCATTCTAACCATTCAGCAGAGGGATGACTACTGGCTCTCCACAATGTTAGACACTTGCTGGAAGGGGATGGGGGGCAGAAACAGCACCAGATCCATCAGCAGCAACTTACGTCTTAAGTCTCTAATGAGCACTTTTCTTCACCTGCCTACTGAAGAAACCACACAGGAGCAGCAGGACATGTAGCAGAACCTCAACCAGCAGGTGGTGGCATACTTGGACTGTACCCTGTCACACCTGATCCAACATTCCCTGGACAACTGGGCAGCGAAACTTGAACTGTGGTTGCAACTGGCCGTGTTTTCCCAGGGCAAGCTTTCCTGCCTGGCCAGCAGTGTGGCATCCAGAGCGAGTGTTTAGTGTGTCGAGTGGCATAGTTACCCCAAAGATAACTCTCCTTTCAACAAAAAATGTTGAGAGACTAACCTTTATAAAGATGAATCAAGCCAGGATTAACCACGATTTCTAGACACTGGTGGCTGATACAACAGACTACATCACTCCGGCAGTAGTGATCTGACTGTAGTGTGCTGCCAGCATTGTTACAAAGGCATGTTACTACTGACCACGTGCTTCTGCCACTATTCTGCCACTGTCACCCTCATGAAGCCACACACCTACTGCCTCTACTGCCTAATGTGATCTGCCACCATCTTGTGCTGTTACTGCCACTGCTGTTTTCTCCCCCACCCCCCACTCTGTTACGGGGCCACTATTGTGACTCTTTGTACTGTTGCTACCCTCACCACTCTGTTCTGGGGCCACCATTGGCACTTTTTCTGCTGTTGCCACCCTCCTCACTCTGTTCTGGAGCGACTATTGTTACTTGTACCACTCTGTTACAGGACCACTAGTGTCCCTGTTTGGCTGTGTTGAGATCACCTTTTATATTTCTGTTTTACTGATCCGTCAAAAGAACAGAAAAAAAAAAAAGGGGGGTCCTGTTGATTGAGCGTCCAGAAGGTCAGCATTTTGCATCAGGATTTGATCATGATTTGGAAGCCAAAAGCAGGCATGGGTCCAAAACACAGAAGATGTGAAAATATTTCTATTGCATGTTATCTCTGTTTTGGACCCAATACTGGTTTAGCCTTACCAATAGGGATGAGCGAATCGACTTCGGATGAAACATCCAAAGTCGATTCACATAAAACTCCATTCTAATACTCTATGGAGCAGGAGCTTATTAGAGTATTAGAATGTATTGGCTCCGATGAGCCGAAGTTATTGCTACGTGAAGTCTTGCGAGACTTCGCGCAATAACTTCATGAATTAATTTGTACTGTAAAAAACAATTTCCTGAACTCTGGTTCGGTTCCAAGGTACCACTTGGAACCAAACCCGAGTTCGGGAAATGTTTTTTTTACAGTACAAATTAATTTATGAAGTTATTGCGTGAAGTCTCGCAAGATTTCACTTCGGCTCATCAGAGCCAATACATTCTAACACTGTACGGAGCTCCTGATCCGTACAGTATTAGAACGAAGTTTTATGCGAATCGACTTTGGATGTTTCATCCGAAGTCGATTCGCTCATCCCTACTTACCAATACTGATCAAATACTGATGAAAAAACTGACCAGATACTGACTGTGTGATAGAGGCCATCTGAATAAAACTGATTTCAGACGCAAATTACCAAAACATGCAAATTGAGCATGAGGCCTCTACCACACAGTCAGTATGTTGCCTTACCAATACTGATCAAATGGTGACCAAATGCTGACAGTTTGAAGTCAGATGTTCAAAGTACAGGATCCGCTTTTTTTGGCCTGTACGTCAGCAGAACGGAAAAATAAACATTGATGTGAACATAGCCTTTCCTTACTGCTGACACCCTCCCCACTGTCATGGGGCCACTACTTGAATCTTGGGCCACTGCATGGTTACGCAGATAAATTAGAGCTGATGCGAACATTGACCTATAAGGCTGAGTTCACACGTGTGCTCTTTGGTCAGTTAGTTCCATTACTGATTTTGATTTAAAATTAGGAGCCAAGCCTACTCTCGGATTAGGTATCATGAATACATCTGCACCTGTTCTGTGGTTTTGACCCGTAACTGCTTTGGGCTGACTATAAAGGATGAGAATAACTGACCAAATAAGTGAAGTATGAATTAAGCCTAATAGTGACGCAAAGTCATTCTTTAGATAACAGAAGGGATTCACTGCCACAACATGGATACATTCTCCGTAAGATTAACTGTAGGCCGGGATAGACCTAATTTAAAGAGCTTTATGACAAATTAATTTGTAACAAAAAACAAAAATTTAGCAAAGTGATTGAATCAAATTTTTTAAAACTTTGCTCATCTCTAATTGCAGTCAGCTACATTCTCACTTGCAGATTCTGTAGCACGGCTTTGTCATTCTCCATTACCTGACTTGTTGCCACTCTTTCAATTATCAGACAATTTATTATGAAGCCTATATAAAGAATGAGTAGCCACGGGTTTGGCAAACTGAGTACGGTATTAGATGAGAAAACTTTGCAACAGGTTTAAAAAAACAAAACATATTTGGGCAACCTCTGGTGTAACCAAAATATCCGCTGATGTTGACACACTTATTTCGACCTTTATTTGTATACATATTTATTGGAGAATCTTTACAACAGGTTTTTGGAGAGAAAAGGATATAATTGCGCAATGTCAATAAAGATATACACTGATACTGCAAAATACTCATTGCACACTTTGTGAAGCTTTGTAACAGGTTTTTGGAAAGAAAAAGGCTCGCTTCTTCACATAAAAAGAGTATTGTCGGTTTAAGGGTTATCCCATGTTTTCAAGTATGCCTAATTGTGTTGCTTTTGACACCACCAATAAGGGCTCTTTCACACTTGCGTTCTTGTCTTCCGGCATAGAGTTCCGTCGTCGGGGCTCTATGCCGGAAGAATCCTGATCAGGATTATCCTAATGCATTCTGAATGGAGAGAAATCCGTTCAGGATGCATCAGGATGCATCAGGATGTCTTCAGTTCCGGAACGGAACGTTTTTTGGCCGGAGAAAATACCGCAGCATGCTGCGCTTTTTGCTCCGGCCAAAAATCCGGAACACTTGCCGCAAGGCCGGATCCGGAATTAATGCCCATTGAAAGGCATTGATCCGGATCCGGCCTTAAGCTAAACGTCGTTTCGGCGCATTGCCGGAGCCGACATTTAGCTTTTTCAGAGTGGTTACCATGGCTGCCGGGACGCTAAAGTCCTGGCAGCCATGGTAAAGTGTAGCCCCACGCGCATGGATCATGTGATCACATGGACACGTCATCCATGCGCATGGGGCGCTCTGACGTCACTCTGGAGCGCCCCGGGAGCCGCACGGACTGTAAGTATACTGCTCCCCCGCTCCCCGCTCCTACTATGGCAACCAGGACTTTAATAGCGTCCTGGGTGCCATAGTAACACTGAACGCATTTGGAAGACGGTTCCGTCTTCAAATGCTTTCAGTACACTTGCGTTTTTCCGGATCCGGCGTGTAATTCCGGCAAGTGGAGTACACGCCGGATCCGGACAACGCAAGTGTGAAAGAGGCCTAACTTACCCAATCGATGTTATTAGTGATTCCTCCTCCCTTGTTCTATATTTCACATTCTTGTTTTGCTTTGTTTACTGCCGGTTGTTGGTAGTTACGGCCACCCCAGCGACACGGAAGAAAAGGTCGCGCTTGCGCGCCATCCTCCTCTTTTTTTCCTACGCAGCCCAACCTAACTCACGGGCTTGCGCATTTTCGCGCATGCGCGATGGATTCTTTTCGTCCGTGGTGTATTTTTTTTTCTTATCTGCAAAGTCACTGTTGCGCACGCGCGATGTCTCCTGCGCTGTTCAGTACAGGTTATGGATGGTAGATGAACTTGTCATATGACAAGGAAGCAGGCTAGGTTAGAAGAGCGCAGATAAATCAATTCCAGTGAAAGGAAACAGATTCAGGGGCAAATTCTCTTGCAAAGCATTTATGTTTTTGTCCTTATAAATTCACCTGTAAGTAATGAAAGTAAATAATAATAATGGAAATATAATTTCTAAAAAATGTATTTATGTGCATCCATAATAGGTATATTTTTTATGAATACATACCATAAAAAATATAGTATTCATAGAATAACTTTATTCAAAAAACGACAATGCAATAACAACACAGCAATAAGTCTTGCTTGTCATATAATCCAAGGTCTGTGAATGTTGTGTTGCACTTTGATATATCCTGCTAGAACTACAGGCCACATAAATTGAATTTTCTTGGAATGTTCTTGCAATGTGATTTTTTAAGCTGCTGCAATTACTTCACAATAATTGTAAAAAATTGATGTAAGTACAATTACTGTGCGACTATCAAGTTTCTTTACCAGCTCATGATATAATAACGAGTGAACCTACCAATTAGTTTCGGATAATTATGTATTACATAAGTGTTGCACGACACATCTTGCAGTGTGGTGAAACTAAACTTGACAAATGTCATCTTGATCCAATATCCTTAGGCTACATTCACATGGACATTGTTGCTTCCATCCATGAATTGGGGACTGCAATTTGCATCAAACACAGCACAGTGAATTTCCATCTACCGTGATGGAAGGAGCCATTCAACTTGAACGGGTACGCAACCTGTCTGATACGCACAAAATATATATATTTTTTTTTATTTCGGAAGCATAAACAAAAACAATACTGAAGCACTCCAAAGTATTTCCATGGTGTTCCGATATGTGCCTCCGTTCAACAACACAAAACATATCTGTGATTGTGGACCCACTCAAGTGATTGGATCGTTTATGCGTGTTGCAGAGAGTTGGTATGTGTTCCATTATTGACAACACCGTCCATTGCACAGCTTGTTTAATGTATGCAGTTCTTGAACAGCTGTTCGAGGGGGCATATATTATTTTAAAATGTGAGGAAATTATTGTTTTCAAATCGCCAGTAGAGTATCTAAATGGACGGGTTTCCTCACTGAGAGGTGTTAAAATTTTAAAAAAAATATAAGTTGCTCACTTGAGCAAGCACTGTATGGGGTAGATGTGAGGTAGGGTAGTAGCGGCTGTCTACCACACACAGGCCCCTCCATCAATTTTCTTTTATTTTTTATCATTATGAAGATGCTGCGGTGCTTCGTGAGCGCAAAAGTCTCTTCCCAGGCCATATGACATCATATTCCTGGTTCACGTAGCATGGCTGCGGCACTGTACCATAAGAGTGATTTAGTCTGATCTGTAATACTAAGAACAGTGCTATCAAATGCACAGCGATGAGCAAAGAGGCTGCGGCGCTCTCTGGGCCATCGCTGTCTCGTCAAACAGGTGTTTGTCGGTGGTGCAAGGAGTCAGACCCCCACTAATCTCCTAACTCTCTGAGTATAGTTGTTACCTGCAGTCCTATGTAACAGTCCACATAACACAGTGAATTATTTTGTTATGTGACTTTTTAACTATGACTGCAGAGAACATCTACTACATTATCTACACACAGAAGGTTAGCACTGTTATATGTGCTTTTACATAGGACTGGTGGTGACCTCTAAAATTAAAATATTTGTCCGCACTACATGAAGAAGAATTCAGCACCACATACGTCTTACCTCAAGTGACATCTAATGTCATGTAGATCTTATCTATCCTCTTCTTCTCATTTTCTTTCAGCCACATCAAATTTCTCCAGAGTTTGTTATACAAACATATTATAATTCACATAATTGTGGTCATTTATCAAACTGGTGCAAAGTAGAACTGGCTTAGTTGCCCATAGAAACCAATTAGATTCCACCATTCATTTAGCAAAGAAGCAGTCAAAAATGAAAGGTGGTATTTGATTGATTGCCATGGGCTAATTAACCTGTTCTACTTTATGTTCTACTTTACACCAGTTATAAAAATTATTACAAAGGTCCCTGTCTACAGCAGTTATAATGTCCCTTAGAGTGCACACAGTAATAATAACACCCTATATTGTGCTTTTTGTAATAATGCCTGTATAGTGTCACCAAAAATTATGATCCCTAATGGAAACGTCTTCACAATGCCCCCGTATAGTAATTTCCCCCATACTGCCAAAAGAAAAAATTTTCTCCCACAATATAATTTGCCCCCACACTGCACCCATGAAGTAATTTGACATCACATTGGCCACCATGAAGAATTTTTCTACAAACTGGAGTGATTTGGCCCCCCTGTAATAATCTGCCCCACATCAAGTGATTTGACCCCATTTATTAATCTGCCCGCTCCCCTCACCTTATTTGCTACCACACTGCCCCGTGTACTTCTCCTGCCCCCCCCCCCCCCCAAAGTTGGCACACAAAGAAACAATTATTTTTCTAAAGATAATACTTACCTGTGTTCTGCATGGTAAGGCAGGCGCGCATTCTTCATTGTCCTGCGTTCCTCCAGGAACAGTCGCGCAATGACGTTATCAAGCAAGCCAGCGCCGTGATTTCATTACTGCATAGGTAGGCCTCCGGCCTTCTAGGGCTGAATCATATTTCGCTGACCGGGTGCGGGGCAAGAAACTATTCACTCCCGTGCCCTAACACAGTATGAGTGCATTCCAAAATAAAGAAAGATGGTCCAGCTTCACTGAAAAATACTTGATGCTTTATTCAATCCCGTGCAGATAAAAACCAACATACAGCAATGCAGAAAATCGACTGGTTTTGGATCAATGTAGGTGCGGTTGTGCACATCATGACTAAGGATCTGCATCTACAGTGATCCAAAAACAGTTGATTTTACAGCATTGCTGTATGTTGGTTTTTATATGTACGGGATTGAATAAAGCCTCAATAATTTTCCAGTGAAGCTTGACCATCTTTCTTTATTTTGGGATCCGTTGTGCGCCCAAGGTTCAGGGTGAGGTCCGGGCTCCTGGCTTCCTGTGGAAGAGTGCGGCATTTTCCAGTGTTGCTTCATAGTATGTGTGCATTCCGGTCTGCATTGGGACCCCCAGGGATGCCGGGCCCGTGGCTATCCAACACAAACGCCCCTATTATAATCCTCCACTCATCAGGAGAGTGAGTTCGCAAGGTGTATCACATTTAAAAAGCGGGGTAGAGGGAATAGTACCAGGGAGGCTAGCCCTGATCTGACCCACCACAACAAGTTTGAACAGTTGTTAGTTGAGGGGTATGTTGGTTCAGGTACAGCACTGCTGTAGCCGGCCCGTTTTTATGCAAGTCTTTACGGTAAGAGCAGTTAGACTAAGGAGCTATATGCCTGATGAGGTGGTGATGGTGAGTGCAATAAAACACTTCACGTCTGGGTGTCTGGATGTATTTCCGTAGTGTAATAATATTACAGGCTATAGCTACTAGAGAGGGGTCGTTGATCCAGCGATTGATTATGATTTTCTTGATTGTAGTCAGGAATGAATGTTCTCTCATAAAGTCTTGATAATTGGCAACCTCACAGTAGGTTTTTTGCATTCGTCATGATCAGTTTGCCGGCTAACTGGATGCAAACCGGATTGAAAAATTTATTTTTTCTGTCTTATAAACCATGTTACTATGTATTAGATACGTTTCATTTAACACTTTATGATGTTCTAACCATTGCCCTCTTAAAAAATGAATATATAAAATAATACAATTTGGCCTGTATCACCAGTTGCACGGTCAATAATAATTTTTCTATTTCATTTGATAGTGTATTTCCATCTCAAGCCATGCTATCCTGCATCATCCCTGGTTGTGGTAATACATGGAAAAGAAAAAACCAAAATATTATTATGCATGTTTTCCCAAAAAACAAAGATTTAATTCGCCGTTGGCTATTACAAGCGCCCCAATATTTTCAAGATTTGGAAGACTGGGTCGAAAAAATATTTCTTGGAAAACAGACCGACCGCTATAGACTATGTTCCCGTCACTTTGATTATTTTGCATATCAGGATGGCGGTTCAAGAAAAGTACTATTTCCCCATGCTCTACCAACTATTTTTCCTGACCTAAAGACGATGACAGCGGAAAATACAATAGGGGTATCACATGAAACCCCCTTTGAAAAACAAGAAAACACTACTGAAAACAGGCCACGAAAAAGAAAACGAGTAACCCAAACAGAGAGAGTTGACATGGATCCTAATAGATCAACAATAAACAGTAACATAGTGTTATCCGGATTATCGATTGGTGAAACTGTATATCTACCCATATTTTCTAATCCTATAACCACTGCAGTAAATAATGAATGCGTCAACATCAAAACAAAAGATAATTCTACAAACACTGACCTACACTGGTACGAGGACAAAAATGTATTTGTTATTGACTCATCACTAATACCAAAGAAAAATATTGGAACTCAAACATGTAAAGGAAACAAAAAAAATTGCGGGACAACTTGCAAGCTATTGACAGACTCGCATGATTTACCAAAGAGAGAGAGACTGAGAAAAAAAGTTACTCTTGAAGAAATTGAAACTGTTGAAAGTTTACCATCAGGCGAGGATCTTTACCAGAAGTACATTGCTAACAATAATGACAACTGTTTAGATAAAAGTGCATTATCTTCTATGGAAAATGTTGATTCACTATCACACGGCGAACAAAGGATTGGTTTTCATACTGTGTCAATATCAAATACAGATCAAAATTATTCACGTTTTGACATTCCACATACATCGCCTCTTCATAGGTGTTTACTAAGACCAGAAGAACCAGTTTTTACTTCTACCCCAATGAGTGTATGCTGCACACCGGTATGCACGCCCTATGATAATAGTTTACAAGGTCAGAAAGCACCATCTTCAGTTGTTAAAAAACTAGATTGGATGGAAGGAGTAGTGCAACCTGTTGAAAAAGAGTCTATTGAAACAAATCAAGAGTACTTGGATATACCAATGGAGGATTCTGATATTGAAGAAGATGAAATTCTAAGTGACCTTTCTGACAACAGTGATGACGAAGATACAGATTTTTTGAATACAAATTCCTGGATGGACAACATGGATAACATATCATCTGACTCAGATAACCATTCACAAGAGCCTAAATTTTTAGTTTTTTATAGTTGTCTTAAAAAACTAATTGGTATGATTCCATGCCAGTACCGTAAGACATGTGGTCATTAAATAACGCATATTGTTGTTAGACAAAATGGTTCTGCTATAAATGTGGATGTAAAATGCACAAAGGGTCACCACAAACACCTTTGGAATAGCCAGCCCCTAGTTAATCGAGTTCCAGCTGGAAACGTATTGATTTCAAGCGGTATTTTGCTGAGTGGAAACCATTTTTTAAAGATTAAATCATTTTTTGATGTTATGAACATCTATTCTATATCCAAATCAACCCATTATAGGCACCAAAGAAGATATATATTCCTTATGGTTGATTATCATTGGAAACAAGAAAAAAATAATATTATCACAGCTATTGGACAACGAGCAGTGTGCCTTGCAGGTGATGGGCAATCAGATAGCCCTGGCTTTTCTGCCAAATACTGTGTTTACACCATGTTGGACACTGAGTCAAGTAAAATAGTTGATTTTACTGTTGAACAAATTGTACCCCCAAATAATTCAGTGAGCTTGGAGAAAATAGCTTTCAAAAAGACATTGGAAAGAATACTGGCTTCTCATGTTAAAGTAAGAATACTAACTACAGACAGACATGTTGGAATTCGAAAAATTGTAAGGGAGGACTATCCGAACATCAAGCACCAATTTGATGTGTGGCATATGGCCAAATCGGTTGGTCAAAAACTACTGGCTGTCTCAAAATTCAAAAATTGTGAAAAGATTTCTTCCTGGATTCAACCTATAAAAAACCATCTTTGGTGGTGTGCCAGAAATTGTAATGAGGACGCTTCAAATTTATTGGCAAGATGGAATTCCATTACTCGTCATGTTTTGAATGTGCACGAATGGGATTCAGATGGGCAATACTGTAAATGCCATCATCCACCAGGACTTCCACACACTAAATGGTTAACGGAAGATTCCGCTGCATTTGCTAAAATAAAAGCTGTTATTGAAAACCCATCACTTCAACGTGACTTGGGACACTTATCTTTCTTCTGCCACACCGGCGACTTAGAAGTGTTCCATTCAAGTGCCCTAAAATACAGACCAAAGCGAGTTCATTTTTACTATGATGGTATGGTGGCACAGACAACTTTGGCTGTTATAGACCATAATAGAAACATAGAAAGAGTTCAAGTGGCTTTGAGAACATTTGAAAGTGACACTGAAGAATCAAGCCAAAAGCGTTTTCGAATAGAATATTCAAAAGCCCGTAAGGCCTGGGTGGTCAAAATACTATATGAACAGCGTTGTAACGAATTCCTGAAAGAAATTCTACGTGACATATTTCTTTATGCTGAAAACAGAATTGAGAGTGATTGGGAGTCCGCACGAACCTCATTACCAAAAAATATAGCCCCAATTCCAAAACCACCATCTCAGGAAATTATAGACAAATATTTATCTAGATTTGGAAATAAATAACGGGTAATAGTTCATGGAACCTTAGTCTACATACACAATGTTGCGTTAATATTATCAGTGAGCATGTACACTGGTTTGACATTTGTATATTAGCCTTTTACATAATCAAAATGGACACCCATATGAAAAATCATACTACTGTTGGTATAAAGATCAAGACTAAGGTGTGTTCCTTTTTTTCTAATACTATAACTCTAAACTTAAAAAATAACCATAATACCCAGTTTAAAAGTGGCCACATGAGGCATAATTGGATGTTGAAGAAACAATTGTATGCCTACGTCCTTATTTGGTTGCATTACTATTTCACTTTTTTTTTTCTTTTAAATTAAAAAAGATGTTTGGTAAGTTTTCAAAGTGAAATATACCTTATTATCTGATTGTACAATATACGGCACTCCAAAAAAAATTATATATAATTATTAGTACACTGTTACTGTTTTTATCTATTAAAATTATTTTTTTTTTGTATAGGTGAATGGTCGTGTTTCTTCTTCAAAATTTGTAAAATTGAACCAATTGTTTATGTTTAAATAAAAAATTTGTTTTTGAAAACATTGTGTGTAGACATCGTGTGCAATATTATTTTTTACGTAAAAAAAATAAGTCAACATTTTAAAACAATTTTTATTTATTTACCAAATTGTAAGTTCACTGAATCATGAATCAAACCATATAATATCACAATTTTGAGATATTTTTATAGAATGTAATTTGTACATATATGGATAAACTTTTTATTGATAGCAAACATTAGTTTAGGATTGACAAAATCTGATGTATTTTATTAAACCAAAGTAATAATATAATTGAAAAATCTTCTTCTACCTTATCGATTTCGTCAGGCTTCTCAAGCCGGCTGTACAGGGTACACAAAAATCAAGGCAGACAAGTGCTGCCTGTAGTGCAGTAGTACATCTCAAACTCAGCTCCAATCGCATTGTCAATAAATTTGTATGTTATGATTTTCCGGCAAGATCACAGCAAACAAACAGAGGATGGCTGAATAAAACCATTCTGACTTTGATTGGAACTTCTGCACAATTGGAAGCAAGTATCGGCCTTGGTTGTCTCATGACAGCCGGAGAAGACTGCCCAGAATGTGAAAGTACCCAAAAAAAAACGCATGCAACATATGATGCGTCTTAGTGTAATTGACTGATTTTTATTATCTCATAGATGCGACTTCCATTGTGGAAGCATGCTCTGTGTACATTGCAGCCAAGACATTCCTAGTAAGGTGTCATTCTAGTGTATCTTAAAAATAAACTATGCCGACATAAATTCATCTATCTCCTGACAAAATCCAGTCCAGGATTTACAATCAACCTAACTAAATCAGGGCCACACCCCTTAAAGAAGACCGCACATAAATCCTCACTTGCTCCGGATTCATCACTACGTGACCACTGAGGAAGGGACCAGAAAGTGTCCCGAAACGCGTCTGGTCAGAGGAAGCAGTGAGGACCATAAGGAAACCATAAGAAAAACTTCTATATCAAACTGAAAATCATCGGAAGAAAATACTTGCCACCGTGATATTCTTTTAAATTTCCCGCAGCTAAGAAGATTGGCCAATCAGAAAGCAACTATCGTGTGACGTCAGGCTGCATCACCATTACGTGCAGCATCACATGGTAAGGCAAGCGATCACGTGGGACGCCACGCAGGTCCTTGCAGAATGGGGGATACCGTAACCAACTGAAGAGGGGTAAAGTAAATCACTTCTTTTACTGTTCCTTTATATACAACATATGTACTTTGCCCACAAATAACGGCTATATGTAACACTAATACCGGGACAATTTATATCCAAATTCAAGCAAATTGGAAAACTGCCAGGAGAGTCGCTCTCTCTTTAAAAGGCGGATACCAACACTTGAAAATCCGGTGTACACAGGACCTATTACACTGCGTGCAGAATTATTAGGCAAATGAGTATTTTGACCACATCATCCTCTTTATGCATGTTGTCTTACTCCAAGCTGTATAGGCTCGAAAGCCTACTACCAATTAAGCATATTAGGTGATGTGCATCTCTGTAATGAGAAGGGGTGTGGTCTAATGACATCAACACCCTATATCAGGTGTGCATAATTATTAGGCAACTTCCTTTCCTTTGGCAAAATGGGTCAAAAGAAGGACTTGACAGGCTCAGAAAAGTCAAAAATAGTAAGATATCTTGCAGAGGGATGCAGCACTTTTAAAATTGCAAAGCTTCTGAAGCGTGATCATCGAACAATCAAGCGTTTCATTCAAAATAGTCAACAGGGTCGCAAGAAGCGTGTGGAAAAAACAAGGCGCAAAATAACTGCCCATGAACTGAGAAAAGTCAAGCGTGCAGCTGCCAAGATGCCACTTGCCACCAGTTTGGCCATATTTCAGAGCTGCAACATCACTGGAGTGCCCAAAAGCACAAGGTGTGCAATACTCAGAGACATGGCCAAGGTAAGAAAGGCTGACACACAAGCTGAAACGTCAAGACTGGGCCAAGAAATATCTCAAGACTGATTTTTCTAAGGTTTTATGGACTGATGAAATGAGAGTGAGTCTTGATGGGCCAGATGGATGGGCCCGTGGCTGGATTGGTAAAGGGCAGAGAGCTCCAGTCCGACTCAGACGCCAGCAAGGTGGAGGTGGAGTACTGGTTTGGGCTGGTATCATCAAAGATGAGCTTGTGGGGCCTTTTCGGGTTGAGGATGGAGTCAAGCTCAACTCCCAGTCCTACTGCCAGTTTCTGGAAGACACCTACCAAGCAGTGGTACAGGAAGAAGTTTGCATCCTTCAAGAAAAACATGATTTTCATGCAGGACAATGCTCCATCACACGCGTCCAAGTACTCCACAGCGTGGCTGGCAAGAAAGGTTATAAAAGAAGAAAATCTAATGACATGGCCTCCTTGTTCACCTGATCTGAACCCCATTGAGAACCTGTGGTCCATCATCAAATGTGAGATTTACAAGGAGGGAAAACAGTACACCTCTCTGAACAGTGTCTGGGATGCTGTGGTTGCTGCTGCACGCAATGTTGATGGTGAACAGATCAAAACACTGACAGAATCCATGGATGGCAGGCTTTTGAGTGTCCTTGCAAAGAAAGGTGGCTATATTGGTCACTGATTTGTTTTTGTTGTGTTTTTGAATGTCAGAAATGTATATTTGTGAATGTTGAGATGTTATATTGGTTTCACTGGTAAAAATAAATAATTGAAATGGGTGTTTATTTGTTTTTTGTTAAGTTGCCTAATAATTATGCACAGTAATAGTCACCTGCACACACAGATATCCCCCTAAAATAGCTAAAACTAAAAACAAACTAAAAACTACTTCCAAAAATATTCAGCTTTGATATTAATGAGTTTTTTGGGTTCATTGAGAACATGGTTGTTGTTCAATAATAAAATTAATCCTCAAAAATACAACTTGCCTAATAATTCTGCACTCCCTGTATTGTTGTATTCATACCAGCAACCATTGTATATCACTACAATATATGAAGACTATATATATATATATGGTGTTTAATTCACGTTTTTAAGAAGACATTATTTGATCACTTATATGCTAAGAAATCAACATCGTTTTGTTGTGCACAACATATTTTACTCTATTCAGCACATTATTTTTCAAAAAAAAATTTCAATTTTTTGCACGGCACTTTTTGTCCTATTTTGTCTTATTTTATTTATTGGATTTTATATGCGAATATACTGCACTCTTCTCAATAACATCACCGTTCAACTGAAGACAGACAACATTCACTATTAGGCCTTTTTTGGACTGTATATTTATTGACTCCAGAACTTTTTGATAAACCTTTTCAACATTTTGGACACTAATTTCAATCCTAGGGAATCCTACTCCAACAAAACCCATTGAAATATATATCTCTGTCTCACAGACTATATACTAAAGAACACCAAGAACAGTAACTCTATCATAACGTATATTATATATATTTTTTATTTTCATTTTTATATCATCATTCTATGTAATTTAATTAAATACCATCAAAGATTTTACTTTACATAACATTAAATATCCCTTTTTTTTTCCAATTGCGAGTGCGCCATCACAATTCTTTTCTATTCTTAATATATCCTTACGGTCTTAGGTGTACCGGTGATAGAGCACCTCTATCCATACTGTCCGTCTGGTGAGCCACAGAAACCCTTTTATTTACAGAATGTGAAAGTAGCCTAAGGCCTCTTTCACACTTGCGTTGTTGGGATCCGGCATGCAATTCCGTTGCCGGAGGTGCCCGCCGGATCCGGAAAAACGCAAGTGTACTGAAAGCATTTGAAGACAGACGGAACCGTCTTCCAAATGCTTTCAGTGTTACTATGGCACCCAGGACGCTATTAAAGTCCTGGTTGCCATAGTAGGAGCGGGGAGCGGGGGAGCGGTATACTTACAGTCCGTGCGGCTCCCCGGGCGCTCCAGAGTGACGTCAGAGCGCCCCATGCGCATGGATGACGTGATCCATGCGATCACGTGATCCATGCGCTTGGGGCGCCCTGACGTCACTCTGGAGCGCCCGGGGAGCCGCACGGACGGTAAGTATACTGCTCCCCCGCTCCCCGCTACACTTTACCATGGCTGTCAGGACTTTAGCGTCCCGGCAGCCATGGTAACCACTCTGAAAAAGCTAAATGTTGGCTCCGGCAATGCGCCGAAACGACGTTTAGCTTAAGGCCGGATCCGGATCAATGCCTTCCAATGGGCATTAATTCCGGATCTGGCCTTGCGGCAAGTGTTCCGGGTTTTTGGCCGGAGCAAAAAGCGCAGCATGCTGCGGTATTTTCTCCGGCCAACAAACGTTCCGTTCCGGAACTGAAGACATCCTGATGCATCCTGAACGGATTTCTCTCCATTCAGAATGCATTAGGATAATCCTGATCAGGATTCTTCCGGCATAGAGCCCCGACGACGGAACTCTATGCCGGCAGACAATAACGCAAGTGTGAAAGAGCTCTTAGATGTTACAGTCAAGTGTGTCCATTGAACCGTGGAAAAATGTGTCCATTTGAATTTCACTTCTAAGTAATTACAAATGTCAACATCAAATTAATTGGAGATTAATAAAATATGATTCATCTCTGAAATTTTATACAGTGAACAACCAGTGGTTAAAATTATTATGTAATGCACCTAAATAGCCAACCTAAATACAAAAACTTGGTAAAACCAATATATCAATGCAGATCTAGCTGGATGATATATCCAATATTTTGGATAGAGGTGGCCGCTATAAGTGCGTTAGGTAATATTTTTGGTTCATTGTATTAAAACATAAATATGTTTAAATTTTAGTGTTGAACAATTTAATCGATATTGAAATTTAAAATTACATAGATGTTAAAATTCTATTGGTTACCTTGACTTATGTCTTTGTTTTGTATTTTTTTCTAATCGTACATAAAATACCAAAAAATATAGTTTTATAAATTCAGCCATTGGATTATGTTGAGGAGCGGTTGAGACGTATGCATATATATCCATGCATGCCTGCAAACACGTGCGGGCATGTATGGTATATATATGCATACATTAACCACCGCATCATGGGGTGATGTGCGCAGATGTGCCCAGCATCTGCGCACGTCTGCCCATGGTGATCCCCAGGGGCTCATTGTGGCCCCTGTGGGAAATATGTGGTCCCTGGAAGCTGTGCCCCCTTATATTAGTATATATATGTGCCCTCTTATATATGTCCCCTGTATGCCCCAGATATATGCGAGGGTGTGTGTATATATAGATATGTGTGTATGTATTTGCACACGTGTCTATGTATATACACTTATGTCAGCATGACAGTATGTATGTGGGCTTATTGCTGCCCATTCATACCCCCGGTTTTGTATGTGTTTATAGATGAGCCCCCAAGCATCTGTGGATATATATATGCATATATGCAATTCCAACTGTTATCTACAGAGTTGTTATAGCCTGTAGGATAACAGCTGATTAGCATCTAGTCCCCTTTTGTTCAGGCCCAAAGCAATCAGACGCTTTGGCACCGTTTGTGAGGGGACCTTCTAACCAGACATCAAGAACCTGAGAACCTGTTTTTCCACACCTCTGCCCATGGCTAAAACTCCATCCCACTACTCCCAGCATCTTTGGGACTAGGGGGGGGGGGGGACTCTGGGGATTGTAGGCAGGCATACGTCACAGTGACACTATGATGTCACATCCCTGAGGAGGGGGTTGCTTTTGGGCTATAAAACCCCGAACCGGCCAGAGGTGCGCTCTCTTGCAACCAGACTAGATTCAGAGACGCATAGGAGAGAGGAGCTCCATGATGACCTCCTGGATAAGGCCTAAGTATCACCCCTGGTCCTGTAACCCCTATATTTGTGTCCTTGATGTGATGTGACCCTGGGCCCTGATTTACCCTTGCCGTGTTACTGGACACCCTGATCCCCCAAACCCTTGCCTTATTGTATTCCCCTGTTGTACCCCTGATCCTGTGGCCCTATTAGTACCCCTGATTACCCCCACTCCCTGCTGTGTCCCTGATCCCTGCTGTACCCCTGGTAAACCTCAGCACTCACTTGCAAGTAACCCTTGCAGTGCTGAATCTATAGTGTCTGTGGCCTGCACTCCCTTGCAGTGCCACCGTTAACCCCGTAGGGACAGTGAGTACAGACACCCCTGGTCTTCCCTGGTTACCCCTGGTTACCCCTGGTCTCCCCTGGTTACCCCTGGTTCCCTGTGTGCCTGCTCTCCCCTGGTTCACCCCCCATAGACCCCTGAACCCTGAATAACCCCTGTTTCCCTGCCTTGGTTCCTTTGTAGAGCATGCTTCTGCTCTGCAAACAAATCCTTATAACCCTTTGTCATACCCCGTAGGGACAGTGTACAGGACAGACGGGTGGGATTGTGATATACTTGTATGTGTGAATTGTCTAGTTAGTTTATGGGTGGAATATGGGAATGTGTTAGTGTAGTTAGTACCGTAATAGTGTATTGTTACTTATATTGTTGTGTGCTGCTATAAATATATATATCTATTCCATTGATATAGATATATATAATTATAAGCAAATATTAGACTGTGACATATAGTGTGTGAATAAATCCCTGCAGAGCATTAACCTCTACATTGCCCTGTCCCTGCAGAGTCCTGACCATTAACCCCTTCAATGCCTTATCCCTGCTACCACTGCCCTGATAACTCATAACCCTGTGTCCCTTGGCCTGCAGGTATTAATCCCCTGCAGAGCCACCCTTGTGTTTAACTCCTTGTACCCCATAGGGACAGTGATTAGTCAGGCGGGTAGGTTATTGATATTTGTGTGTATAAATGTATTATTGTATTATATAGATAGTGTGTGGGGTGGAATTTGGGATTGGGCTGTGTAGTGTATTGTTAGTAATAAATACTGTGTTTGGTTTATAACTATCTGTGTGGCGTGTGGTTATTGGCGATAGTTAGTTTAGTAAGGCGCATGCAGCTAGCATATTGATCAGTGTGAAGCATAGCGAAGGTATTATTATTATTATATAAAGGCATAAATGGGCGGAGTTATCACCAGACAGCTCCTCCCATTTATGAATATTAACTATCGATATTTGCATAAATATTGGTGATTAATATTCCCCCTTTACAGATTATATCCAGTATAAGTAATTTTTAATATACTTTGATTGTCCTTTTGTAGTTATTCAAATTAATTTTAAACGGGTTATCCCATTTTAGACAATGGGGGCATATCGCAAGGATATGCCCCCATTGTCTGATAGGCCACCGCTGGGACCCACACCTACAAGGAGAACAGAGCAGAGAAAGTGGAGTAGGGCGCACTGCGCATGTGCAGCCGCCCTCCGTTCAATTCTATGGAGTCGCCTAAAATAGCCGATCGCTGGCTCAGTTATTTCCGTCGGCCCAATAGAAATGAATGGGAGCGTTGCCCGCGTTTGTGCGGTCAGCTCCCATTCACTTCAATGGGAGAGGTCGGAGAGCTGTGCCTCATGGTGTTCGGACCCTTGGAAACCCGGTGTCCTCCAGCCACAACTATTCCTGGCTCCGTTATTGTTGTAGGTGCGGGTCCCAGAGGTGGGACCCGCACCTATCAGACAATGTGGGCATATTCTTGCGATATGCCACCATTGTCTAAGATTGGATTACCCCTTTAAAATTTCATAATATACAAATATTTTCCTTGGCTAGGACCACCCTACACGATGGATCAACTGAGATGATCCTTGCACACTGTAGAATAAATAACTTGCCTGCTTGGGGACGTGAATGCTGAAGTGGCATTAGGGTAGTGCTTATTCCTATATTGTAAAACAAACTCCTCTACTATGTTATTAAAGGGTGGTCGTAACGCCAGGATACATACAGTATATATTTGTGGAAATACCAAAGAATCAATCCGGGAAAGGAGATTTTATGGACAATCATAATAGATTAATTGTTTACTTGTGTCTTCATATCGAAGGTAATTGGATGAATTTATAGAACCATTTTTTCAAGAATTAGAATTTTTTTTCCTAAAATTATGGAAGACAACTTTGAAACTAAAACAAAATTAAATAGCATTAAAAGTTAAAATCCTAATCAGATTGGGTAAGTGGAACGTCTTGATAATAGTGAAAACCCGTGTAACAACCATTTTGATCAGGAAAAAGAGCTCTGATTTTTAGAACTGCACACGTTGGAATTGGTCTCCGGTTATGTTTACCCAGTGGGCCATGTACCCACATAGTAAATGCTCGATAAGCGGCCAAACGAAGACATCTAAAAAGAAAGAAAATAAAATTATTGCTTTATTGTCTGACATCCACGAGATTATGTTCTGGAATAGGATTATTTTGTTGAAGAGATATCTCCCTCAAGCAATATCAAATTTAACAGGTTTTAAAAGCAACCACATCTAATATAATCATAGGATTTCTACTAAATACAAGTACCTTCAAGTTGCAGTAGCTCCAAATTTACTTTATAGTCATATAGAAATCTAAGTAGACTCCCCGAGTGTTTTTGGAGTCTATTGTCCGACCAGTGGTAATTTGCATCGATGTAATGAGACCAATTAGTTGATCACTGTCTTGACAAACTTCAGTAAACCTTGGATGTTTACAGATACAATTAATTTCTGGGGTTAATAGGCTTTCCAAGGCATAGATCTCAGTGCGACATAAACAATCATTTACTGATGTCAAGATTTGGCACTGTCCACAGTTACACCAGTGCAATTCTTTTAGTCTATTTTCCGGGTCTGGCTCTTCAATTGAACTATCCTCTTCTGGTGACCATAATGGGTCAGTCTGAAAGCAATAGTCTTCACCTGGGTTTGCAGCTCTATTTTTTTTCCTTAGGCGCTCTAATAGACTTTTCATTTCCTAAAAAAAAATAAAAATAAGGTAAGGATTAAAATAAAAAATGGTTATTTTCTGAGACAAAAAAAATATATCGTATACAGGAAATTATTATTAGAGCTCTGTCGAACATAGAGAAGTTTGGCCACTATAGTAAGGTTCAAAGAAGGGTAGGAAAAAAAAAAACACCCACCCCAAAACAACAGCGGACTGATGAATTTACTCATATTCTTTTTTACATGAATATTTGTAATTTTTCTTATGAAGAAACTTCTAGTTTTAATTTCATAAGAGGAGAAGGACCCAACAGGGCCGACTCTTAGGCATAAACATTTATAAGTAGCTTTGTCCGTCGTTATTTTAATTCCGGGACAAAGTGACAGGTAATGCACCCAATCCAAATAGCTAAGTTTGTGAAAGTGGTAACATTTTTTAGTTTTTTTTTTAAAGTTGATAAAACATCAGTTGAATCCAGTTCAATACCTCATCTTCCTCAATTGTTTCATGTTCAAAACTTTCATTGAGCCAACTTTCGTCGATTTCCGATATCTATATTTGTAATTAAAAAAAATAGTAAAAGCTTTACATAATAAACATATCTAATTTAAAATGGCATATAATTCATTTTATTTTAAAAAGTTACTCATACTATTTGCATTCAAAAGGCTGAATAAGTTTGTGTCCACAATGCAATCATAGCTATTATATATGACGAAAATAATTGTAGAATAATCAAAGAATTCAATCATTTACTTTGTTTTTTACATTTTCTCAATTCATGTTGTAAATTATAGTATGTAAAGCAAACATGCCATCCACAATCTACGTGACCATTAGGGCTGCACGATATATCAAAAAAGGAATCGAATAGCAATAATCGCAAAATATAATATGGTGATTTGGCCGACCTGAAAATGTTGCGGTTATATATGAAGGGACCACGCGCACATAACTTGCTTTGTGTGTAAAGTATTCTACTACTGTGTGAAACTAGCTCTCTCCTATTGATAACATGGCCAGCCTCTGTACTCACTTTCACGGTACTATGAATGCAGGGCAGCGAGTGCGGGCCAGTGCGTGACTGACGTCACTTAGTAAATCTCCTGATTCCCGAAGTGGGAGGAGCGTTAATAAGTGAAGTCAGTCATGCGCCGGCCGGCATGCTAGCTGCCCTGCATTCATAGTACTGTCAAAGTGAGTACAGAGGCTGGCCATGTTATCAATAGGAGAGAGCTAGTTTCACACAGTAGTAGAATACTTTACACACAAAGCCAGTGATTTGCACAGTTTAGGACACATGAGGGGAGACATAGGTCCATGAGGGGGACCAGCATAAGATGCTATAGGTATGTCTTATGCTGGCCCCACTCATGGCCCTATGTGTTATAACACATATCCCCTATAACAGTGCTATCCACAGACCCCCCACATAAACGTATGCTCCACAGATCCCCACAACACAGTGTCATCCACAGATCCACCACAAAACAGCGTCCTCCACAGATACACCATAACTATGTTATACCCATCCTCGTCAGCGGCTCCTATGTGAAAATGCAAGCAAATAGACCTCTAGCACGATTCCATTTAAAATATCAAACGGCATATGGTTATCGCAATTTTTAGGGCCATAATGGCAATCGCACCAAATTCCTATATCGTGCAGCCATATTTACCATGGCAGTTTAATCTAAATAGTATGACTGTGGAAAGGATAAGTAGATAATTTACTAATGAAAATTTATTCTTCAAAATTGTTTTTTTGTAAAGTTTTCTCCATATCGCCGGCAATGCTATGACAATACTTCACACTAGGAGTGGGATTGCTGACTTCCCATAAACAAAATTATATGGTTTTAAAATAAATTCATGCATATGTTTTGAGCCTTGGGCTGCATTATACACTACCTCAGGGTGCCGGTGATATCAACAAAGAATGTAGGGGTGGAGACTCTGACTACCATAGCGTGAGATGTCATTGAGCTTCATTGGCAGTAAATAAAACATTTATGAAAGGGAGAAGCTCTTTTCAAAAAATTTCACAAATAATACACTGCGTCTGAATACATGAGTAAAGATGCTGATATGTCTGTGATCATCTCCCAACATGCAAAAAAAAGCTATTATGTGATTATCAATTGATTTATTAAAAATTATAGATTCTAATAGACAGACAGACAGACAGAATAAAAATAATAAAATTAGAATTACCTGCATTGATGACATAGTATTTTCCAGTACATCTAATTCAGAATCTGAGATCACCTCTCTGTAATCTTTACTGGTTGCCTAGGAATCAGAAGAACAAAGGTTATAGCTAATTCAAACTAAATGTATGACAATAAAACAATATTATAAAAATATATGTTTTTTAATAATATATTGCAAGAAAAATCACCCTATGGCCTCATGCACACGACCGTTATGTGCATCCGTGGCCGTTGTGCCGTTTTCCGTTTTTTTTTCGATGACCCATTGACTTTCAATGGCTCCGAGGAAAAAAAGGAAAATGCACCGTTTTGCAGCCGAGACCGTGATCCGTGTATCCTGTCCATTAAAAAATATTATTACAATAAAGGGAGGAAGGTGGGGGCCCGGGGGGGGGCGCACACTGTGCCACCAAAGAATTATTACAATAGAGGGAGGAAGGGGTGGCGGGGGATTGTGCACACTGCCACAAACCTATTATTACAATAGAGGGAGGGGATGGGGGGCCGCATAAGTGCCCTCCACAGATATCCCCATAACAGTGCCCTCCACAGATATCCCCATAACAGTGCCCTCCACAGAGCCCCCATAAGTTCCCGCCACAGAGCCCCCATAAGTGCCCGCCACAGAGCCCCCATAAGTGCCCGCCATAGAGCCCCCATAAGTGCCCTCCACAGAGCCCCCATAAGTGCCCTCCACAGATATCCCCATAAGTGCCTTCCACAGATATCCCCATAAGTGCCCTCCACATAGCCCCCATAAGTGCCCTCCACAGAGCCCCCATTAGTGCCCTCCACAGAGCCCCCATAAGTGCCCTCCACAGAGCACCCATAAGTGCCCTCCACAGATATACCCATAAATGCCCTCCACAGAGATCCCCATAAGTGCCTTCCACAGATATCCCCATAAGTGCCTTCCACAGATATCCCCATAAGTGCCCTCCACAGAGCCCCCATAAGTGCCCTCCACAGATATCCCCATAAGTGCCCTCCAAAGATATCCCCATAAGTGCCCTCCACAGAGCCCCCATAAGTTCCCGCCACAGAGCCCCCATAAGTGCCCACCACAGAGCCCCCATAAGTGCCCTCCACAGAGCCCCCATAAGTGCCCTCCACAGAGCCCCCATAAGTGCCCTCCACAGATATCCCCATAAGTGCCTTCCACAGATATCCCCATAAGTGCCATCCACATAGCCCCCATAAGTGCCCTCCACAGAGCCCCCATTAGTGCCCTCCACAGAGCCCCCATTAGTGCCCTCCACAGAGCCCCCATAAGTGCCCTCCACAGATATACCCATAAGTGCCCTCCACAGATATATCCATAACAGTGCCCCCCCACAGAGCATCCATAAGTGCCCTCCACAGAGCCCCCATTAGTGCCCTCCACAGAGCCCCCATAAGTGCCCTCCACAGATATCCCCATAAGTGCCTTCCACAGATATCCCCATAAGTGCCATCCACATAGCCCCCATAAGTTCCCTCCAGAGAGCCCCCATTAGTGCCCTCCACAGAGCCCCCATTAGTGCCCTCCACAGAGCCCCCATAAGTGCCCTCCACAGATATACCCATAAGTGCCCTCCACAGATATACCCATAACAGTGCCCCCCCACAGAGCATCCATAAGTGCCCTCCACAGAGCCCCCATTAGTGCCCTCCACAGAGCCCCCATAAGTGCCCTCCACAGATATACCCATTAGTGCCCTCCACAGAGCCCCCATAAGTGCCCTCCACAGATATACCCATAACAGTGCCCCCCCACAGAGCATCCATAAGTGCCCACCACAAAGTCACCAGAAGTGCCCTCCAAACACCCCCCCCATCAGTGCCCTCCAAACACCAACCCTAAAGTACCCTCCACAGAGCCCCCATAAGTACAACACCGCTTCTGATGCGAAACAGAGAACGAGGCAGTGGGTGTCAGAGCAGCGCAGCGGATACATGGGACATAATAAACTAATCCACGAGCCGGCATCTCTCACTGAGCTGCCTCCATCATGCACCTCCTGCCCTGCCTGCCTGCTTCATTCATATAGTAGGTGGAGCAGGCAGACGGGGCAGGAGAAGCATGAGGGAGATTTTCAAAAAACTCAATGCTGGGCACTTTGATTTTGCCAGCAGCATGATGGGGGGGCGTGGGGGGGTCAACAGGCGGCCGGTCCCCCAGGAGTTCCGGGAACGGTCGCAAATGTGAATACTGTATGTACGCCACTGGTTACGGCGTTTTTGCTAGATTGAATGTCATGCGGCATGACATTCAATATAGCAAACACGCCGTACCTCTACACAGGATTGAGTATACAGAACATACGAACATATATGAAATACTTACCATTGTTATCTAGTTCTAGGGAGGGGATGGGAGATCAGAATTGTAGCTGCGGCAGCTTGAATGATTTCCGGCTAACACGGGAGCGCGCACGCAAAGGAAGGAGGCAGAGTCAGCAGTCAATCAATAGAAATGTAAACGCCCACCATCTGAGCAGTTTCTTGTACAGGAGAGAGCAGCAACGGCATGGTAAGGAGGAGGTGGGATAACCCCTTTAAAGGCTCATGTGCAGTGTAAAGCAGTATGTATATAAATAGCTTCAGCCCTGACTGTAACAGACACACAATACACTCATTCTACCCTGTCCCTAATGGAAAAAAAATGGACTTTCTATCAAATAATTCAATCTATGTAACTAAATATATCTTTTCCTTTTCCCTAATATTGCTCTTGGAAGACCCTAAAATAGCTGTCTTTTCTGTCTAATTAATGTGTCTGTGGCAGACATGTCCTATCACACCAGTGGCTAAGCTCAGAATGGCATCTCTGCAAGGGAACTATCATAGTGCCTGTTAGACCAGCCAATATCTTCCTTACTGATTGGCTGCCAGGCTGACTGCAAGGCATTTTGGGCAAGCCTAAATATGCGTGTATAAAATAAAAGTTACTTCTGGAGCTGTTCTGGCAGTTATTCTAGAGAGAAGGGTTAATTAAAATATTTTTTTCAGCCCAAATGATAAACATTATGATCATTCAGTAATACGATTAGTTTGTTTTTGATGATGTAAACTAGAATTGATAAGACTCCCCATTCTGTGCAAAAGTAGTGATAAACATAGACATCATCATGTGAGATTAGTACAAGAGATCTGCTATCAGGTATGAACTGACTGTCTCATAAAACACTGTGATGCAGTCAGTTTGGGGCCGCGGGGTGCAGTCGTCCCGGAAGATCTGTCAGACACACAGCCCATTTTTCTTGGGCTGATCACGTTCGTGTGAAACAGCCCTTCTAGTATAGTAGAACTCACGGTTTTTACTACTACTTTAATTACTACAATGCCTAGTAGCACTGAAAGGAAGTCAATTACACAAATGGTCTTCAAGAATAGGATGTTTATTAGGAATAAAGCACAGAAATTAAATACATCTCAGTTTATTTTTACAAAATGACAAGAAATCTTTGTCTTGTAGATTTTAGGTTTTGTTCCTCTATAAATGGTTGGAGGATTACAGTCAAAGCTTTGGAAAGTAGTTATGGTTCTTTAATGCATTCTTGATGCTTTTAATGGCTTCCTTTCACTACTTTGCAATAATTTAAAATAGACCATAGACACAAATGAGCTACTTGTAAAAATGACCTACTGTGATCAAAAGCTGGAAAGCAAAAAAGGAAACTTTTAATCAGAAGCCAGGAGAAGATTGGGAACATCTGAAAACGAAAAGGACATCTGTGACTGTGGTTGTATGAGTTGTTTTTCACTCTAGATACAACTCTTCAGCTTAGATTAATATATGTTTATCAGAAACACAGTAGTCTGCTGTTATATCAGTTGTCATCTTGAAAATAATTAAAATATTCTCCTTTATTAAAACTTTGACTCTGTTACCATTGCTTGTTGGGAACAAGAGTCCAAAAAGTATGCTTTATTGAGGGCAGATGCCTGCCCTTGTTTATACACACATACATGTTACTATAATAAGAAACAGTGGCTTGTTCTGCACAAGTATTCAAAAATGATGTCTTAACAGATGCTGATGCCTACCCATATTTATATATACACAAATGTTAATTGTCAGAAGTAACAGTAGCTTATTCTGAACAAGTCTTAAGAAATTCTACTTTTTATTTGGGAGCTGTCGCAGTACAGTGTGGATGTGGAATGGGTAAGACTAAGGTGTGTAAAGGTAATAGTGACAGCAATGGTAACAGCAGCAGTAGCAGCAGAGCATGGAGGAGACAAGGCTAGAGATGTGTGCGGCTGTGTTGGCAAAGTAGAGTAGTAGCAGTGGTGGCTATGTAGGGTTACTGGTAGTGGCAGTATGGGTAATGGAAGTGCCAGTATGGGTATTAGCAGGGTAACATACTGTACATGTAGGCTGGGTATACTGAGGAAAAGAGAAATGACTAAACCTCACTAGTGATGAGCAGCATAGTTTTTTGTGAATTTTTGTCCTAATATTCGCCATAGATTCGCAAATTCTAGAATTTGTCATGTCCAGTCATTATTTTCCTGATTGCGAAAATCGGCAATGTAATATGAGCGTATAGCGCGCACAATACAGGCGTGGCTCACTTTTGCTACATTTTTAAAGCTGCTAGAAGTTTCCTGAGACTGCATAAAATGGTTGGCAGCAACTTTCCCTATCATAGCACAGTCATCCCTATCACAGCACAGAAAAACAGACAGCAAATGACTTTTTTTTTTCCAAAGGGTGAAAGACAAAGACACTAAACCCTATCACAGCACAGTAATTCCTATCACACTACCTAACACCCTGCACTGGAATCTCCCACAAACTATCTGTATTACATGTATGAGCTAACTATCTAATGTAATTGAATAAGGATCCAGATGACTCGGCAAAGCACAGAGCACAGCAATGACACTGCTCTCTCTCTCTCAGAACTGCAAAAAAACACAGAAAATTGCAGCCTTCTCATTGGCCCACAAGCAAGAAGCAGTAAGGGTACGGATGGAAAAAAATCTAGAATATTCGCGATTACAAAGATATAGCACTATATTCTAGATCTTCGTGAATTCTCGCAGTGACGATATTCGCGATAAAAATTTGTGATTAGAATATTCGCGATCAACACTAACCCTCACACTTGCCCTGAAGACTGATGCCTACAAAAACGGAATGGCCGCCTCGATAGGGGCAATCCCATGTCAGGAAGCTCTAAATAGCCATATATGTCCCTGACAAGGGAAGGATACCACCACCCAAAGAGAGACCTACTGTAATTACTATCCAATATTAGTTGTCAGTGGTCAAGATATATATCAAAAGACAACAAAAGAAATCAATGGTAAACTCACATATATTTTGTACGCACCTGAAACTCCAGTAGCATCAAGGTATTATGGTTACCAATAGGAAATTGGAGCACATATAATACAGTATGTCCCAGATAATAAACTTTGTCCCGATGCGTTTCTCTGATCCGTTTAATAGAATTAGCTCATCAGGGGACCACATTAACATAAATCACCTCAGCCTCAAAAATAAAATAAAACTGGGGGAAGGATATATGTGTGAACATATTTCAATAATGCCCAAAAATTATTTTATCAGATTTTGGCCCACAAACCAAAAAACTATTTCCTGTAGTTAGACTCATATGCAGGTTAGATCCATCTAGCCTCTTTTTGTTTCAAAATAATGTCCAAATCTCCACCTCTTTTGCCTATCTTAAAGGGCTTCTGTCACCCCACTAAACAGTTTTTAGTTTTTTTTGGTTACTTATAATGCCTATAATGCGATTTATGCATACATACTGTAATTAATCATTTTCGTTCAGTAGATTCTGTTAAAAACGTACTTTTAAAATATGCAAATTACCTTGCTACCAGCAAGTAGGGCGGCTACTTGCTGGTAGCAGCCGCATCCTCCTATCCTAAAGACGCCCCCTCCGCATGATGATTGACAGGGCCAGCGGACGGGATATTTCTCTGCTGGCCCTGTCTACATTCAGAATCTGGCGCCTGCGCCGTAGCTGTCTTCAGTCGGCGCAGGCGCACTGAGAGGAGGACGCTCGCTCGGTCGCTCCTTCCTCAATGCGCCTGCGCCGGGTGTAGATGTGACGTCATCGGCGCAGGCGCATTGAGGATGGAGCGACCGAGCGAGTGTCCGCCTCTCAGTGCGCCTGTGCCGACTGAAGACAGCTATGGCGCAGGCACTAGATTTTGAATGCAAACAGAGCCAGCAGAGAAAGATCCCGTCCGCTGGCCCTGTCAATCAGCATGCGGAGGGGGCGTCTTTAGGATAGGAGTATGCGGCTGCTACCAGCAAGTAGCCGCCCTACTTGCTGGTAGCAAGGTAATTTGCATATTTTAAAAGTAAGTTTTTAACAGAATCTGCTGAACGAAAATGATTAATTACAGTATGTATGCATAAATCGCATTATAGGCATTATAAGTAACCAAAAAAAAACTGTTTAGTGGGGTGACAGAAGCCCTTTAATTGTCTCAATCATGGATAAGGACAGAACACGAGTATCGCTGCCATGTTTAGATGTCACATGTCTGGAGATGGGTTTATCACGTTTATTTCTCACATCCCCTACATGTTCCAAAATCAGTTTTTTAAAAGCACGGCATGTTTTGCCTACATACATCTACATAAATATACCCCATCCTCAGTATTGCATGACAGCGATATTCGGGTTCTGTCCTTCTCCGTGATTGAAACATGTAAGATAAGCATAAAAGGTGGAGATTTGGACATTATTTTGAAACAAAAAGAGGCTATATGGATATATAGGTTAAATATCATAACTAGAGTTGAGCGAACACCTGGATGTTCAGGTTCGAGAAGTTCGGCCGAACTTGAACCCCATTGAAGTCAATGGGGACCCGAACTTTTCGGCACTAAAAAGGCTGTAAAACAGCCCAAGAAAGAGCTAGAGGGCTGCAAAAGGCAGCAACATGTAGGTAAATCCCCTGCAATCAAATGTGGATAGGGAAATGAATTAAAATCAAAATAAAATAAATAAAAATTAACCAATATCAATTGGAGAGAGGTCCCATAGCAGAGAATCTGGCTTCACGTCAGCAGAGAATCAGTCTCTTCATGCCATAGCAGAGAATCTGGCTTCACGTCACCAACCCCTGTAACAGTCCATTGTCATATATTTAGGCCCCGACACCCAGGCAGAGGAGAGAGGTCCCGTAACAGAGAATCTGGCTTCATGTCAGCAGAGAATCAGTCTGCATGTCCTAGCAGAGAATCAAGCTTTACGTCACCCAACACTGGAACAGTCCATTGTCAGATATTTAGGCCCAGGCAACCAGGCAGAGGAGAGAGGTCCCATAAAAGAGATTCAGGCTTCATGTCAGCAGAGAATCAGTCTGCATGTCATAGCAGAGAATCAGGCTTCACGTCACCCAACACTGGAACAGTCCATTGTCAGATATTTAGGCCCAGGCACCCAGGCAGAGGAGAGAGGTCCCGTAACAGAGAATCTGGCTTCATGTCAGCAGAGAATCAGTCTGCATGTCCTAGCAGAGAATCATGCTTTACGTCACACAACACTAGAACAGTCCCTTGTCAGATATTTAGGCCCAGGCACCCAGGCAGAGGAGAGAGGTCCCGTAACAGAGAATCTGGCTTCATGTCAGCAGAGAATCAGTCTGCATGTCATAGCAGAGAATCAGGCTTCACGTCACCCAACACTGGAACAGTCCATTGTCAGATATTTAGGCCCAGGCACCCAGGCAGAGGAGAGAGGTACAGTAACAGAGAATCTGGCTTCATGTCAGCAGAGAATCAGTCTTCATGTCATAGCAGAGAATCAGGCTTCACATCACCCACCACTGGAACAGGCCACTGTCAGATATTTTTAGGCCCCGGCACCCAGACAGAGGAGAGAGGTCCCATAACAGAGATTCAGGCTTCATGTCAGCAGAGAATCAGTCTGCATGTCATAGCAGAGAATCATGCTTTACGTCACCCAACACTGGAACAGTCCATTGTCAGATATTTAGGCCCAGGCACCCAGGCAGAGGAGAGAGGTCCCATAACAGAGAATCTGGCTTCATGTCAGCAGAGAATCAGTCTGCATGTCCTAGCAGAGAATCATGCTTTACATCACCCAACACTGGAACAGTCCATTGTCAGATATTTAGGCCCAGGCACCCAGGCAGAGGAGAGAGGTCCCGTAACAGAGAATCTGGCTTCATGTCAGCAGAGAATCAGTCTGCATGTCATAGCAGAGAATCAGGCTTTACGTCACCCAACACTGGAACAGTCCATTGTCAGATATTTAAGCCCAGGCACCCAGGCAGAGGAGAGAGGTCCCGTAACAGAGAATCTGGCTTCATGTCAGCAGAGAATCAGTCTTCATGTCATAGCAGAGAATCAGGCTTTACGTCACCCAACACTGGAACAGTCCATTGTCAGATATTTAGGCCCAGGCACCCAAGCAGAGGAGAGAGGTCCCGTAACAGAGAATCAGGCTTCACGTCACCCACCACTGGAACAGGCCACTGTCAGATATTTTTAGGCCCCGGCACCCAGACAGAGGAGAGAGGTCCCATAACAGAGATTCAGGCTTCATGTCAGCAGAGAATCAGTCTTCATGTCATAGCAGAGAATCAGGCTTCATGTCACCCACCACTGGAACAGTCCATTGTCACATATTTAGGCCCAGGCACCCAGGCAGAGGAGAGAGGTCCCATAACAGAGATTCAGGCTTCATGTCAGCAGAGAATCAGTCTTCATGTCATAGCAGAGAATCAGGCTTCACGTCACCCACCACTGGAAAAGGCCACTGTCACATATTTAGGCCCAGGCACCCAGGCAGAGGAGAGAGGTCCCGTAACAGAGAATCTGGCTTCATGTCAGCAGAGAATCAGTCTTCATGTCATAGCAGAGAATCAGGCTTCACGTCACCCACCACTGGAACAGTCCATTGTCACATATTTAGGCCCAGGTACCCAGGCAGAGGAGAGAGGTCCCATAACAGAGATTCAGGCTTCATGTCAGCAGAGAATCAGTCTTCATGTCATAGCAGAGAATCAGGCTTCATGTCACCCACCACTGGAACAGGCCACTGTCAGATATTTTTAGGCCCCGGCACCCAGACAGAGGAGAGGTTCATTCAACTTTGGGTTGCCCCGCAATATATTGGTAAAATGAAAATAAAAATAGGATTGAATGAGGAAGTGCCCTGGAGTACAATAATATATTGTTAAGGGGAGGTAGTTAATGTCTAATCTGCACAAGGGATGGACAGGTCCTGTGGGATCCATGCCTGGTTCATTTTTATGAACGTCAGCTTGTCCACATTGGCTGTAGACAGGCAGCTGCGTTTGTCTGTAATGACGCCCCCTGCCGCGCTGAATACACGTTCAGACAAAACGCTGGCCGCCGGGCAGGCCAGCACCTCAAAGGCATAAAAGGCTAGCTCTGGCCACGTGGACAATTTGGAGACCCAGAAGTTGAATGGGGCCGAACCATCAGTCAGTACGTGGAGGGGTGTGCACAGGTACTGTTCCACCATGTTATTATAATGTTGCCTCCTGCTAACACGTTCCGTATCAGGTGGTGGTGCAGTTAGCTGTGGCGTGGTGACAAAACTTTTCCACATCTCTGCCATGCTAACCCTGCCCTCAGAGGAGCTGGCCGTGACACAGCTGCGTTGGCGACCTCTTGCTCCTCCTCTGCCTTCGCCTTGGGCTTCCACTTGTTCCCCTGTGACATTTGGGAATGCTCTCAGTAGCGCGTCTACCAACGTGCGCTTGTACTCGCGCATCTTACTATCACGCTCCAGTGCATGAAGTAATGTGGGCACATTGTCTTTGTACCGTGGATCCAGCAGGGTGGCAACCCAGTAGTCTGCACACGTTAAAATGTGGGCAACTCTGCTGTCGTTGCGCAGGCACTGCAGCATGTAGTCGCTCATGTGTGCCAGGCTGCCCAGAGGTAAGGACAAGCTGTCCTCTGTGTGAGAGGCGTATCGTCATCGTCCTGCGTTTCCCCCCAGCCACGCACCAGTGATGGGCCCGAGCTGCGTTGGGTGCCAGCCCGCTGTGAACCTGCTTCATCCTCATCCTCCTCCACCTCCACCTCCTCCTCATCCTCGTCCCCCTCGTCCTCCAGTAGTGGGCCCTGTCTGGCCACATTTGTACCTGGCCTCTGCTGTTGCAAAAAACCTCCCTCTGAGTCACTTTGAAGAGACTGGCCTGAAAGTGCAAAAAATGACCCCTCTTCCTCCTCCTCCTCCTGGGCCACCTCCTCTTCCATCATCGCCCTAAGTGTTTTCTCAAGGAGACATAGAAGTGGTATTGTAAAGCTGATAACGGCGTCATCGCCACTGGCCATGTTGGTGGAGTACTCGAAACAGCGCAACAGGGCACACAGGTCTCGCATGGAGGCCCAGTCATTGGTGGTGAAGTGGTGCTGTTCCGCAGTGCTGAAACTCCACTATGGCCTGCTGCTGCTCGCACAGTCTGTCCAGCATGTGCAAGGTGGAGTTCCACCTGGTGGGCACGTCGCATATGAGGCGGTGAGCGGGAAGGCCGAAGTTACGCTGTAGCGCAGACAGGCGAGCAGCGGCAGGATGTGAACGCCGGAAGCGCGAACAGACGGCCCGCACTTTATGCAGCAGCTCTGACAAGTCGGGGTAGTTGTGAATGAACTTCTGCACCACCAAATTCAGCACATGCGCCAGGCAAGGGATGAGTGTCAAACCGGCTAGTCCCAGAGCTGCAACGAGATTTCGCCCATTATCGCACACCACCAGGCCGGGCATGAGGCTCACCGGCAGCAACCACTCGTCGGTCTGTTGTTCTATACCCCCCCACAACTCCTGTGCGGTGTGGGGCCTGTCCCCCAAACATATGAGTTTCAGAACGGCCTGCTGACGTTTACCCCGGGCAGTGCTGAAGTTGGTGGTGAAGGTGTGTGGCTGACTGGATGAGCAGGTGGAAGAAGAGGAGGAGGAAGCTGAGTAGGAGGAGGAGGAGACAGGAGGCAAAGAATGTTGCCCTGCGATCCTTGGCGGCGGAAGGACGTGCGCCAAACAGCTCTCCGCCTGGGGCCCAGCCGCCACTACATTTACCCAGTGTGCAGTTAGGGAGATATAGCGTCCCTGGCCGTGCTTACTGGTCCACATATCTGTGGTTAGGTGGACCTTGCCAATGATGGCGTTGCGCAGTGCACACTTGATTTTATCGGATACTTGGTTGTGCAGGGAAGGCACGGCTCTCTTGGAGAAGTAGTGGCGGCTGGGAACAACATACTGTGTGACAGCAAGCGACATGAGCTGTTTGAAGCTGTCTGTGTCCACCAGCCTAAATGACAGCATTTCATAGGCCAGTAGTTTAGAAATGCTGGCATTCAGGGCCAGGGATCGAGGGTGGCTAGGTGGGAATTTACGCTTTCTCTCAAATGTTTGTGAGATGGAGAGCTGAACGCTGCCGTGTGACATGGTTGAGATGCTTGGTGACGCAGGTGGTGGTGTTGGTGGTACATCCCATGTTTGCTGGGCGGCAGGTGCAAACGTTCCTCCAGAGGCGGAGGAAGAGGCCGAGGCGACGGCAGCAGCAGAAGAGGCCGAGGCGGCAGCAGCAGAAGAGGTAGCAGGGGAAGCCTGAGTGACTTCCTTGTTTTTAAGGTGTTTACTCCACTGCAGTTTATGCTTTGCATGCAGGTGCCTGGTCATGCAGGTTGTGCTAAGGTTCAGAACGTTAATGCCTCGCTTCAGGCTCTGATGGCACAGCGTGCAAACCACTCGGGTCTTGTCGTCAGCACATTGTTTGAAGAAGTGTCATGCCAGGGAACTCCTTGAAGCTGCCTTTGGGGTGCTCGGTCCCAGATGGCGGCGGTCAGTAGCAGGCGGAGTCTCTTGGCGGCGGGTGTTCTGCTTTTGCCCACTGCTCCCTCTTTGTCTTTTGCTACGCTGTTGGCTCGGTCTCACCACTGCCTCGACCTCCGAACTGTGAAAGTCAGTGGCACGACCTTTATTCCATGTGGGGTCTAGGACCTCATCGTCCCCTGAATCGTCTTCCACCCAGTCTTGATCCCTGACCTCCTGTTCAGTCTGCACACTGCAGAAAGACGCAGCTGTTGGCACCTGTGTTTCGTCATCATCAGAGACGTGCTGAGGTGGTATTCCCACGTCCTCATCATCAGGAAACATAAGTGGTTGTGCGTTAGTGCATTCTATCTCTTCCACCCCTGGGGAAGGGCTAGGTGGATGCCCTTGCGAAACCCTGCCAGCAGAGTCTTCAAACAGCATAAGAGACAGCTGCATAACTTGAGGCTCAGACAGTTTCCCTGATATGCATGGGGGTGATGTGATGGACTGATGGGTTTGGTTTTCATGCGCCATCTGTGCGCTTTCTGCAGAAGACTGGGTGGGAGATAATGTGAAAGTGCTGGATGCACTGTCGGCCACCCAATTGACTCATGCCTGTACCTGCTCAGGCCTTACCATCCTTAGAACGGCATTGGGCCCCACCAAATATCCCTGTAAATTCTGGCGGCTACTGGGACCTGGGGTAGTTGGTACACTAGGACGTGTGGCTGTGGCAGAACGGCCACTTCCTCTCCCAGCACCAGAGGGTCCACTAACACCACCACGACCATGTCCGCATCCGCGTCCCTTACTAGATGTTTTCCTCATTGTTACCGTTCACCACAATAAGAAAAATATTATTCAGGCCAATGTATTGAATTCAAAATCAGGCCTTTTTTTACAGACACCTAACACTATCTGGCTATCTATTTAGGTACCGTATTACACTAATACAGGCACACCAGTAATGACAGATTTAGCTGAATATAAATTTGAGGCCTATTATTTAGGCGCTGGGTGACAGGTATACGTTTACGGACAGAATTAGACTTGGATATGCACAGTAGCGTGTGTGTGAAGTTCTTGAGAATGACCCTATCAGCACCTTGAATCTAATCTACCCTTTTAGGGATAGATTTAAAGTAGGCCTGATACAGCAGAAACCACTAATTTTGAGAATTGCAAAATTGGGAATTGTTTTTCAACCAAGAACAAAAACTGTGCTTTGTTGGACATTAAATAACTTGACCAGCTAAAACAGTAATGACTGATTTGGATGAATATAAATGTGAGGCCTATTTTTTAGGCGCTGGGTGACAGGTATACGTTTAATCACAGAATTAGACTTGGATCTGCACTGTAGCGTGTGTGTGAAGTTCTTGAGAATGATCCTATCAGCACCTTGAATCTAACCTACCCTTTTAGGGATAGATTTAAAGTAGGCCTGATACAGCAGAAACCACTAATTTTGAGAATTGCAAAATTGGGAATTGTTTTTCAACCCAGAACAAAAAACTGTGCTTTGTTGGACATTAAATAACTTGACCAGCTAAAACAGTAATGACTGATTTGGATGAATATAAATGTGAGGCCTATTTTTTAGGCGCTGGGTGACAGGTATACGTTTAATCACAGAATTAGACTTGGATCTGCACTGTAGCGTGTGTGTGAAGTTATTGAGAATTACCCTATCAGCACCTTGAATCTAATCTACCGTTTTAGGGATAGATTTAAAGTAGGCCTGATACAGCAGAAACCACTAATTTTGAGAATTGCAAAATTGGGAATTGTTTTTCAACCCAGAACAAAAACTGTGCTTTGATGGACATTAGATAACTTGACCAGCTAAAACAGTAATGACAGATTTGGATGAATATAAATGTGAGGCCTATTTTTTAGGCGCTGGGTGACGGTTATACGTTTAATCACAGAATTAGACTTGGATCTGCACTGTAGCATGTGTGTGAAGTTCTTGAGAATGACCCTATAAGCACCTTGAATCTAATCTACCCTTTAAGGGATATATTTAAAGTAGGCCTGATACAGCAGAAACCACTAATTTTGAGAATTGCAAAATTGGGAATTGTTTTTCAACCCAGAACAAAAAACTGTGCTTTGTTGGACATTAAATAACTTGACCAGCTAAAACAGTAATGACTGATTTGGATGAATATAAATGTGAGGCCTATTTTTTAGGCGCTGGGTGACAGGTATACGTTTAATCACAGAATTAGACTTGGATCTGCACTGTAGCGTGTGTGTGAAGTTATTGAGAATTACCCTATCAGCACCTTGAATCTAATCTACCGTTTTAGGGATAGATTTAAAGTAGGCCTGATACAGCAGAAACCACTAATTTTGAGAATTGCAAAATTGGGAATTGTTTTTCAACCCAGAACAAAAACTGTGCTTTGATGGACATTAAATAACTTGACCAGCTAAAACAGTAATGACAGATTTGGATGAATATAAATGTGAGGCCTATTTTTTAGGCGCTGGGTGACGGTTATACGTTTAATCACAGAATTAGACTTGGATCTGCACTGTAGCGTGTGTGTGAAGTTCTTGAGAATGACCCTATAAGCACCTTGAATCTAATCTACCTTTTAAGGGATATATTTAAAGTAGGCCTGATACAGCAGAAACCACTAATTTTGAGAATTGCAAAATTGGGAATTGTTTTTCAACCCAGAACAAAAACTGTGCTTTGACGGACACTAAATAACTTGACCAGCTAAAACAGTAATGACAGATTTGGATGAATATAAATGTGAGGCCTATTTTTTAGGCGCTGGGTGACAGGTAAACGTTTAATCACAGAATTAGACTTGGATCTGCACTGTAGCGTGTGTGTGAAATTCTTGAGAATGACCCTATCAGCACCTTGAATCTAATCTACCCTTTTAGGGATAGATTTAAAGTAGGCCTGATACAGCAGAAACCACAAATTTTGAGAATTGCAAAATTGGGAATTGTTTTTCAACCCAGAACAAAAACTGTGCTTTGACGGACACTAAATAACTTGACCAGCTAAAACAGTAATGACAGATTTGGATGAATATAAATGTGAGGCCTATTTTTTAGGCGCTGGGTGACAGGTAAACGTTTAATCACAGAATTAGACTTGGATCTGCACTGTAGCATGTGTGTGAAATTCTTGAGAATGACCCTATCAGCACCTTGAATCTAATCTACCCTTTTAGGGATAGATTTAAAGTAGGCCTGATACAGCAGAAACCACTAATTTTGAGAATTGCAAAATTGGGAATTGTTTTTCAACCCAGAACAAAAACTGTGCTTTGACGGACACTAAATAACTTGACCAGCTAAAACAGTAATGACAGATTTAGATGAATATAAATGTGAGGCCTATTTTTTAGGTGCTGGGTGACAGGTATACGTTTGATCACAGAATTAGACTTGGATCTGCACTGTAGCGTGTGTGTGAAGTTCTTGAGAATGACCCTATCAGCACCTTGAATCTAATCTACCCTTTTAGGGATAGATTTAAAGTAGGCCTGATACAGCAGAAACCACAAATTTTGAGAATTGCAAAATTGGGAATTGTTTTTCAACCCAGAACAAAAACTGTGCTTTGACGGACACTAAATAACTTGACCAGCTAAAACAGTAATGACAGATTTGGATGAATATAAATGTGAGGCCTATTTTTTAGGCGCTGGGTGACAGGTAAACGTTTAATCACAGAATTAGACTTGGATCTGCACTGTAGCGTGTGTGTGAAATTCTTGAAAATGACCCTATCAGCACCTTGAATCTAATCTACCCTTTTAGGGATAGATTTAAAGTAGGCCTGATACAGCAGAAACCACAAATTTTGAGAATTGCAAAATTGGGAATTGTTTTTCAACCCAGAACAAAAACTGTGCTTTGACGGACACTAAATAACTTGACCAGCTAAAACAGTAATGACAGATTTGGATGAATATAAATGTGAGGCCTATTTTTTAGGCGCTGGGTGACAGGTAAACGTTTAATCACAGAATTAGACTTGGATCTGCACTGTAGCGTGTGTGTGAAATTCTTGAGAATGACCCTATCAGCACCTTGAATCTAATCTACCCTTTTAGGGATAGATTTAAAGTAGGCCTGATACAGCAGAAACCACAAATTTTGAGAATTGCAAAATTGGGAATTGTTTTTCAACCCAGAACAAAAACTGTGCTTTGACGGACACTAAATAACTTGACCAGCTAAAACAGTAATGACAGATTTAGATGAATATAAATGTGAGGCCTATTTTTTAGGCGCTGGGTGACAGGTATACGTTTGATCACAGAATTAGACTTGGATCTGCACTGTAGCGTGTGTGTGAAGTTCTTGAGAATGACCCTATCAGCACCTTGAATCTAATCTACCCTTTTAGGGATAGATTTAAAGTAGGCCTGATACAGCAGAAACCACAAATTTTGAGAATTGCAAAATTGGGAATTGTTTTTCAACCCAGAACAAAAACTGTGCTTTGACGGACACTAAATAACTTGACCAGCTAAAACAGTAATGACAGATTTGGATGAATATAAATGTGAGGCCTATTTTTTAGGCGCTGGGTGACAGGTATACGTTTAATCACAGAATTAGACTTGGATCTGCACTGTAGCATGTGTGTGAAGTTCTTGAGAATAACCCTATCAGCACCTTGAATCCAATCTACCCTTTTAGGGATAGATTTAAAGTAGGCCTGATACAGCAGAAACCACTAATTTTGAGAATTGCAAAATTGGGAATAGTTTTTCAACCTAGAACAAAAACTGTGCTTTGACAGACACTAAATAACTTGACCAGCTAAAACAGTAATTACAGATTTAGATGAATATAAATGTGAGGCCTATTTTTTAGGCCCTGGGTGACAGGTATACGTTTAATCACAGAATTAGACTTGGATCTGCACTGTAGCGTGTGTGTGAAGTTATTGAGAATGACCCTATCAGCACCTTGAATCTAATCTACCCTTTTAGGGATAGATTTAAAGTAGGCCTGATACAGCAGAAACCACTAATTTTGAGAATTGCAAAATTGGGAATTGTTTTTCAACCCAGAACAAAAACTGTGCTTTGACGGACACTAAATAACTTGACCAGCTAAAACAGTAATGACAGATTTGGATGAATATAAATGTGAGGCCTATTTTTTAGGCGCTGGGTGACAGGCATACGTTTAATCACAGAATTAGACTTGGATCTGCACTGTAGCGTGTGTGTGAAGTTCTTGAGAATGACCCTATCAGCACCTTGAATCTAATCTACCCTTTTAGGGATAGATTTAAAGTAGGCCTGATACAGCAGAAACCATTAATTTTGAGGATTGCAAAATTGGGAATTGTTTTTCAACCCAGAACAAAAACTGTGCTTTGACGGACACTAAATAACTTGACCAGCTAAAACAGTAATGACAGATTTGGATGAATATAAATGTGAGGCCTATTTTTTAGGCGCTGGGTGACAGGCTCAACTTCCCCCTGATGTAGTATATGGCCAAAAAATAACCACACTATTGATGGTTAAATGCACTTCGTGACAGGCTCAACTTGCCCCTGATGTAGTATATGGCCAAAAAATAACCACACTATTGATGGTTAAATGCACTTGATGAAAGCTTGACCCTGATGTAGGATATAGCAAAAAATAACCACACTATTGATGGTTAAATGCACTTGGGGGACAGACTCAGCTTGCCCCTGATGTAGTATATGGCCAAAAAATAACCACACTATTGATGGTTAAATGCACTGGATGAAAGCTTGACCCTGATGTAGGATATAGCAAAAAATAACCACACTATTGATGGTTAAATGTACTTGGTGGCAGCTTGTGCTGGCGCACCACATGCCACAAAATGGCCGCCGATCACCCCAGAAAAAAGTGACTGAAAAACGCTCTGGGCAGCCTAAAAACACTGAGCAATTAAATAGCAGCAGTTCAATGATCCACAGCTGTAGATCGATCACTGAATGAAGTCTTTTGGAGGAGTTAATCACTGCCTAATCTCGCCCTAACGTCGCAGCTGCAACCTCTCCCTACACTTGTATCAGCAGAGTGACGTGCAGCGCTACGTGACCCAAGCTTATATAGAGGCTGGATCACATGCTGCACTGGCCAATCACAGCCATGCCAATAGTAGGCAAGGCTGTGATGGCCTCTTGGGTTAAGTAGTATGATGCTTGTTGATTGGCTGCTTTGCAGCCTTTCAAAAAGCGCCAAGAAAGCGCCGAACACCGAACTCGAACCCAGACTTTTATGAAAATGTTCGGGTTCGGGTTCGGGTCCGTGCCACGGACACCCAAAAATTCGGTACGAACCCGAACTATACAGTTCGGGTTCGCTCATCCCTAATCATAACCCCTTTTGGTTTAAATGACTATATAAATTTTGCATGTTTTATATGATGAAATATTAAGAGTTAGCTGTTCTATTCTATATTTCATCTGTGGGTGAGGAGTGGCGCGGTTAATAACAAGTCACTGCACCAATTTATTCAACCTAGATACAGTATATGGGATAGAAACCTTCCCTGATATTAAGCCCCTCCCCCCTATCTATGTGACACGATAATATTTTATATCTATGACTGATAAATGTGGCTTAATTAGCAGTCAAGTACTCATCTAGTACTCCTATGAGACAGTGGTCAACTAATTTTACACCCGTTATACGCCCAGTTATTTATCTGTCCTTTCCTGTATTAATCAGCATAGAAGCGATGCACTTCCTGGTTATGCCTTCCGGTCACGTGACTTCCTGTTTTTTGGTGCACAGGTATTTAGAGCGACGCTGACTCCACAGGTAAATATAGATGATACCATACTCTCCATCAAGATGGCAACCACTGTACCACCAATGCTGATATTCTAATCTGCAACTATTACTGGACCCTGTCTAAGTCTGGACCTGGCATATATACTACAAGGGAAGTACAAATGTATTTCTTCTCCCTGGGTAGATCATATAGATATGCTTTTTTGATAAATAACTGGTCAGTATGCAATTTTAATCACCGTTATTGAAACCTATACAATTTGTTAGATATCTAACCTTCATGATTACAGGCAATGGTTTTTTGGTTTGTGGGCCAAAATTGGATATAATAATTTTTGGGCATTATTGAAACTTGTTCACAGATATATCCTTCCCCCAGTTTTATTTCATTTTTGAGCCTGAGATGATTTATGTTAATGTGGTCCCCTGATAAACTGATTCTATTAAACGGGATCAGAGAAACACATTGGGACAAAGTTTATTATCTGGGACATATTATGTGTGCTCCAATTTCCTATTAGTAACCATAATACCTTGATGCTACTGGAGGTTCAGGTGCGTACAAAATATATGTGAGTTTACCATTGATTTCTTTTGTTGTTTTTTTATATACCGTATTTTTCACCCTATAAGACGCACCTGCCCATAAGACGCACCTAGGTTTCAGAGGAGGAAAATAAGAAAAACATATTTTAAACCAAAGGTGTGTTAAAATAATGTTGACACATTATGGGGGGATCTGCTGCTGACACAATGTTATGGGGGATCTGCTGCTGACAATATTATGGGGGGATCTGCTGATGACACCCTGTTATGGGGATTTGCCTCTGACACAATATTATGGGGGGATCTGCTGTGACACACTTATGGGGGATCTGCTGTGATGTACTGTTATAGGGGGGAATCTGCTGTGACGCACTGTTATGACGGGATCTACTGTGATGCACTGTTATGGGGGATCTGCTGTGATGTTCTGTTATGAGGGGATCTGCTGTAACGCACTGTTATGGGGGGAATCTGCTGTGATGTACTGTTATGGGGGGGAATCTGTTGTGACACACTGTTATGGAGGAAATCTGCTGTGACGCACTGTTATGACGGGATCTGCTGTGGCACACTGTTATGGGGGATCTGCTGTGGCACACTGTTATGGGGGATCTGCTGTGGCACACTGTTATGGGGGATCTGCTGTGATGTTCTGTTATGAGGGGATCTGCTGTAACTCACTGTTATGGGGGGAATCTGCTGTGATGTACTGTTATGGGGGGAATCTGTTGTGACACACTGTTATGGGGGAAATCTGCTGTGGCGCACTGTTATGACGGGATCTGCTGTGGCACACTGTTATGGTAGAAATCTGCTGTGAGACATAGTTATGGGGAGGGGAATCTTCTGCTGACACACTTGTGGGAGGGGGATGTCCAGTGATAGGCTTTTGGGGGGACACTGTAGGTACCTTTTGTTAGTAGTTTAGTTGCACTCCAGAGAATTTTTCACAGCAGCACAGTCACCAGGGGACACAGGTACACAGGAGCAGGCATGTGGGAAGACGTAAGGGCAGAGCAGCCATGTGTGACAGGAAAGCCTGCTCCCGCCCATCGTCTGCCTGCTCCATCACACCAGCCCCTGCTACTGTGCATCTGCCACCTTCAGCCTCCCCCCGCCGGGCTCTCCAGCAGCACATTCATCCAGTCCCCACCGCACACACTCTGCAGACAGAGTAAGTCAGTAAAAAGACGGATGTCCGGTACATCGCAGGCTGCTATCCCTATGCTGCACAGAATACGATGTGTCAGCAACATGCAATGTGCCGGCCATTTTTTTCCCCTGCACTTTGGGGGGGGGGGGGGGGGGGGGGGGGGGAGTGCGCCTTATTAGGCAAAAAATATGGTATATCTTGACCACTGACAACTAATATTGGATAGTAATTACAGTATGTCTCTCTTTGGGTAGTGGTATCTATCCCTTGTCAGGGACATATAGGCCTATTAGGAACTTCCTGACACAGGATCGCTCCTGTCAGGGCGGCCATTCAGTTTTTGTAGGCAGGGACATCAGTCTATAGGGCATGTGTGATGGTTAGTCATTTCTCTTTTCCTCAGTATACCTAGCCTACCAGATAAAGAAATTTTATTGGCACTTTTTGGGTTAATTTTAAACAGTATCAGTAAAGGTTACGTTTTACACTGGTGAAGATGCTCTGTGTCTACATAAATAATTAAATGACACTAGTGAATGACTTGAATTTCTGATTTCCTTATTGAGAAGAACTGTGATTTATTTTCAACATACTGTACAGGACATGATGGTATGTGGATAGACAGGGGCAGTGGCTTGATGGGGCCGGCGATAAATAACAACTAGAGATGAGCAACATATTTAACATTTTAATTTGGCCGCTTCGACGAATTTTGCAAACAAATTTGATTCGTGACAAATTGCTTCGTCACGAAGCGCATTTCTTTGTAAGTGGTGGGTGCAATGACAGATAGCGGCAATTGCGCGGTCCCTTATCATTGTACCCCTCAGATACAGCATTCATACATGACCGTAGCATCTGATATACATAACACAGTGTAAATTAAACAAAAACTGATCCATTTGCTTGAGATGGGCCAGCTGCCGCCATCTTGCTTGAAGAGCTGGTGCGAAATCTCGAGATGGGGTCATCACTCTGGCCGGCATGGTGACGTCATACATCATAGTGCATGGAATTTTGGCCGAGATCTTCAAGCAAGATGTCAGCGGGCCCATCGTAAGACAATAGAACAGGTAAGTAGGATTTTTCTTGATTTTTTTGCACTATTTCAGGTTAAATAGATTCATTACCATAAAGCAAGAGGAAATTTGGCTTTGTGGTGAATCAAATTTATCCTGAAATTTGGATTGAATTCCACTTTGTGCCCTTCGATTCGGTCAACCCTAATTGCAACCATCAGCAATGGCAGTTCTATTTATTGTCCTTAGACGCACGTGTGTGAAAAGCCTCACAGATCTATGCCTTGTTCATTTTGACAAAAGTTATGTTTTGTACACTGGAAAAGGACAACTTTATCCATTTTGGTGTGACAACACCACCTGCCGCCCTGAAAATCCACTCTGAGATGACAATAGAGGTTGAGCAAGACAGTAGAGTTAACTATGCCAGTTCTGGCTCCTGTTCCAATCTGCCTGCCCATGGAGTCAGGGAACAAGGTATGCACTGGGCAAAAATCACAGTCCAGGTAGAACATCTCTCTTTGCTGATTTATGTCTGGTTTGGTGTGGCACAAGAAAAAACTGTGCCATCATGTTCATTATACTGAACTGGCTGATACTGCATCTTTTGCTACTTGTTGTTGTGGAGACAGCGGGAGGTGGGTGTCTCGGTGGGAGGCAGAGAAGGGCTTCCTGTTCAGACACAGGGGTGGCCGACATCTTCTCGCAACAAACCTGCAGCAAGTTGCTTACACAGTGTACCCTGGTAATACTGAAATTTGGCCTCTTTTTTGACAAGAAAACATTCCCTCATTTTGGTTTCACAACAAGAGTCTAAAATCATGGCTATCACACACCAACAATAATCAGATTGCTTGATGCTAACGATGCGCCTGTCAGTATGTTAGCAAGCACACATACAGTTTGTCATGCTTGCCAGAGGACCCAGTTCTCTCCATCTTCACCCCTTCTGCAATGATTAGTCATCATGGTCAGTGTTATCATCATCATTAGCTTTGTTCTCCTCCAACACCAACTTCTCCTCCAGGTAGCATCTTATCCTTGTCCTCCCTCATGGGACATTGTCTGTGTGGGTTACTAAGAGTTACAGGATAGTCTGTAAGATGTGGAAGCTGCTCTTCTTCCAACATCTCTTGTTGTTTCAGTGTGAGCGTGTGCCCTGATATAAATATCAGGTGGATCACATCGTTGATGCAACAGTTGTCCCTACTGACAACTCTAGTGGCTACTTCAAAGAACCTGTGTATGCGATGCGATATGTGCCTCTCATGAGCTGCCCCTGCATGACCTTGGAACAACATATGCTCACTAGCAAGCTGTAATGTCAAAGATTAAGTTCTATCACTGCAAGTCCAGGAGGGTGTTCCTTGCCACCATAATAATGGCTGAAATGCGAGGACAGTCTCCTGGACATGGCCAGCACCTTTTGCAAGCCATGATACCTTTTCAAAAAACATTGAACCACTAAATTTATCATGAGTAGTGTTGAGCGCAAATATTCGAATTTCGAATTTTTTTCTCGAATATCGCAATTTCGAGATTTCGCGAATATTTAGAATATAGTTCCAAATATTCGCGAAATCGAATATTCGTATTTTTTTTTTCGAAAAAAAAATAATAAAAAAAATCGTACGATTATTTTAATCTTATGATTTTTTTTTTTTTTTATATGACTATGGCTAGGCTAATATGTGTATTTTACGAAATTTCTTAATATTGCTCTAACTTCGTCTTTTAGAATATTCGTAATATTCTAAAAGACGGCGTTAGAGCAATATTCCGAATATTCTAAAAGACGAAGTTAGAGCAATATTAAGAAATTTCGTAAAATACACATATTAGCCTAGCCATAGTCATAGGAACGTTGCCTTATTCAGGGGGAAAAAAAAATTCGTACGATTATTTTAATCTTATGATTTTTTTTTTTTTCCTATGACTATGGCTAGGCTAATATGTGTATTTTACGAAATTTCTTAATATTGCTCTAACTTCGTCTTTTAGAATATCCGTAATATTCTAAAAGACGGAGTTAGAGCAATATTACGAATATTCTAAAATACGAAGTTAGAGCAATATTAAGAAATTTCGTAAAATACACATATTAGCCTAGCCATAGTCATAGGAACATTGCCTTAGGCCTCCTGCACACGAACGTATTTTTTTGCGGTCCGCAAAAACGGGTCCCGTTTTTCCGTGATCCGTGACTGTTTTTTCGTCCGTGGGTCTTCCTTGATTTTTGGAGGATCCACGGACATGAAAAAAAAGTCGTTTTGGTGTCCGCCTGGCCGTGCGGAGCCAAACGGATCCGTCCTGAATTACAATGCAAGTCAATGGGGACGGATACGTTTGACGTTGACACAATATGGTGCCATTTCAAACGGATACGTCCCTATTGACTTTCAATGTAAAGTCTGGAGTCCCTTTTATACCATCGGATCGGAGTTTTCTCCAATCCGATGGTATATTTTAACTTGAAGCGTCCCCATCACCATGGGAACGCCCCTATGTTAGAATATACTGTCGGATATGAGTTAGATCGTGAAACCTCATTTCCGACAGTATATTCTAACACAGAGGCGTTCCCATGGTGATGGGGACGCTTCTAGTTAGAATATACTACAAACTGTGTACATGACTGCCCCCTGCTGCCTAGCAGCATCCGATCTCTTACAGGGGGCCGTGATCAGCACAATTAACCCCTCAAGTGCCGCACCTGAAGGGGTTAATTGTACTATCATATCCCCCTGTAAGAGATCAGGGCTGCCAGGCAGCAGGGGGCAGACCCCCCCCCTCCCCAGTTTGAATATCATTGGTGGCCAGTGCGCCCCCCCCCCTTCCTCCCTCTATTGTAATAAATCGTTGGTGGCACAGTGTGCGCCCCCCCGCCCCCCTTCCTCCCTCTATTGTAATAAATCGTTGGTGGCACAGTGTGCGCCCCCCATCGCCCCCCCCCCCTCCCTCTATAGCATTAACAACATTGGTGGCCAGTGTGCGGCCTCCCATCTCCCCCCCCCCCGATCATTGGTGGCAGCGGGTTACTAGCAATAGTACAATAGTAAAAGATTCATACTTACCTGGGAGCTGCGATGTTCGTGTCCGGCCGGGAGCTCCTCCTACTGGTAAGTGACAGTTCATTTAGCAATGCGCCGCACAGACCTGAGGCTGTCACTTACCAGTAGGTGGAGCTCCCGGCCGGACACGAACATCGCAGCAGCCGGTAAGTATGAATCTTCTACTACTGTACTATTGCTATGTAACCATGGCAACCAGGACTGTAGTAGCATCCTGGTTGCCATGGTTACCGATCGGAGCCCCAGCGATTAAACTGGGACTCCGATCGGAACTCCGCTGCCACCAATGATGATGGGGGGGGGGGGAGATGGGAGGCCGCACACTGGCCACCAATGTTGTTAATGCTATAGAGGGAGGGGGGGCCGATGGGGGGCGCACACTGTGCCACCAACGAATTATTACAATAGAGGGAGGGAGGGGGGGGCGCACACTGTGCCACCAACGAATAATTACAATAGGGGGGGGGGGGGCCGCACTGGCCATCAATGATATTCAAACTGGGGAGGGGGGGGGGTCTGCCCCCTGCTGCCTGGCAGCCCTGATCTCTTACAGGGGGATATGATAGTACAATTAACCCTTTCAGGTGCCGCACCTGAAGGGGTTAATTGTGCTGATCACGGCCCCCTGTAAGAGATCGGGTGCTGCCAGGCAGCAGGGGGCAGTCTTGTACACAGTTTGTAGTGTATTCTAACTAGAAGCATCCCCATCACCATGGGAACGCTTCTGTGTTAGAATATACTGTCGGTTCTGAGTTTTCACGAAGTGAAAACTCAGCTTTGAAAAAGCTTTATGCAGACGGATCTTCGGATCCGTCTGTATAAAAACTAACCTACGGCCACGGATCACGGACACGGATGCCAATCTTGTGTGCATCCGTATTCTTTCACGGACCCATTGACTTGAATGGGTCCGTGAACCGTTGGCCGTGAAAAAAATAGGACAGGTCATATTTTTTTCACGGCCATGAAACACGGATCACGGATGCGGCTGCAAAACGGTGCATTTTCCGTTTTTTCCACGGACCCATTGAAAGTCAATGGGTCCGCGAAAAAAAACGGAAAACGGCACAACGGCCACGGGTGCACACAACGGTCGTGTGCAGGAGGCCTTATACAGGAAAAAAAATAATAATAAATCGCATTATTATTTTAATCGCATATTATTCGCGAAAAATTGAATAATTACGAATATTCGATTTTCGCCGAAAATAATAAGAATATTCATTAGAATATTCGCGAAATATCGCGAAATCGAATATGGCACCTCCCGCTCATCACTAATCATGAGTGTCATGTAAGGAGCATGTATTATTTCCTCCAAATTCAACGCAGCCATGATGTTCCTGCTTTTGTTGCTGATCACTTTGTCCAGTGGAAGTTGGCTGGGAGACAGCCTGTGGGATGTATTGCTGCGTTATGCACTTTAGTTTAGCAACTGATCCATTGTGTGCCTCATCTCTCCCAGTCTGTTTAGCTCTAACATAGCATGGCGACTCTTCATTTTACACACATGATAGGAGGGGGAGTGAAAGCAATGCTCTCCCCTGCTTCTGTTGGGGAGGAGAGGATGTCCATTAAGGAGTACGTGGAGAAGGAGAATAAGCACCTGGTGTGGGAACCAGACCAACACAAATGTGGAGGTGTCAATAGGAACTGGGCTTGTTGTTGTGATACTGCATCACTGCTGCCATGAAAAACATTGACCCAGTAGGTCATGAAAGACATAGGGCCAGATTTATCATTACTCTGACAGTTCACTCCACTTTCACATATGGCTAAAGTCAGTTTTAGCTAAGTCAGATTTATGATCGGCCCTTTAAGACTGTAATAAATGTGGTTTGACGGTAGCACTTTACAAAAGTCGCGCGTCTTTACGAAAAAGTCGCATAAGATAAGCATGGTCCTCACTGGAGTGATTTTGCGCATTTGTTTGCTACTTTTTTGCGACTTTTTAAATCGTCGCAATAGCAAATCTGTCTATAGATTCATTTACATAAGAAAACACATCCACTTTCAGAAAACTGGCGAGCATAGTGCAGAGCCAATAAAAGTCGCAAATTTTTGCGCAGTTTAAGCGATTGCACAAAAATTGGCGACCTTTTTCACTCCATTATTCTGACTTAAGCTAATGATAAATCTGGCCCATATACTGCCCAACACAGATGCTCCAGTATCCATGGTGGTGTGTATCCTTACAGACAGCGACAACTGCAAAGAGCAGTCCATGTTCTCTGCCATGTGACAATACAAGGCAGGCGAATTTTATACAATTACTTCACGGTCACAAAACATGTTAATTTGTCAACCAACAATGTAACTGCAGTATTGACTGGTTGTATTTGACTGTGACAAATGCAGCAAAAGCCCCAAATGTAGTGTCTTGCACAAAATGAGTGTTTTTTTTAAACCAGAATATAACAGCGGTATCTAACGCTTGTATTTGACTGTGACAAATGCAGCAAAGGCCCCAGATGTAGGGTCTTGCACAAAATGGGTGTTTTTTTAAAATCAGAATATCAGTGGTATCAAACGCTTGTATTTGACTGTAACAAATGCAGTAAAGGCCCCAGATGTATCGTCTTGCACAAAATGGGTGTTTTTTAAAACCAGAATATAACAGCAGTATCTAACGCTTGTATTTGATTGTGACAAATGAAGCAATCCAATTGGATATCTTCTCTATCAACTTTCGATGATCTTTTCTGCGCCTACCATGGTGATTACGGGTAGCGGGGAATCAGGGTTCCAGGCCGGAGAGGGAGCCTGAGAAAGGGATACCACATCCAAGGGAGGTCAATGGATGAAATTAAATGTGATCGAGCGGAATGACCTTGATTCCATGTGGGCTCTAGTACCTCATCATCCTCCACATCATCTTCCACCCAGTCTTCACCCCTTCCCTCCTTGTCAGTCTGCACACTGCAGAAAGCCACAGCAGTTGGCACCGTTGGCGTTTCGTCATCATCCGAGACGTGCTTCGGTTGTCCTCCCATGTACTCATCCTGAAACATAAGTGGTTGGGCATCAGTGCACTCGATCTCCTCCACTTCTGGGGCAGGGCTATGTGGATGGCCAACTCTGATCTTTCAGCAGGAGACTGGGTGGGAGACAATGTGAAAGAACTGGAGGCACTGTCAGCCACCCAATCTACTATCGCCTGTACTTGTTCTGGCCTGACCATTCGTAGAGCCGCATTCAGCCCTACCAAATAACGCTGAAGGCTCTGTCGCCTACTTGCACCTGAGGAAGGTGTTTCACTTGTGCATGTAGCTGGCGCACATCGACCACGTCCTCTCCCTGCAACAGGAGCTCCACCAGCAGCACCACGAACGGGGCCACGTCCCTTATTTGACGCTCACCTCATTGTTTGCGTTCACCCACCAAACTAACAGATGGTTTATGTCAGGCAACAATGTAACCGCCAATAGTCAACAATTGAGTTCACTGAGAGTAAGGCAGTGTCGGTGTCATAAAGAGGAAAAATTTCTTGAGGTCACACAACAGTGTGACAGGCGAATTTTAAATCAATAATTCTTTATTAATCGTACACAAAATGTATAATTCACATTGAATTCCTCGGCACATTAGTCCGAATTTTTTTTTTTTTTAAACACATATGCACATAAATTGACAAAGTAAACACAAAACTAACACAATTCCTCAGGGTACAGAATAGAGTCCGGACTATTTATCAGGTTGAGCAGATGAGTATTTGGAAGATGTCCAAGCAATCCATAATTTGGTAAATTTAGCGTAGGAGTGTTGCGCAAAAGACATGGAACGTTCATAAAGCCATGTCTGGTTCACTCTGGCTATCACCTCCCGACGTGAGGGTATCTCAATACTTTTCCAGTGTGTAGTGATGGCCATCAATTAAACATGAAAAATAAAAACAATAAGAAGAAAACATTGGCAACCATAGGAAAAGTAACCTGTGGAGAAGAAAGGTTACATAAATAGGGCAATAAACAAGTGGCATAAGGCACTAGAGCGGGCCGCGGTTCACCCGCGTATTAGTGTAGCAGCCTTAACAGCCCGGTACCTCAGCGGTGTGGTTTGCGCTTTGCTTTCACCACCTGCCATTCATACGAGGTAGGACGCGGAGGTGGGGAGGAGGTTTCTTCGGGTTCAGGGACCGATATATTCCATGATTTAAGCAGGCGGAATCCCCCCGATACTGAGCTGATGGCATGTAGCGCCCCCATGTGGTGAATGAGCACTTTCGTCGGGAAGCCCCAGCGATAAGGGATAGACTGGTCCCTTAAGATGGTCGTGACAGGAGCTAGAGAGCGGCGTTTTTGCAAAGTTGCAGCTGACAAGTCTGCGAACAATTTGACCCCCTCATAGGGACTGGGGAAGTATCCTTTCCTGCGTGCTGCCAGCAATAGCGTCTCCTTCATCTGAAAGAAATGGATCCTTGCTAAGACATCCCGTGGCACGTCGTCTGAGAGGTGTTTCGGGCGGGCCACTCTATGAATCCTGTCTATGATAAGATCTCTGTCTGAGATGCCCGGCAGGAGGATTTTCATGAGGCCTTGCAGGTAAGGGCCAAGATCAGAGGGATGTATGTCTTCACTGATGCCTCTCAATTTTACATTATTCCGGCGGGACCGATCCTCGAGGTAAACCACCTTAGCTTTTAGCCGATCAATCTCGGAAGCATTCTCATTGCGAGCATCCACAAGCTGGTTATGAGAATCAGCAAAATCTCCCATTTTTGTCTCCACATGGGAAAGTCTATTTTCCACCTCAGAAATGGAGGCTTACAAGGGGGTAATCAGAGACGTGAGCTCCATGTGTATGGTGCGCCCAAAGAAGACCAGCATGTCCTTCATTAAGTTCCCAGACGCTGGTTGTTCATCAGCCGGGAATTTGTCCAGGGATGAAAAAAGCAGCTCACCGTCTCCCTGCGTGGCACCCTTAGAGAGCTGTAGTTTAGGCCTCTGTTTCGCCGGGCTCGCCGACGGAGAGACTCTGGAAGGCGGGATCTGGCTGCCGGAGAGTGTCGGGGAGGCCCACAATGCCGGGTCCGAAGAAGTGTGCCCCGAAGGTGGAAGACTCAAGGTAAGAGGGCTGGGAGGGTGTCTGAGGATTTCGGAGCTTACCGGTCCCCTCTCCGACAGTCTGGTGTCCGACTCTGAAGATCGCGTGGAGGAAGGGGATCCGGCGCCATCTTTCCCTTTGCCTTTTTCTAAGAAAAAATCTAGTTTCCCCTGCTGACGAATTGATCGCTTGCTCCTGGGCATCTTCGGCTGCGTTGGGACAGCAAATGATGCAGAGGTGACCCGGTATGGCTGCGTCGTTTAGCTTTGTTGCTGAGCGGGTGCAGGAGCTCTTGCTTCACGTGGCTATCTTCTCCAGCCGGCAAACCACGCCCCTCTGACAGGCAAATTTTTTACAATTACTTCACGGTCACAAAAAATGTTAATTTGTCAACCAACAATGTAACTGCAGTATTGACTGGTTGTATTTGACTGTGACAAATGCAGCAAAAGCCCCAAATGTAGGGTCTTGCACAAAATGGGTGTTTTTTTTAAACCAGAATATAACAGCGCTATCTAACGCTTGTATTTGACTGTGACAAATGCAACAAAGGCCCTAGATGTAGGGTCTTGCACAAAATGGGTGTTTTTTTAAAACCAGAATATAACAGCGGTATCTAACGCTTGTATTTGACTGTAACAAATGCAGTAAAGGCCCCAGATGTATCGTCTTGCACAAAATGGGTGTTTTTTTAAAACTAGAATATAACAGCAGTATCTAACGCTTGTATTTGACTGTGACAAATTAAGCAATCCAATTGGATATCTTCTCTATCAACTTTCGATGTTCTTTTCTGCGCCTACCATGGTGATTACGGGTAGCAGGGAATCAGGGTTCCAGGCCAGAGAGGGAGCCTGAGAAAGGGATACCACATCCAAGGGAGGTCAATGGATGAAATTAAATGTGATCGAGCGGAATTACCTTGATTCCATGTGTGCTCTAGTACCTCATCATCCTCCACATCATCTTCCACCCAGTCTTCACCCCTTCCCTCTTTGTCAGTCTGCACACTGCAGAAAGCCACAGCAGTTGGCACCGTTGGCGTTTTGTCATCATCCGAGACGTGCTTCGGTGGTCCTCCCATGTACTCCTCCACTTCTGGGGCAGGGCTATGTGGATGGCCAACTCTGATCTTTCAGCAGAAGACTGGGTGGGAGACAATGTGAAGGAACTGGAGGCACTGTCAGCCACCCAATCTACTATCGCCTGTACTTGTTCTGGCCTGACCATTCGTAGAGCCGCATTCAGCCCTACCAAATAACGCTGAAGGTTCTATCACCTACTTGCACCTGAGGAAGGTGTTTCACTTGTGCATGTAGCTGGCACAGATCGACCACGTCCTCTCCCTGCAATAGGAGCTCCACCAGCAGCACCACGACCGGGGCCACTTCCCTTATTTGACGCTCACCTCATTGTTTGCGTTCACCCACCAAACTAACAGATGGTTTATGTCAGGCAACAATGTAACCGCTAATAGTCAACAATTGAGTTCACTGAGAGTAAGGCAGTGCCGGTGTCATAAAGAGGAAAAATTTCTTGAGGTCACACAATAGTGTGACAGGCAAATTTTATACAATTACTTCACGGTCACAAAAAATGTTAATTTGTCAACCAACAATGTAACTGCACTATTGACTGGTTGTATTTAACTGTGACAAATGCAGCAAAAGCCCCAAATGTAGTGTCTTGCACAAAATGGGTGTTTTTTTAAAACCAGAATATAACAGCAGTATCTAACGCTTGTATTTGATTGTGACAAATGCTGAAAAGGGCGCAGATGTTGGGTCTTGCACAAAATGGGTGTTTTTTTAAACCCTGAATATAACTGCAGTATTTAAAGCTTGTATTGGACTTTCAGAATTGCAGCAAAGGCTGCAAATGTATTATCTTGCCCAAAATAGGTGTTTTATTAATTCCAGAATATAACAGCAGTATCTAACGCTTGTATTGGACTGTCAGAAATGCAACAAAGGCCCCAAATATAGTGTCTTGCACAAAATGGGTGTTTTTTTTTAACCAGAATATAACAGCAGTATCTAACGCTTGTATTGGACTCATGTTCTTGAAAGGAAGATATCCAGCACCTCATTTTTTCGTGCTTGACGATGTTTATTCCACAAACCAAATGTACAGCGGTAAGAAAATCCTCAAAGTACAAGCCCCAATACGGTCTATGCGTTTCGAACCAGGTGGTTCTTAATCATGACCTTCACAATAAATTTCTGAGGAAGTATATATATAGAAGTGAACATAAAAAATCCCTCCCCCCTTAAACTATCTGGGCGGTGCAAACCATCCCAGGTGTTTCAATCAAAGGTGCTAGCAGAAATTTAAATGCACAAAACAGGTTTAAAATCTGACATGAGCCACCATGAACAGACATTTTATAACATTAGATCCAGCAAAAAAGGAGAGAAAAGAGCAGTAACAAAACATAAATATATAAATAAACAAATAAACATAATTGTAAGTGAGCAGCAGAAAATAAAAAAAGGCTCTATCTGAACACTCCTCAATATTTGCTGGCTGCAATCTAATTCTGTTCATTCAGGCTATACAATATATATTTTTTGGTGTTTTCTTAAAGTTGCAACATGGTGTAATTATTAATAGCTATTAATAAATATCAATAAATATACATAAGTTCTTTTCTCAAGTTTAATCCTGCAGGACTTCTGGAATTAAATTTTAGAATCCAGAAGGCTTCTCTTTGGTTTACAAGTTTTTTGAAGTCTCCACCTCTTGTGGGCAAAAACACTCGTTCTATGGCATAAGCTGTGAATGATGACAAGCTTCTATTATGAGCCATGATAAAGTGTTTTGCCGTACTTGAGATGTTTACATATGCAGGATTTATTATGTAATTGATATGTTCCAGTAACCTTATTTTAAATTTTCTGGTTGAACATCCTACATATATTAACTGACAATCTTTGCATTCAATGACGTAGACAATTCCCGATGTGTTGCAATTAATGTAGGTTTTAATCGGATATTTATTGGTGCCATCAGAATCTTGAAAATATTTTTTTGGGGTCACATAATTGCAATCTTTACATGGGGAATTGCCACATCGTGTGAAACCTGTGTATCGCAACCAGCATGTCCGCGACTGTCCCTCTGATTTTTGACTGAAAAGAGAGGGAGACAGCGAGGCAACCAGTGACATGGGTCTCTTGGATACCACTCTGTGCCCTCCCCTCAGTATTTTATATAACTGTTGATCCTCATACAGGATAGGAATACATCTAGAGACCACTTTCTCTATCAAAGGAAATTGATTGCTAAAGGTAAGCACAAGTGTTGGAATATTAGAGGATTTATCTTTATAACATGGTTTGGTCTCATTTTTTTTTTCTTCCCTATTTTTAGTATATTTTTCCTTATCCATTTCCCTTATATTAGATTTTTTATGAGTCAAGGGGGTTCCAAACAATAAGTCCTGCCGTTTTTTTCTTTCTGCTATATTTTTTGCCCTTTGGGTCATCCATAATGGGTATCCTCTATCCTTTAATCTGTCAGTGATTATTCGTATCTCTTCATAAAAATCAGAGTCTTTGCTACAGTTACGCCTGGCTCTAATCATCTCACCCACTGGAATAGCCTTTATTGTATGGAGTGGATGGTGACTGTTGGCTCTTAGTACTGTATTTCCCGATATGGGTTTGCGATAAGTCCGAGTACATATTACCTGGCCTGGAGTGCCAATCAAAGTCACATCCAGGAAATTGTCACGAGGGTGTCGAGGACCACGCCTGACTCCGTTATACCCGGGGTCAGGAAGTCGCAGCGGTTGGCTGCACGCTCTATTTAAGATAGGGCTGTTTTCCTTATGGTAGCTTTCTGGGTTTGCTTAGCAAACCCTTTTGGCTCACTCAGGGATCCGTAGCTCCTTCTCCTCAGCTGTTCCTTGTCCAGCACTCCCAGACCTCCTTATATTTCTCTCTCACACTTCTCTGGTTGCCAGAGATAGAGCTTCCTGCCTGGACATCTATTCTGACCTTCTGGAGCTGTGTTGCTGCGTTCGCTGGTAGTTGGTCCAGTACGCTACCCTCCAGATCCCTGTTGGACCTTTTTGGTTTATTGTGGTCGCCCACCTGGGTGTATGTGTTTGTATGTTTTGTCTGTCCTCTCCCTGGTGTTTCCCTCTTAGTGATAGTGGTGCGGACTAGCGATCCCACCGGCCTGTTCACTATCCAGGGCTCATATTAGGGAAAGCCAGGGTTTAGGCACGCGATCGCCGCACGGGTGAGGAACCCGTCTAGGGACGTCAGGGCAGTCAGGTGCCAGCCGCAAGGTGAGTTAGGGGTCACCACCTTTCCCTCTCCCTTGGGCAGGGCTTTCCCTGTGTTCCTCCCTGTGCGTGTCGTCGGTCATTACAGAAATTCATTTTATAAACATCATGAGCTCCAACAAATCGCATTCCATATGGGTTACTATTCAAATAGTCTAGAAAGGAGGGTATGGCAGATACATCGGCTGACCAAATGAACAACAGGTCATCGATGTATCTGCCATACCACTCTATACATTCACCAAAGGGATTGTCAGTATCATAGATATAGCGCTCCTCCCAGTACGCCATGATGACGTTTGCAAGTGACGGGGAAAATTTTGCTCCCATACTCACACCCTGAATTTGCAAATAAAATTTGTTATTAAAACTGAAATAATTATGTGTGAGCAAAAATTCTGTTATTTTTAATATATAGCCAATGAAAACGTCACCATGCCTACTGTAGCGGTGTAAATGATATTCCAACGCTATTAGTGCTATTCGATGGGGAATGGACGGATATAGGCTGACTACATCAGTTGTCATCCATATATAATTTTGGGACCATTTTTTATCAAAGAAACTTCTCAATACGTCTCCTGTATCTTTAATATATCCCGGTATTCTTTTAACTAATGGTTGTAAAATTGTATCCAGCCATTGTTTCAATCTCTCTGTTAAGGAGCCAATTCCTGACACTATAGGGCGGAGCGGTGGCGGAGAAAGACCTTTGTGAACCTTTGGTAAGGCATGTATGATAGGAGTAACCGGACATTCTACATTTAAATATTGGAAATCGCTATGGGAAAAAATTCCCAAATTTCTACCTTCCTGCAGAATGTCAGTTAACTCCTTGCGGTAGGGCTCCAAAGGATTGGAATCCAACCTGCAGTATGTAGTAGTATCCATTAAAATCTGTAACATCTGTTGTTGGTACACTATTTTGTCTAAAACCACCACCGCGCCGCCTTTATCTGCCAATTTGATGATGATATCCTCCCTATTCTGCAACTCCTTTAAAGCGATTTTTTTGTGGTCTGGTGAGATTATTAATCTTATGGCTATTTATATGCCCCACAGTATCATCGTATATTTGCGTTAGTTCCCTCTCTATTACCTCTTGGAACGTGTCCATTCCACTAGTACGTGATTTGAGGGGATAGAAGGTGGGATTTTTCACTTGAAATTTTGCTGTATTCTGTTCACACATATCATCTGGAACTTCCTGCAAATCATGTAAATGCAACAAAGTAACTTGTTCCCGAAATGAGAAGCCTGTATACTTATTTTTATGTTGTTCAAAAGCTGCATTCACCACTGAGTCTGAACTGTTCCCAACCTCATTGAAGTGTTTTTCCACCGTCAATAATATAATAAATTTGTTAATATCTAATAAGGTTGAGAACAGATCAAAGTCAGTGGCAGGAACAAAATTCAAACCCAAACTCAACAATTCCAATTGTGGTCTAGTTAAAGTAACAGCTGACAAATTAATCACATCATGTGTATGTGGATCCAATTTTTGAGTCACTGTTTCTTCTGAAATCGAGTAGCCATATTGTGTGCTTTTCTTGTTATGCTTTCTTCCTCCTCTTCTGACTCGTTTTTTGACAGATTTTTTGACCTTGTTTTTGATTTCTTATAATATGAAGACTGAGCTCCTGAAATGTTACTTTTTGTATTTATATCCAATTTCTCAGTTGATTGCACTTCCGTGCTGGTCTCAAATCCTTCATTATCTGAGGAATCAAAACTGACAGTTGCGGTTTTTATGCGCTTTTTCTGTTGTTTTTTCTTTGTATTTTTCAGTATAGATTTTGGAGTTTGATAGGGATTCTCTCTCCGTCCCCACTCATACACTTGATCCTTATCATAATCATATAAATCCCTTTGGAATTTTTTGTGTTTCAATTCAATAATATGCTCTTCAGCTTCTTTAATATTGTCATTTGCTTTTTGTAACAATTCGTCATATTTATGGGTGGATTCATACTGGGCCACAGACTGTTTGCATTTTTCTATTTCTGATTGTATCATGACCAGTTTTTCAGTTTCATATTCCACTATCAGTCTCATGAGTTTAAACGAGCAGTCAGTGAGTATATTATTCCATGATTGTACAAAAGCATTGGAATAGACAATAGTTGGAATCTTCTTGATTCTTAGGCCCCTAGGGACCATGTCTTTTTCCAAATATTTGTTAAGGGTAGGTAGTATGGTCCCACCAGAGTCTCAGTTCTTGAATCTGCAGGTTTTCAAATTGTAAAAAAATATTTTCCATATTATATGGGTTTTGAACAAGTTGATCACTTCTTGAGAATACCTGCTCCGCTTTGTTTAAGCGGTCTGGCATTGTAGCAAACGCCATGTGTTTGGTATGAGGGAATCTTGCATAACCGCTGGTTTTGGATCATCTAGCACATTATACCAGGCAGGGAGACACGGTAAAACTCTCAATCCAACAAGCAATAGTAAAAGTCCAGCTCATCTGCATCAGCAATTTAGAGAGTGCACGGATGGGAAGAGGCGCAGACTCATGTACTTGAAAACAGGTTTAAAATCTGACATGAGCTACCATGAACAGACATTTTATAACATTAGATCCAGCAAAAAAGGAGAGAAAAGAGCAGTAACAAAACATAAATATATAAATAAATAAATAAACATAATTGTAAGTGAGCAGCAGAAAAAAAACTGCTCTATCTGAACACTCCTCAATATTTGCTGGCTGCAATCTAATTCTGTTCATTCAGGCCCCGTATTGTGTAATAAACATCGTCGAGAACGAAAAATTGAGGTGCTGGATATCTTCCTTTCAAGTACATGAGTCTGCGCCTCTTCCCATCCGTGCACTCTCTAAATTGCTGATGCAGGTGAGCTGGACTTTTACTATTGCTTGTATTGGACTGTCAGAAATGCAACAAAGGCTGCAAATGTATTATCTTGCCCAAAATAGGTGTTTTTTTAATACCAGAATATAACAGCAGTATCTAACGCTTGTATTGGACTGTCAGAAATGCAGCAAAAGCCCCAAATGCAGTGTTTTATCTTGCCCAAAATAGGTGTTTTATTAAGCCCAGAATATAACTGCAGTATTTAAAGCTTATATTGGACTGTCACAAATGCAATAAAGGCCGCAACTGTATTATTTTGCCCAAAATTGGTGTCAGTCCCGTCGCCGGTCGGGCGATTCGCGGTGGAGTAGACGCTCCAGATCTTCTAGGTGGCGGTCTCCATCCTCCTCAGAGGGATCCTCCGCCGCTTCAGGGGAGTCTGGTCGGGAGTCGCACAGGAGACGCAAGAGGCGGATGCCTAGCCATTCCTCCAGGGTCCATAGCCTGGTTCCAGTGACGTTTCCGCAACCTGAAGTTGCTGCGCCGGGTCCCGTGGCGGAGCAGGTTCCTTCTACGTCTGGTGAGTACCAGTTCACGGGGGCGTGGGGACCGGGCTGTGGGGGTTCGGACACGGCGGCGCTGTTAAAAGAGTTGTTGGAGAAGTTTAATCAGCCCCCTCTAAGCCAGCCCCCCGCCTCCTCCGGTTAAGCCTGTGCCTGCATTAGCTAGCGTTTACAAGGATTCTTGTTTCTGTGGAGTTAGCTCGCTAGGGGCCCATTTAGAGGAGGCTGTTAGGGAGAAGGTTTGGACTAACCAGTATGTAGACATCTGGTCCCTCATATCTGTTGACCAACACACAGTAGATAAGGAGAGACGCTTCCTGGAGAAGCCTTACGAGCGAAGACCGAAAGTAGCGAAAACAATGAATAATTGGTTGCAAGCCTTTGCGGTTTTGGGTTGTATCATGGGACAGCACCATCCTGAGCGTTTTTCGGAATTGTTTATATACCAGGATGTCATTTACAGCGCCTATAAGAGTCATGGCGGCACCGCTTGGTGGCGTTACGACGAGGAATTTAGGTGTCGCCTGGCATTACAGCCAGATTTGGGCTGGGGGGTTAAGGCCACGGATGTCTGGCTCAGGTTGATGGTGGGGCAAAAACCTCCTCCCTTTTCGGGGGCGGCCGCTGGTTCAGGGGGGTCCTCTTCCCTGGGGCCGGTGGCCGTCCGCCGACCGGGGTCATGTTGGCTGTTTAACGAGGGTAACTGCAGGTTTGCGGGATTGTGTAGATTTAAGCACGAGTGCTCCGCATGTGGTGGCCCCCATTCAGCTAATAAGTGCTCCCGTCCTCCCATTATACCCCCCAAGCAGGGTGAGCAGGGCATGCATAAGAACCCCGGTGAGCGTGGCAGAGATGGACCCCTAGCTAGACAGTTACCCCAATAGGCAGGCAGCTGAGCAGCTGAGGGCGGGGTTTTCAGTTGGGTTCTTTATCCCATTTGTATTAAGTCGTTGTCCGGTTTTGTCAGATAATCTGAGGTCTGCCCGTGATTTCCCGGATGTCCTCAGGGAAAAAGTTGAGAAAGAGGTGGAGTTGGGGCGTATGAGGGGTCCATTTAGTGAGTTACTTTTCAGCAACCTGAGGGTTTCTCCTCTTGGGGTGGTCCCTAAGAAGGAGGTGGGTAAGTTTCGGTTGATACACCATCTGTCTTATCCCAAGGGCTCGTCTGTGAACGACGCCATTACCCCGGAGGATTCGTCAGTGTCATATGTTTCATTTGACAGGGCGGTCGAGTTGGTCAGGAAGGCCGGTAGAGGGGCTCTCTTGGCGAAATCAGACATAGAATCGGCTTTCTGCCTCCTCCCGGTTCACCCCGATTGTTTTAATTTGCTAGGTTGCCGTGTAAATGGTTTGTTTTACCATGACACGTACCTCCCAATGGGATGTTCCATATCTTGTCATTATTTTGAAATGTTTGGATCTTTTTTGGAGTGGGTTGTTCGTTACGACACTGGTTCTGCATCTATTTTGCATTAGCTAGATGACTTCCTGTTTGTTTCCCCTGGTCCGGAGGGTGGTTGTCGATCCCTGTTGGACAATTTTTTGATGAGAATGGCTCAGTTTGGGGTTCCCATTTCGGTTGAGAAAACGGAGGGTCCTGTGACGCGGTTGTCTTTTCTGGGGATCGAGATCGACACGATAAATATGGTCTTTAGGCTTCCCGCCGAGAAGCTCCGAAAGTTTCTCGGCTTGATTGATGGGTTTTTAGCCGTTAGGAAGGTTACTCTCCTCCAGCTCCAGTCCTTGTTAGGTTTTATGTGCTTTGCGTGCAGAGTGATGCCCATGGGGAGGGTTTTTGCACGGCGTTTGTCGTTGGCCTCTTGCGGCGTTAAAGCCCCGAGTCATCGTATTAGACTTACTAGGTCCTTGAAAGACGATTTAAGGGTTTGGAGGTCTTTTTTGCTTGCTTATAATGGGCATACGTGTTATATGTCCAAGGTGGTCCCTAATTCCGAGTTGTGTCTGTTCTCCGATGCCGCGGGATCATGTGGTTTCGGTACCATTTTTGGGAACGAGTGGTGTGCTGCCTCGTGGCCTGTGTCATGGTCTTCCTCCGGATTGTGTGGGAATCTCACGTTACTCCCGATTATTGTGGCTGTAGAACTTTGGAGTTGGAGTTTATCCAATAGACATGTTTCTTTTTGGACGGATAATCTGTCGGTGGTCTATGGGATTAACAGTCTTTCTTCCTCTTCCCTCCCGGTTTTGTCCTTGCTCAGGCATTTGGTGCTTAGGTGTCTTGAGTTTAACATCTATTTCAGGGCTCGTCATGTTCCGGGGTAGAGAATAAGATTGCTGATGCTCTTTCCCGTTGTCATTGGCAGGATTTTCGGTCCCTTCACCCGGAGGCAGATCTGGAAGGCAAGGAGTGCCCACAGCACCTATGGCTCCTGGTGGACAACTGTTGATGCCGCTGACTCAGGCTTCGGTTTCCCCTGCAACCTGGCAGGCGCATGGTAAGGCGTGGGGGGAATGGAAGAGCATGGTGGGGGGGCGAGATGTGGTTTCCAGAGATGATCTCCGCCTGGAGGTAACGATTGAATGGTTATTGCAATTAAGCTCTAGTGGGGTGTCAGCCTCAGTTGCGCAGCGTAGGCTGTCAGGGGTAGCCTTCCATTTTAGGTTGCGCGATTGGCCAGATGTCACTAAGAGATTTATTATACGCCAGGCGTTTCGGGGGTGGAGGAAGGAGCTTGTATACCGTAAATGTAGGCGCCTGGTGTCATTTAATCTTTTAGGCAAACTCATCGCTAAGCTTTCTGAGGTCTGTGGGTCCCCGTTTGAGGTTGCGTTGTTTTCTGCCAGCTTCAGTATAGCCTTCTTTGCAGTGCTACGGATCAGCGAGCTGGTATCTCCGGCGGGTAGCAGACCGGGTGGCCTTTCTTGTGCCGACGTGGTCCTGGGTAATGACTCATTGAGGATCAGGGTGAGTCGCTCCAAGACGGACCAGTTTGGTAGCGGCTCATGGATCCCCCTTCACCCGGTTCCCGGTGTGGCATGCCCAGTTTGACTGACATCTAGTTATAGCTCCATGCGGGGTGTGGGCCATAATTTCTTGGCGCATACTGACGGCTCTCCTCTGACCAAGTTTCAGTTCACTTCTGTTTTTAAGGCCTGTTTAGAGCTGTCTGGGATGAATCCCAGGGAATTTAGCACTCATTCATTTCGTATTTGTGCGGCAACTGAAGCCGCTAGGGCGGGTTTGCCAGAGTCTGAGGTCATGAGGATCGGTAGATGGAAGTCCGCTTGTTTTGCGAGGTATATTAGACCGGACCTATTATAGGATAATAAAAAAAATAAATATATATATATATAAATGAATAAATACAAACCGGATTCCCACAAAGTTGGGACACTAAACAAATTGTGAATAAAAATTGAATGCAATGATGTGGAGATGGCAAATGTCAATATTTTATTTGTAATAGAACGTAGATGACAGATCAAATGTTTAATCCGAGTAAATGTATCATTTTAAAGGAAAAATACGTTGATTCCAATTTTCACGGTGTCAACAAATCCCCAAAAAGTTGGGACAAGTAGCAATAAGAGGCTGGAAAAAGTAAATTTGAGCATAACGAAGAGAAGTAGGACCAATTAACACTAATTAGGTCAATTGGCAACATGATTGGGTATAAAAAGAGTTTCTCAGAGTGGCAGTGTCTCTCAGAAGCCAAGATGGGTAGAGGATCACCAATTCCCACAATGTTGCGCAGAAAGATAGTGGAGCAATATCAGAAAGGTGTTACCCAGCGAAAAATTGCAAAGACTTTGCATCTATCATCATCAACTGTGCATAACATCATCCGAAGATTCAGAGAATCTCAAACAATCTCTGTGCGTAAGGGTCAAGGCCGTAAAACCATACTGGATGCCCGTGATCTCCGGGCCCTTAAACGACACTGCACCACAAACAGGAATGCTACTGTAAAGGAAATCACAGAATGGGCTCAGGAATACTTCCAGAAACCATTGTCAGTGAATACAATCCACCGTGCCATCCGCCGTTGCCAGCTGAAACTCTACAGTGCAAAGAAGAAGCCATTTCTAAGCAAGATCCACAAGCTCAGGCGTTTTCACTGGGCCAGGGATCATTTAAAATGGAGTGTGGCAAAATGGAAGACTGTTCTGTGGTCAGACGAGTCACGATTCGAAGTTCTTTTTGGAAATCTGGGACGCCATGTCATCCGGACCAAAGAGGACAAGGACAACCCAAGTTGTTATCAACGCTCAGTTCAGAAGCCTGCATCTCTGATGGTATGGGGTTGCATGAGTGCGATGGCATGGGCAGCTTGCATGTCTGGAAAGGCACCATCAATGCAGAAAAATATATTCAGGTTCTAGAACAACATATGCTCCCATCCAGAAGTCATCTCTTTCAGGGAAGACCCTGCATTTTTCAACAAGATAATGCCAGACCACATTCTGCATCAATCACAACATCATGGCTGCGTAGGAGAAGGATCCGGGTACTGAAATGGCCAGTATGCAGTCCAGATCTTTCACCTATAGAGAACATTTGGCACATCATAAAGAGGAAGGTGCAACAAAGAAGGCCCAAGACGATTGAACAGTTAGAGGCCTGTATTAGACAAGAATGGGAGAGCAATCCTATTTCTAAACTTGAGAAACTGGTCTCCTCGGTCCCCAGACGTCTGTTGAGTGTTGTAAGAAGAAGGGGAGATGCCTACCAGTGGTGAAAATGGCCTTGTCCCAACTTTTTGGGGATTTGTTGACACCATGAAATTCTGATTCAACATATTTTTCCCTTAAAATGGTACATTTTCTCAGTTTAAACTTTTGTTCCATGATTTATGTTCTATTCTGAATAAAATATTAGAAGTTGGCACCTCCACATCATTGCATTCAGTTTTTATTCACGATTTGTATAGTGTCCCAACTTTTTTGGAATCCGGTTTGTAAATAAAAGTTAAAAGTTAAGAAAAAGGAATCTGTCTCCGGTTCCCCCCCCCCCCCCCCCGGGGGTCTGTTCAATTGATCACTTGTGTTCAATTTATGGTTATGTTTTCGCGGTTTTAATGGTTGTTTCTTCACAGGCGCAGTGGGACCGACGGTGTGGATGGTGGGTCATTCCTACATTTTCTGGGCAGCGCAGAGAGCCGAATGTCGACCCGGTGGGAGATCCCTGGGTTTCAGTGATGTGAGAGTGTCGTGGAGGGGGATCCGGGGCCTCAGATGGTCCCAGCTGTTGTCAAAAGTGGTGGAGATTGGCATGCAGGCGGGTGGTCCCGTAGTGTTGGTGGTCCACGCGGGGGGCAACGATATCGGGTCCATGCCATTGCTTGAGCTCTTAACGCTCATGTGGGCTGACTTAGATCGTTTTCCGTCTTTTTTCCGGGAGGTTGTTTTAGTATGGTCCGAGATTGTACCGCGGGTGGTATGGCAAGGTGGTAGGGATGGTGAGGCCATCGAGAAGTGCAGGCGGATGGTGAACGCTCGAATGTCCCGTTTTGTTAGATCCCGCGGTGGGGTGGTTGTTCGTCATCGACAATCTCTCGTTGATGAGGCCGGATGGTGTCCACTTGTCCGATATCGGCCTATATATTTTTCTCTCTGGTCTCCAGGATGGGGTTGAACAGGCCATGTTCTTGTTGGGTGGTGGTCGGAGCCCCGTGTGAGGGCGGGTCTCCTCCGTGGCGGCAGGTAAAGGAAATAGGATACTGAGCAAGTGAACTGGCGTAATCTGCCCGCTGGGATTCCTGTGTTATGCCGTTAAAAGAATTAGCTGTGGCCGACTACCACCTAACAAAATCGTTAAATAAAAGGTTATAAACTTGACTTGGTTGTCAGTGTCATTTGTGTCGGGTTGACATGGCGGGGCCAGGGTGTAGATGGTTCCCCTTCCCCTTCTCCTTTCCTGAGAGTGATTACCAACAGTCTATAACAGCAGTATCTAACGCTTGTATTGGACTGTCAGAAATGCAACAAAGGCCCCAAATATAGTATCATTTTTTTTTAAACCCAGAATATAACTGCAGTATTTAAAGCTTGTATTTAACTCTCACAAATGCAACAAAAGCCGCAAATGTATTATCTTGCCCAAAATGGGTGTTTTTTTAAAATCTGAATATAGCACCAGTATCTAACGCTTTTATTTGACTGTGACAAATGCAGCAAAGGCGCCAGATGTAGGGTCTTGCACAAAATGGGTGTTTTTTTAAACCCAAAATATAACTGCAGTATTTAAAGCTTGTATTGGACTGTCAGAAATGCAGCAAAGGCCACAAATGTATTATCTTGCCCAAAATGGGTGTTTTTTTTATACCAGAATATAACAGCAGTATCTAACGCTTGTATTGGACTTTCAAAAATGCAGCAAAGGCCGCAAATGTATTTTATTGTGCTTAAAATTGTGCTTAAAAATGCAGCAAAGGCCGCAAATGTATTTTATTGTGCTTAAAAAAAGGATTTTATATATATGTAAATGAGTCTTGTATGTGTCCAAGGGGCTGTACTAACCTTCCTGGAGCCCAGCCACGCCCGCCTGTGAAGGAGCCCAGCACAGCCTATGTCCTCCGAATCTGCTCCTTTCATCACCGATAGATTGCCGTAATCTCGCGATGCGCGAGGTCGCCCATGCGCAGTGCCGGTATAGTGTTACTTCCCTGTGCTGGCATCAGCCTCAGGGAAAGAACTGCGCATGCGCGAGCTCGCGCATCGCGAGATTACGGCAAACTATCGTTGATGAAATGAGGAGATTCGAAGGACATAGGCGGTGCTGGGCTCCTTCACAGGCGGGCGTGGCTGGGCTCCAGGAAGGTTAGTACAGCCCCTTGGACACATACAAGACTCATTTACATATATATAAAATCATTTTTTAAGCACAATAAAAGCACACAGCTTTATGGGACAGGTATATTGCGGACATGCTAGCGGCAATCTAGCCGTGCATGTCCGCAGCTCTATAGCACAAATCCTGGTGACAGAATCCCTTTAATGCTTATATTGGACTGTCAGAAATGCAGCAAAGGCCGCAAATGTATACACTTGCCACAAAATGGGTGTTTTTTTAATACCAGAATATAACAGCAGTATATAACGGTTGTATTTGACTGTCACAAATGTATTATCTTGCCACAAAATCTGTGTTTAAAAAAAAAAAAAATGAATATAAAAGCAGTATTTAACGCTTATATTGGACTGTCAGAAATGCAGCAAAGGCCGCAAATGTATAAACTTGCCACAAAATGGGTGTTTTTTTTAAACCAGAATATAACAGCGGTATCTAACGCTTGTATTTGACTGTGACAAATGCAGTAAAGGCCCCAGATGTAGCGTCTTGCACAAAATGGGTGTTTTTTTAAAACCAGAATATATCAGCAGTGTCTAACGTTTGTTTTTGACTGTGACAAATGCAGCAAAGGCCGCAGATGTTGGGTCTTGCACAAAATTTGTGTTTTTTTAAACCCAGAATATAACTGCAGTATTTAAAGCTTGTATTGGACTGTCAGAAATGCAGCAAAGGCCGCAAATGCAGTGTTTTATCTTGCCCAAAATAGGTGTTTTATTAAGCCCAGAATATAACTGCAGTATTTAACGCTTGTATTGGACGGTCATAAATGCAGGAAAAGCCCCAAATGTAGTGTTTTGCACAAAAATTTAGTTTTTTTTTTAAACCCAGATTATAACTGCAGTATTTAAAGCTTATAAAAGCTATAGTAAAGGGCGAGCACACTTCATTTGGACTTACAATTGGTAAAATTTAATTAAATCACACTTTTTATAATTCACACGTGTATAACATATTGCAATAAAACCAAAATATAAAATATAAAACAATGTACTATAAAATACAATAATATCAAATTGAAGATAAAATGCACTTCATATAAACTGACACATTCAGATAAGTCCAACAGAATCCACAGAGATTAATTGTGTTGGCCGGGATAGTTCCTTATTTGCACAATGACAAACTAACTGGATTATAGCAAAGTTGTAAATAGTCCCGTGGGGATAACAATCCATGTATGTGTATAAATATATATTGGGGAAATTTCCATATAGGATTTCACTGGCTTTGAAATTTCGTAGATATTCAAGCGCCGGTCTTTTGCGCTAATACAGTTCAATGACTGTTTGTGTTTGTTTCAGTCCCATATATATTATGGTTATTAAATTTGCAGGTTGAATCCTCTTACCTTCCTCAGCGTTGGCAGTTTATTCAGGCGAGGGTCGGGTGGCGCGGGACACTGCCGGCATCTCGCCCCGTACTCCTCCAGCCCACTTACCCGAAATCTCGCGGGAGTTCGGACGGGACTTCAGTCTATGCTTAGTCCGTATTGTTTATCGTCCGGCACAATAGGAAGGTAGATGGATTTTCAGTTTTTTGATCTTGGTTCCGATCATTTTCAACTGTCCTTTAGATTAATTTCATAGCATGTCCATACTCATGATTGCGGAGGTGCTGCTTTACAGGTGTGCGATCCGGCCCAGACGCGTTTCGGGAACTAGCCTTCCCTTCATCAGTGGTACCGCAACACTTGTTTGCCTCCGCCTTTTATTTCATAGAGAGCACCAAAATGTGGACAGCTGCATTTCCTTTTGAAAAAGGGGAACTGTCCATGCGTTTTTTGTGCATGCGTTTTTCATGCGGCTTTTTTTTGTACATATGCGTTTTTTTGTACTAAATACTCCTTATGTCCTTGTGGACATCTTGTATGAACAGAATTTCTATTTATAGTTGCCTTCAAAAGTTATATCATTTTGAAGTTTGACATCACATGGTATATGATATCTATAACTATATATGGCTATGTCATAACATCAATCATTTTGAATCAATATTCTTAGTGCATTATATATCTATATTTCCATCAATAAAATATTAGGATGCCAATATTAAAATTTCAATATGTGTAATAAAAATTTGAGAATGAATTGATAGCGGATCCTGTTATCTCCAATGTTTTGTCATAAGGTCTTGTAATCTGACCATATAATCGCGTACCGTATTATTAAGAATTCTTGGTTGGGACAATACGCCATCGGGATTGCCTCAGAATAAAACCAATTTGTTGGTGTATATGAGGTTGAGTGGAATGTTGATCCAGTTGTATGGGGCTTGAGGCCCCAGTTCGAGTCAACGACGCAGTGCCGATAAACGGCCAAACTGCGGCGTATGAGTCGACTCTGGGGCACCCAGCCTACAAGAACCCGAAAATTTAAAGTTCTGCTTTCAGACCCGCTGGTAGCATCGATCCGAACTCGTATATGCGTCTTGACTCTATTTTAGACATCTGTTTGATGTAATTGCCGCCCCGCCAGTGCCTATCTACCTTTTCCAGTGCCATGAAGATCAGATTGGATGGGTCTTTATTATGAACATCTCTAAAGTGCTTGGATAGACAGTGTTTGTCATATCTCTTATGTTAGCTATGTGTTCCGCCAGTCTAGTTTTCATAGGTCGTTTTGTTCGTCCTATGTACTGTCTCTTACATGGACACTGGATCAGGTAGATGACGCCGATGGTGTTGCAAGTGAGGCATTCCTTAATCTCCCATTTATATGTATTTTGGGTGGAAGAGATTGTTGTTGTTTTCCTTGGTGCAGGATTAATCTTACATGCCATACATTTGCCACATTTAAAGAAACCTTTCAGTTTCATCCAGCTACCCAAAATAGTATTCTCCTTCATTGTTGGTTTTGGTGATTTAATAGATGGAGCTATTTTTAAACCTAGATTGGGTGCTTTTGTGAATGTTAAATATGGTATAGTTGGCATAAGATGGCCTATCATCTTGTCGCTCAAAATATGGTGCCAATGCGCTCTTATAATTTTTTGCACTCTCTTGTGATTGTTATTGAATGGGAGAATAATTCTAGTGTTTATTATTCCACTCTCTTGCTGTTTCTCAATTACTGGTTCTTTCTTTTGGAACCATGTTTGTCTATCTATTTTCCTGGTTCTTTCTAACGCTTCTTCCAAGATTTTTTCGGGATATTCCCTATCCAAAAATTGATTCTTCATTTTCATAGCTTCTGTCTCAAAGTCTTGATCCTGTGTACAATTTCTTCTAATTCAGCGAAATTGGCCGAAGGGGATATTAATCAGCCAATTTGGCAGATGACAGCTAGAGAATTGTATAAAACTGTTTTTTGATGTGGGTTTAGTGAATGTATTGCACATATACCTGTTTCCTTCCTTCTTGATCTTTAAATCTAGGAATTCGGTTTCTTCCGTGATATTAAAGGTGAACCTTAGATTTAATTGGTTCTGATTTATATCCTTCAGGAATAATCCCAATTCCTCTTTACTGCCTTTCCAAATGAAGATAATATCATCTATAAATCTCCAATATAGGGCCAGATCCGCCCCCAGTTTGGGTTTGATGTAATTTTCTTCCCATTCTGCCAAAAATAGATTTGCATAACTCGGGGCGAATCTGGTCCCCATGGCGGTCCCACATTTCTGTAGGTAAAAATTACCCTCAAAATAAAAATAGTTGTGGGTTAGAATATAGCTGATACCCTCTATGACGAAATTGATATGTGCCTCATCCATTACTCCATCTCTCTTCATTTGTTCCCTTACTGCTGTCATACCTTGTTGGTGGTCGATTACCATGTACAATGACTGTACATCGAGTGTACCCATTATCCACCCTGGTTCGACGTCTAACTTCTCTAATATTTGTATAATATGGGTTGTATCTTTGATGTAGGAGCTAGTTTTTTTCACAACAGGTTGTATTTGTACATCTCTATACTTCGACAGGTTTGAAGATATTGATCCTATACCCGAGACTATTGGTCTACCGGGCGGTCTCACCAAGCATTTTTGAATTTTGGGGAGACAGTAGAAGATAGGTAGTCTTCTCTGTGTCCCCAAAATAAAATCATGTTCCTGATTAGAAATAATCGACAGATCCAGGCCTCTTTTGCATAACAATTTTAGTTCCTGATCGAAACACTCCAGCGGGTCATTTTTCAACATCATATATGTCTCCACATCCGTTAGTTGTCTAAGACATTCTTCATTATAATCTGATGTATTCAAGACCACTACCGCACCCCCTTTGTCCGCAGGGCGTATAGTGATCGATTAATTTTTCTGTAATTGTTTTATAGCATGACATTGCTGTCTGGTCAGATTGTCCCGTCCCAAACATTTAGTTTTAAATTTGCGTATATCCACTTCAACATTTTTTTGAAAAGTGGACATTTCCGCACTAATTTAATTCCTAGGAAATAGTGTTGACCTATTTTTCAATATAGTTTTTCCTGGTTGGCCTATAGATTCAGTCCTCGCTAATGGGCTTTTTAAAAAGTGTTTTTTTAAACAGAGATTTCTTATGAATTTTTGAATCGCTATATAGACAGAGAACTTTTCAAACTTTTCAGTGGGTGCAAATTTTAGACCTTTTTCTAGTAGTTGGGTTTGTGAATTAGTGAGTGTGACTGAACTTAAATTTATTATAGTGGTGTCTTTATTTATTGGTGTCTCCTGTGTTGTCTTCCTCTTCCTGTGGCTTCTTCTTGTCTTTTTAATTCCTCTACGTGATCCTGATGATAATGTTTTCGAGGATCCCTGTGATTTCTTAATGGGTACAACCCGTGTTCTGTCACGAGTTGGAGGTCCCAGGAGAGACCACCGCGTCGTCAAGCAATAAACAAACGGAAATCAGATATAGACACACAAGAGTTTATTGCACAAACAAAAATCAGGGAAGGCAGCACAGACAAAACATGAGCTCTATGTATTGTCAGCACAGTGGGCGAAAACCCCCACTGCGCCACTGTCTAGTAATACTCCAGAGGGGCGTGACTAAGCAACTCCTGGTATCCACTAGAGCCCTAGATGGTAGGGTTAGACTTTGCCGCAGGAAGTTGCCAGGGTCCACTCTGGAGCGTGAACTAGACAGTGACAGCAGGAACGAATGGACAACAGGTACCAGAAGGTACCGACGGCACATAGGCAAACATAACAGACAGGCAAATACAAAACAGGGCAACTAATAATACAAGCAGGAGTTCACGCAAGGGAGCAGGAGTGGCAATGAGCAGAGAAGGACTTGCTCCACCAGTGGTATACTGCGTGGCCTTGCGCATAGCACTCTGCAGCTAGGCGCTTGCTGAACCGAGACATATGAATACACACAAAGTAACTAAAACATAACTGGCAGAACAGATAACAGAAAGACAGGAAAGAAGACGGGAATGAACAAGTAGGGAAACCCACAGAGCACAGACAGACACGGATCCCATGGGTCAGCAGCATGGGAGAGAGAGTACAAACCAGGAGCAGGACAGGACAAGACAACACACACCAGGAGAGCTGACACAGAACTGAGGAAACCCCAGCCTTATATACAGGTTCCATGGGTGCAGCAGAGAGACCACACCCATGGAGCAGACAGAGGATTAACTCCTAATAGGAACACAGGGGAGTTAACCCATACAGAACCACAAATAATACAGAGGAACGGAGCTGCAGCGAGAGCATAGACAGAAGGTCACAGCCAGCGGTAATGACTGTGACATGTTCTCTTTCTTGAGCATTGTGATAATGGTTATCTTCTAATGTTTGTAATGGGTGATGGTGCTTGTGCCTCAAATTGTACTGGTGTGTTGGTGATTCCCTGCTGTGGGTGGGGGGTGTGTGTTCTTTGTGCCTCGTTCGGGTCCTGTGATGTGCCGGGGTATGGTCTAAAAAATGTTGATTAGACAGTTGGTCATATCTGTTATTGACTGTGACTGTGTATTTACTTTGTATCTCTTCCTCTCTAGTTTCCCTATTTTTGGGAAAATTTTCTTTTGATCTATTTGTATTCTCACTAGTGTCTATTGTCTGAGGATTTAGATGTTTCCTCCCTTTCTTATTTATTATGTCATTTTCAATTCTATCTAATCCTTTACATAGTCGTTCCTGCCAATTTTCGAATTCTCCATTTTTGGGGAGTTTCTCTATTTGTTCTTTTAATTTTAGTATCCTGCTATTTAAATCTTCTAGCACTTCAGTTCGTCTCTTGATAAATAATTTAGTCAGTGATACCGAGTGTGCAAACAAGAGTTCATTCCACTCTTCTTCGAATTTATCACTGAGTAAATCTTGTGCCGGGATTTTCTGCAGTAACAGCCCTTTCAGAATTTTTGTTATTTTCCAAATATTGTTGTAGGGACCTTATTTCCCAATATTGTTTTAATTGTCTATGTAGAAGGCCCTCTAATTCCCGGAAAATATCGGTCATATCTCTATTTTCCAATTCTACAGTTCTGGTATCATTGAATTTATACGTTTCCGCTCTTATTCTCTTTGTTTCTAAATTATGCCAAATGTCCATAATGAAGCTTGGAGGAGCTCACTCAAATGGGTGATTACAATATAGAAAACGCATGCACAAAAAATACATGGATAGTTCCCCTTTTTCAAAAGGAAATCCAGCTGTCCACATTTTGGTGCTCTCTATGAAATAAAAGGCGGAGGCAAACAGTTGTTGCGGTACCACTGATGAAGGGAAGGCTAGTTCCCGAAACGCGTCTGGGCTAGATCGCACACCTGTAAAGCAGCACCTCCGCAATCATAAGCATGGCCATGCTATGAAATTAATCTAAAGGACAGTTGAAAACGATCGGAACCAAGATCAACAAACTGAAAATCCATCTACCTTCCTATTGTGCCGGACGATAAACAATACGGACTAAGCATAGACTGAAGTCCCGTCCGAACTCCTGCGAGATTTCGGTTAAGTGGGCTGGAGGAGTACGGAGCGAGACGCCGGCAGTGTCCCGCGCCGCCCGACCCTCGCCTGAATAAACTGCCAACGCTGAGGAAGGTAAGAGGATTCAACCTGCAAATTTAATAACCATAATATATATGGGACTGAAACAAACACAAACAGTCATTGAACTGTATTAGCGCAAAAGACCGGCGCTTGAATATCTACGAAATTTCAAAGCCAGTGAAATCCTATATGGAAATTTCCCCAATATATATTTATACACATACGTGGATTGTTATCCCCACGGGACTATTGACAACTTTGCTATAATCCAGTTAGTTTGTCATTGTGCAAATAAGGAACTATCCCGGCCAACACAATTAATCTCTGTGGATTCTGTTGGACTTATCTGAATGTGTCAGTTTATATGAAGTGCATTTTATCTTCAATTTGATCTTATTGTATTTTATAGTACATTGTTTAATATTTTATATTTTGGTTTTATTGCAATATGTTATACACGTGTGAATTATAAAAAGTGTGATTTAATTAGATTTTACCAATTGTAAGTCCAAATGAAGTGTGCTCGCCCTTTACTATAGCTTTTAGAAATAATCACCACTAGAGGGTGCGTGTCCCTCCAATTTGGGCTAGCAGCACCTGTTCCTGAATTTCGTTTGGAGTGAGCCACCATCTTGAAGTTTATTAGTATTTAAAGCTTGTATTGGACTGTCACAAATGCAAAGGCCACAAATGTACACTGCGTGCAGAATTATTAGGCAAATGAGTATTTTGACCACATCATCCTCTTTATGCATGTTGTCTTACTCCAAGCTGTATAGGCTCGAAAGCCTACTACCAATTAAGCATATTAGGTGATGTACATCTCTGTAATAAGAAGGGGTGTGGTCTAATGACATCAACACCCTATATTAGCTGTGCATAATTATTAGGCAACTTCCTTTCCTTTGTCAAAATGGGTCAAAAGAAGGACTTGACAGGCTCAGAAAAGTCAAAAATAGTGAGATATCTTGCAGAGGGATGCAGCACTCTTAAAATTGCAAAGCTTCTGAAGCGTGATCATCGAACAATCAAGCGTTTCATTCAAAATAGTCAACAGGGTCGCAAGAAGCGTGTGGAAAAACCAAGGCGCAAAATAACTGCCCATGAACTGAGAAAAGTCAAGCGTGCATCTGCCAAGATGCCACTTGCCACCAGTTTGGCCATATTTCAGAGCTGCAACATCACTGGAGTGCCCAAAAGCACAAGGTGTGCAATACTCAGAGACATGGCCAAGGTAAGAAAGGCTGAAAGACGACCACCACTGAACAAGACACACAAGCTGAAACGTCAAGACTGGGCCAAGAAATATCTCAAGACTGATTTTTCTAAGGTTTTATGGACTGATGAAATGAGAGTGAGTCTTGATGGGCCAGATGGATGGGCCCGTGGCTGGATTGGTAAAGGGCAGAGAGCTCCAGTCCGACTCAGACGCCAGCAAGGTGGAGGTGGAGTACTGGTTTGGGCTGGTATCATCAAAGATGAGCTTGTGGGGACTTTTCGGGTTGAGGACGGAGTCAAGCTCAACTCCCAGTCCTACTGCCAGTTTCTGGAAGACACCTTCTTCAAGCAGTGGTACAGGAAGAAGTCTGCATCCTTCAAGAAAAACATGATTTTCATGCAGGACAATGCTCCATCACACGCGTCCAAGTACTCCACAGCGTGGCTGGCAAGAAAGGGTATAAAAGAAGAAAATCTAATGACATGGCCTCCTTGTTCACCTGATCTGAACCCCATTGAGAACCTGTGGTCCATCATCAAATGTGAGATTTACAAGGAGGGAAAACAGTACACCTCTCTGAACAGTGTCTGGGAGGCTGTGGTTGCTGCTGCACGCAATGTTGATGGTGAACAGATCAAAACACTGACAGAATCCATGGATGGCAGGCTTTTGAGTGTCCTTGCAAAGAAAGGTGGCTATATTGGTCACTGATTTGTTTTTGTTTTGTTTTAGAATGTCAGAAATGTATATTTGTGAATGTTGAGATGTTATATTGGTTTCACTGGTAAAAATAAATAATTGAAATGGGTATATATTTATTTTTTGTTAAGTTGCATAATAATTGTGCACAGTAATAGTTACCTGCACACACAGATATCCCCCTAAAATAGCTAAAACTAAAAACAAACTAAAAACTACTTCCAAAAATATTCAGCTTTGATATTAATGAGTTTTTTGGGTTCATTGAGAACATGGTTGTTGTTCAATAATAAAATTAATCCTCAAAAATACAACTTGCCTAATAATTCTGCACTCCCTGTATTATTTTGCCCAAAATGGGTGTTTTTTTCAAAACCAAAATATAACAGCAGTTTGTAACGCTTGTATTTGACTGTGACAAATGCAGCAAAGGCCGCAAATGTATTATCTTGCCCAAAGTAGGTGTTTTTTTAATACCAAAATATAACAGCAGTATCTAACGCTTGTATTGGACTGTCATAAATGCAGGAAAAGCCCCAAATGTAGTGTTTTGCACAAAATTTTTGTTTTTTTTAAACCCAGATTATAACTGCAGTATTTAAAGCTTGTTAAGGACTGTCACAAATGCAACAAAGGCCGCAAATGTATTATTTTGCCCAAAATGGGTGTTTTTTTCAAAACCAAAATATAACTGCAGTATTTAACGCTTGTATTTGACTGTGACAAATGCAGCAAAGGCCGCAGATGTAGGGTCTTGCACAAAATGGGTGTTTTTTTTAACCCAGATTACGCTACTTTCACACTAGCGTTCGGAGCGGATCCGTCTGATGTTTCATCAGACGGATCCGCTCCGATAATGCAGACGTTTGCATCCGTTCAGAACGGATCCGTCTGCATTATTACTTAGAATATTTTCTAAGTCTGAAAGTAGCCTGAGCGGATCCGTTCAGACTTTACATTGAAAGTCAATAGGGAACGGATCCGCTTGAAGATTGAGCCATATGGTGTCATCTTCAAGCGGATCCGTCCCCATTGACTTCCATTATAAGTCTGGACGGATCCGCTCGCCTCCGCACGGCCAGGCGGACACCCGAACGCTGCAAGTAGCGTTCAGGTGTCCGCTCACTGAGCGGAGGCTGAGCGCTGGCAGGCGGATGCATTCTCAGTGGATCCGCCTCCACTGAGAATGCATTGGGGCCGGACGGCTGCGTTCAGGACCGCTCGTGAGCCCCTTCAAACGGAGCTCACGAGCGGACACCTGAACGCAGGTGTGAAAGTAGCCTTATAACTGCAGTATTTAAAGCTTGTATTGGACTGTCAGAAATGCAGCAAAGGCCACAAATGTATAAACTTGCCACAAAATGGGTGTTTTTTTAATACCAGAATATAACCGCAGTATCTAATGCTTGTACTTGACTGTGACAAATGCAGCAAAGGCCCCAGATGTAGGGCCTTCCACAAAATGGGTGTTTTTTTAAGCCCAGAAGGGCTGGGCTCATTCACAGGTGGGCGTGGCTGGGCTCCAGGAAGGTTAGTACAGCCCCTTGGACATATACAAGACTCATATAAAATCATTTTTTAAGCACAATAAAAGCACACAGCTTTATGGGACAGGTATATTGCGGACATGCTAGCGGCGATCTAGCCGTGCATGTCCGCAGCTCTATAGCACAAATCTTGGTGACAGAATCCCTTTAATGCTTATATTGGACTGTCAGAAATGCAGCAAAGGCCGCAAATGTATACACTTGCCACAAAATGGGTGTTTTTTTAATACCTGAATATAACAGCAGTATATAACGGTTGTATTTGACTGTCACAAATGTATTATCTTGCCACAAAATCGGTGTTTTAAACAAAAAAACTGAATATAAAAGCAGTATTTAACGCTTATATTGGACTGTCAGAAATGCAGCAAAGGCCGCAAATGTATAAACTTGCCACAAAATGGGTGTTTTTTTTAAACCAGAATATAACAGCAGTATCTAACGCTTGTATTTGACTGTGACAAATGCAGTAAAGGCCCCAGATGTAGCACAAAATGAGTGTTTTTTTTAAAACTAGAATATAACAGCAGTATCTAACGTTTGTTTTTGACTGTGACAAATGCAGAATATAACTGCAGTATTTACAGCTTGTATTTGAATGTCACAAATACAGCAAAGGACCCAAAATGTATTATCTTGCAAAAAAATGGGTGTTTTTTTTAAACCCTGAATATAACTGCAGTATTTAAAGCTTGTATTTAACTGTGACAAGTGCAGCAAAAGCCCCAAATGTAGGGTCTTGCAAAAAATGTGTGTTTTTTAAACCCTGTATATAGCTGCAGTATTTAGAGCTTATATTTGACTGTCACAAATTTAGCAAAGGACCCAAAATGTATTATCTTGCAAAAAATTTGTGTTTTTTTAAACCCTGAATATAACTGCAGTATTTAAAGCTTGTCTTTGACTGTGACAAATGCAGCAAAGGCCCCAAATGTAGGGTCTTGCAAAAAATTTGTGTTTTTTCTTATCCCAGAATATAACAGCAGTATTTACAGCTTGTATTTGACTGTCATAAATTGAGCAAAGGATCCAAAATGTATTAGCGTGCAAAAAATTGATGTTTTTTTAAACCCTGAATATAACTGCAGTATTTAAAGCTTGTATGCTGTGCTGTTGCACTAAACTTGCACAAAATGGCCGCCGGCGCCCACCTAACTAACAGACGGATACAAGTTATTATTCTGTGTCACTGGGCTCAGGGCAGGGTAAAAAAAATGGTGCATTGCACCCACAAAACAAAATTGCTGTAGATCGCAGAGTTAACAACCACTATTGATAACAGATTATTTCCTATTCTCTCCCTCACAGCAGCAGCATTTTATCCCTACACTAGTAAGAGCAGAGTGACATGCAGTGCTACGTGACTCCAGCTTATATAGAGGCTGGATCACATGCTGCACTGGCCAATCACAGCCATGCCATTAGTAGGCATGGCTGTAATGGCTTATAAAGGCACAAGAGTTAAACGCTTGTTGATTGGCTGCTCTGCAGCCTTTCAAAAAGCTTCATTAAATCGCCGAACACCGAACTCGAACCCAAACTTATATGAAAAGATACAGTTTGGAAACTGTTTGGATCACCATTTATGCCAAGTAAAAGCAACTGTTCAACGCTACTACAAAGTTACAGTAACAAAAAGTGCCCCTTTCCATTATTTAAGCAATTTTTCATTTAACAAATTAAATAAAAATAGATATATTAGATATTGCAGTGTCGTTAACGAACTGCTCTCTAAAAATATGACGTTACCTACCCCCTCAGGTGAATGCCGTAAAAAATATATAAAATAAAAACTGTGCCATTTGTCACCTTGCCCCAAATAAGTGTAATATTAAAAGATCAAAAAAATAATACGTACCCAAAAATGTCAACTCTTCCTGCAAAAAACAAGCCCCTACACAAGACGATCAAAATAAAAATAAAATATGGCTTTCAGAAAATAGAGACACAAAAATTATTTTTTTTCAAAAATACTTTATTATGCATTTAAACTAAAACCAAAATAAAAAATAGACATATTTGGTATTGTCACGTCTGTAACTATCTGCTCTATAATAACACATGATATACCCTGTCAGATGAACGGTATAAAAACCACAAAATAAAAATGGTGCCAGAATAGCCATTTTTTTGTTACCTTGCCTCACAAAAAGCAAAAAATATTAAGTAATCGAACATCATATGTACCCTAATATAGTACCAATAAAACTGTCACCTTATCCTGTTGTTTCCAAAATGGTGTCACTTTTTGGGAGTTTCTACTGTAGGGGTTCATCAGGTGGTCTTGAAATGCAACTTACAATTATCCCAGGGAAATCTGCCCTCTAAAATCCGTATGTAGTTACTTCCCTTCTGCTCCCTGCCATGTGCCCATACAAAAGTTCACTACCATTTCTGTAAAGTGCACAATCAGGGTAATAAATGCTGAGTTTTGTTTGGCTGTTAACCCATGAAGCCTTACAGGAAAAAATGGATTAAAATAGAAAATCTGCAATTTTTGAAAAAAATGTCTCCTCTATTTTACTTAAATTTTTGCAGAAAGCGTAAACAAAGTTGGTGAAATCACATTTATATAACTTGAGGGGTGTAGTTTCTACAATGGGATTATTTATTGGTAGTTTCTAATATGTAAGCCCCACAGTTACTTCATAATTAAATTGGTCCTTAAAAAGTGGGTTTTGGAAATTTACTTCAAAATTTTAAATATTGTATCTAAAATTCTAATTCCTAATGTCATAAACTGACATTTACCAAATAACCAACATAAAGTAGACATATGGGAAAAGGTAATAACTATTTTATGAGGTACAATATCACTGTCTTAAAAGCAGAGAAGTTAAAATTTAGAAAATTGTTAATTTTTCCAAATGTTTGATAATTTAATTTTTTTTTTTAACATTTTTTAATTTAATTTTTCTTTATTTCAATTTTATAAAAACATATACATTTATACACGAATCACAAAAATTCAACAATAAGAAAATCCATATTACAAATTAATAGATATTATTATAACTTTTTCTTCTCTTTTTTTTTCTCTCCCCCTTTTCTTCTTTTTCCCTGTTTTACCCCTATTACCTACCACCCCTGGGGAGAGGGAGAGGGATGCGGAAAAAACAACAACAAAAAAAACACAAAAGTAACTTCCAAGCCCATTTTTTCCATATTTCTTCAAGTTTTTTTGATTTTTTAATATAGCATTCAGTAACCCGTGCCGCTTTGATCAGGTTGACAACTGCTTCTCACCACTGTCCCACTGTCGGCGGATCTTCCTTTACCCATTTCCTTAATATAAGGAGTCTAGCTTGGAAAAGTACTTTACCCAGAACCAATCGTGTCTCTTTATTTAACTGCAGATGTTCGGTTGCCCCTAATATACAAACTACTGGGTCTTCAAACACTTGAACCTCCAAAAGCACTAATACTATCTCAGCTATTTCTTTCCAATATCTAATCAATCTAGGGCATCTCCAAAAACAGTGTATTAGGTCTGCTTTCTCTCCCCTACATTTTGGGCACTTATCTGAAGCTCTCACGCCCATTCTCTTTAACATCCAAGGGGATCGATGTAATCTATGCACTATGAAAAACTGTGATATCTTATGTGAACCCCTGTCCGACACCATAACATAACTTCTCAGGGCATCTTTCCATTTCTCTTCCGTAAAAGATTGTAATTATTTCTCCCATTTTTTTCCGGCAAGTATTATAATCCGTTGTTTTCCCCTCCATCAAAATCCTATATCTTTTTGCGGTTGTTCCTTTTTTTCTCCTCCGTTGGTAAATTTATATACAGTCAGGTCCATAAATATTGGGACATCGAAAGAAGGAACGCACCAGTGAGCTCAGCAACACCAAAAGACCCGGAGGACCACGGAAAACAACTGTGGTGGATGACCAAAGAATTCTTTCCCTGGTGAAGAAAACACCCTTCACAACAGTTGGCCAGATCAAAAACACTCTCCAGAAGGTAGGTGTATGTGTGTCAAAGTCAACAATTAAGATAAGACTTCACCAGAGTGAATACAGAGGGTTCACCACAAGATGTAAACCATTGGTGAGCCTCAAAAACAGGAAGGCCAGATTAGAGTTTGCCAAACGACATCTAAAAAAGCCTTCACAGTTCTGGAACAACATTCTATGGACAGATGAGACCAAGATCAACTTGTACCAGAGTTATCGGAAGAGAAGAGTATGGAGAAGGAAAGGAACTGCTCATGATCTTAAGCATACCACCTCATCAGTGAAGCATTGTGGTGGTAGTGTCATGGCGTGGGCATGTATGGCTGCCAATGGAACTAGTTCTATTGTATTTATTGATGATGTGACTGCTGACAAAAGCAGCAGGATGAATTCTGAAGTGTTTCGGGAAAAATTATCTGCTCATATTCAGCCAAATGCTTCAGAACTCATTGGACGGCACTTTACGGTGCAGATGTACAATGACCCAAAGCATACTGCAAAAGCAACCAAAGAGTTTTTTAAGGGAAAGAAGTGGAATGTTATGCAATGGCCAAGTCAGTCACCTGACCTGAATCCGATTGAGCATGTATTTTACTTGCTGAAGACAAAACTGAAGGGAAAATGCCCCAAGAACAAGCAGGAACTGAAGACAGTTGCAGTAGAGGCCTGGCAGAGCATCACCAGGGATGAAACCCAGCGTCTGGTGATGTCTATGCGTTCCAGACCTCAGGCTGTAATTGACTGCAAAGGATTTGCAACCAAGTATTAAAAAGTGAAAGTTTGACTTATGATTATTATTCTGTCCCATTACTTTTGGTTCCTTAACAAGTGGGAGGCACATATGCAAACTGTTGTAATTCCTACACCGTTCACCTGATTTGGATGTAAATACCCTCAAATTAAAGCTGACAGTCTGCAGTTAAAGCACATATTGTTTGTTTCATTTCAAATCAATTGTGGTGGCATATAGAGCCAAAAATGTTAGAATTGTGTTGATGTCCCAATATTTATGGACCTGACTGTAATCTATCTGATTGTTCCTTTCTATATTTGTCTACCTGCACCACTGTCCTCAACGCATCCTTGAGCTGGAAGTATTTGTAGAAATCCTTTTGGGGGATCCCAAACTCCCTAACCAGTGTACTAAAGTCCTTCAGTTTATCTTCCTCGAATATTTGGCCTAGATACTTCATCCCCTTTCTTTCCCAATCTATATACACTCACCTAAAGAATTATTAGGAACACCATACTAATACGGTGTTGTACCCCCTTTTGCCTTCAGAACTGCCTTAATTCTACGTGGCATTGATTCAACAAGGTGCTTATAGCATTCTTTAGAAATGTTGGCCCATATTGATAGGATAGCATCTTGCAGTTGATGGAGATTTGAGGGATGCACATCCAGGGCACGAAGCTCCCGTTCCACCACATCCCAAAGATGCTCTATTGGGTTGAGATCTGGTGACTGTGGGGGCCATTTTAGTACAGTGAACTCATTGTCATGTTCAAGAAACCAATTTGAAATGATTCGAGCTTTGTGACATGGTGCATTATCCTGCTGTAAGTAACCATCAGAGGATGTATACATGTTCTCATTCTGTTTACGCCAAATTCGGACTCTACCATTTGAATGTCTCAACAGAAATCGAGACTCATCAGACCAGGCAACATTTTTCCAGTCTTCAACAGTCCAATTTTGGTGAACTCGTGCAAATTGTAGCCTCTTTTTCCTATTTGTAGTGGAGATGAGTGGTACCCGGTGGGGTCTTCTGCTGTTGTAGCCCATCCGCCTCAAGGTTGTGCGTGTTGTGGCTTCACAAATGCTTTGCTGCATACCTCGGTTGTAACGGGTGGTTATTTCAGTCAACGTTGCTCTTCTATCAGCTTGAATCAGTCGGCCCATTCTCCTCTGACCTCTAGCATCCACAAGGCATTTTTGCCCACAGGACTGCCGCATACTGGATGTTTTTCCCTTTTCACACCATTATTTGTAAACCCTAGAAATGGTTGTGCGTGAAAATCCCAGTAACTGAGCAGATTGTGAAATACTCAGACCGGCCTGTCTGGCACCAACAACCATACCACGCTCAAAATTGCTTAAATCACCTTTCTTTCCCATTCTGACATTCAGTTTGGAGTTCAGGAGATTGTCTTGACCAGGACCACACCCCTAAATGCATTGAAGCAACTGCCATGTGATTGGTTGACTAGATAATTGCATTAATGAGAAATAGAACAGGTGTTCCTAATAATTCTTTAGGTGAGTGTAAGTCCTAATCGTTTGCAATTTCTTTAAATTAAGAAGGTGGGAGCGTCCGACGTGTGACGCTAGGCTCCGCCCCCCGTCCCCCCTGCATGCCGGCCGCCCGGATCGCCCGCTCGCTGTGCCTGTGGAGGGATGCCGTTTGAGACGCCGATGCCCGGGTTCTGACCTCCGCCTGCCGCCGCCGGGAGCTGCCTGATGGAGACGCCGCTGTTCAGCTAGTGAGTCACAGACGCCGATGCCCGGGCTCTGACCTCTGCCTGCCGCTGCCAGGAGCTGCCTGATGGAGACGTCGCTGTTCAGGTGGTGAGTCACCAACGCAGTTGGTGGTGAGGAACGGAGAGGACTCATATCAGAGTTGGTGAGGAGGCGGTGAGCTAATGGAGCTGGAGCGGCTGCGACTGTAAGTGCGAATCAGGGGTGAAAGACAGGGACCGCAGTGTTTGTTTAAGATTTGTGGGGCTGTTTCCCCCCTCTCCCCTTGGAGTGAGCCTATTGCTTTTTTCTTTTCAAGTCTGTATGGTTGCCCCCCATGGTATAATAGACAGTGTCAGAGATATCCTAAAAAGGGGTGAAGAAAGAAAGAAAGAAAGAAAGAAAGAAAGAAAGAAGGATGGTTTGGAGAGAGAGGGGGGGATAAAGAGAAGCAGAAAGGGAGAAGGAAAAAGAAAGAAAGGAAGGAAAGAAAAGAGTGAACATAGAGGGGCTGGAAACTGGAGTGCGGAGAGTGGAGGATGGAGGTTGTTATGTAAAATTGAGGGGTTGAGTGTCCTCACTATTGTTGGAAGAAAGAAAGTAACAAGTGAGGGAAGAGGGAGATAAAGAGGGAAGTAAAAACAAAAAAAAAAATTATAAATAAAAAAAAATTAAAAAAGGGGGGGAGTGAAGATACTTAGCCGGTTGTCTACCATAGTGTTTAGCAGCTGTTTTATTTATACCCCCATTGTTACTTCTACTCGGACTTTGACTCTAACCCTCTGAAGAAGCTCTTCTATAGGACTTACCGCTAACCTTTCTAACACCTCCAAACTCTCCCGGATTAACCAGGGACTAATTCACTCCTATGCAGCTTCACCCTCACATTTAACTGTATAAGCGGACATTTGTTTTGCCAAATATCCGTGACGTTTCCGTTCACTTTTTTGTGGACCGGTGGACACTGTCTTCTTTGATTAACCTTGTGCGATATCTTTGGATACTAGGAAAACGTCTATAACTTGGTTGCTGGACTTTGTGTTTTTTTTTTTTTCCCCTTTCCTTCGTAATATTAACCATCTATTTCACTAACAAACTTCCTCCTTTTTTTTTGACTAAGTTGAAATGTACGGTTATGTCTAACTGATTGATTCGTGTAATATGAGAGGAGAGGGAAGGCGAAAAAGGGAAAAAAGTAAGAAAAGGGAGCTCAAAATGCCACCCAAGAAAAAGGAGGAACAGCGCAGCCCTACTGGTGGTAGTGGTAGGAGATCAGTAACAGGGTTAGAGAGCGAGTCTAAACAACAGGGATTGAATACATTTTTGGTTCTAAATTCGCCAGGTTCCAGTTCCTCGCAGAAAGAAAAAATTACAGATGTAGAGCCCCAGGGTTTGACGCATGAGAACGGGTCTACGGGTGGGGTGGGAGTGCAGGGACCTCTGGCGTTATCTACTGAGATAGATGCAGGAATAGTGAGGACATATTTTGCTCATATTTTGTCTTGAGGATGGAAAATGTAATGGGTAATATAGTGACACAGATCGGGGCAGTGCAAACCGATGTCAGTGTAATACGGGATGAGATGGAGAAAATAAGGCAACGATTGCATGAGATGGAAAAAAGGATTCCCGCTCTGGAACACTCTGTTCAGAATTTAGAGAAGGGGGTTGTACTTCTAAAACAGATGAATGGCAAGATGGAACAAAAATTAATAAACCAGGAAGATTGATCAAGAAGAGCCAATATAAGATGTGTGGGGATCCCAGAACGGGTAGAAGGGGATAATTGGATGGAATTTATGCAGGGTTGGATAAAGGAGAATTGTAAGGAGGGTATTCTCTCTCCATTGTTCGCTATTGAAAGAGCACATAGGGTCCCCACAAAAAGACGGGTCCCAGGGGATTATCCCAGACAGATATTGGTGAAATGTTTACTTGCTAAAGATCGTGCTACAATACGATCTGATGCTAGAACCTCCAAAAAATACCAGATACATGGTGAAAAGATAAGACTTTTTCCAGACTATTCAGCAAATACTAATGCCCGTAGAAAAGAGTTTATAACTGCTAAAAAGAGATTAAGGGAGGCAGGTTGAAAATATAGTTTACTTTTTCCGGCAAAATTAAGGGTGGAATATAAAGGAAGGACTGTTTTTTTTTCAGACGCCGGCAGAGGTTAGCGAGTGGGCAGACAGGATCGGCCTTTGAGGTGGGGGGTGGCGGAGGGGACAGGGAGCCAATATGCTAAGTTATGGAGTCGCCCCGACTGCTGGCTAGCGGAAGGGGGGGCTACTTAGGGTGGGGGGATACTTTTGGGAAGAGAGAGAGGGGATGCGGTTTTGTGTTTTGTGTGTTTTTTTTTTTCTCTTCCCTCTCTGCTAGATGGTTAGGATTCTTTTGTTGAATGTGAGAGGCTTACGTGAGAGAGTAAAGAGATATGCTGTCCTTGAGTGGATGAGGAGGTTCTTGCCAGACATCGTCTGCCTCCAAGAGACACACCTAGACAAGGAATCTTTAAGGTGGTTAGAGAAGAGATGGATAGTGGAAGGGTACCATTCGGTATATACTACCTATTCTAGAGGAGTCTCAATTCTGATACAAAACAAGATTAAATTCGAGTGTGTTACATGTGAGGCCCGCGACTGCGGCAGGTACCTCTTCTTACAATGCAATATAGAAGGGGTTAAAATGGTAATCACAAATATATATATTCCACCACCATATAAGCAAGATGTCTTGTATGAATTGCATAGATTTATGTTGTATAGACAAGAGTGTATAATGATTGCGATAGGAGATTACAACGCGGTAATGGATCCACTTAAGGATAGAACGTCTAGCAGAGGGGGAAGAACACAAAATGTAGATTTGTTTAAATTAGCCCAGGAATTTAATTGGATTGATGTCTGGCGTTTTCAAAACCCGGAAGAAACCATGTACTCCTGCTATTCTAAAACACATCAAACCTGGTCAAGGATAGACATGGCCCTGGGAAACAAAAATCTAATGTCCCAAAACAGGGTTAAGATAAAGTACTTGACCGTGGCTTTATCAGATCATAGTGCCGTGGTAGTGGAACTGGATTTCAATAGAAAGAATATTTTGCCACTGTTCAAATTCAACTCGCACACGCTATCGTTGATTCCAGATAAAGAGAGTATAATGGAGGAACTAAAAATCTTTTTGCAGGAGAATAATAAATTCTGCTAGCAGATTGATTGTCTGGGATACTTCCAAGGCATACTTAAGAGGACTGCTGGTAAAAAGGGTGAATTACTGGAACAAAAATAACAAAGAAAGAGGAACGCACTGGAAACAAAAATTAGAAGAAGCAAGAATAGCATGTATAATGCACCCTACTGAATATAATAGGAAAGTATGGGAGGAAGAACAGGAATAGTTAAAAATACATCAGCTAGATAGAAGTAGGAAAGAATTACTCTTTCAAGGGATCCGGTTGGCTTCAGAGGGAGAAAAGGTTGGTAAAATTTTAGCAAATATAGTAAAAAAATCAAAGAGGGAAATCCTGGATAGGGGCGATTAGAGATAAAATAATTAGTTCCCCTGAAGGAATTAAAAAAGTTTTTGTGGAATATTTCCAGGAACTTTATAACTCTAGGGTACAATACTCGAAACAAGATCTGGAACTATATTTAGACCAGATTGCTTTGAGAGAGATATCTCAGGCCCAAAAGGAATATCTAGAAAAATAAATATCGACGGTAGAAATAAACGAGGCTTTGGGTAAAGGGAAACCTGAAAAAACACCAGGGTGCGACGGCCTTCCCTTCGAAATATATAAAACACTCTCCCAGGTGCTAATACCAGAACTAAAAATAACATTGTGTGAAGCTCAAAAAATAGGGGATTTACCAGATTCTATGAAAGAGGCAATTATAACACTAATTCCAAAAAAGGGTAAAGAACAATTAGACCCTGGGTCATATAGACCAATATCCTTGTTAAATACGGACGTTAAAATTCTGGCAAAGGTCCTGGCAGATAGGCTTTCTAAGGTGATTAAAGCTATAATCCATGAAGATCAGACTGGTTTTATACCCGGCAGAACGATATATTCAAATATAAGAAGGTTATTCCTTAATATTGAGGCTAACAGAATAGAAACAGGTGAGAAAGCTATACTTTCGCTAGATGCTCAAAAGGCATTTGATTGTATTGAATGGAAATATTTGTGGGCAGTTCTGAAAAGGGTTGGTATAGGGGAGGGATTTATAAGATGGGTTCAGCTTATATATTCTAACCCAAGGGCTAGAGTGATGGTGGATGGGAGCTTGTCCCTGCCTCTTGCCCTTTATCGGGGCACTAGGCAGGGATGCCCTCTTTCCCCATTACTATTTGCTATTGCGATTGAGCCCCTGGCAAGTATAATAAGAAATGATAGGGAGTTTAAAGGCTATCAATATGCGGAAGGAGACGAAAAATTATTAATGTACGCAGATGATATTTTATTATTTATGTACAATACTGGGGATCAGTTTAATAAAGTAATAGATATAATAGCTAAATTAGTTTTTTTTTCTGGTTTAAATATTAATTGGGGGAAATCCCATATGATGATATTAGGAGATGTCCAGTCACAGGGAGATGTAAGGGTGCACGTGCTTCAAAAACACGAGAGTTTTAAATATTTAGGTATACAAATCTCCGGAAGCATAGAAGATTATGAAAAGTTAAATGTACTCCCCATAATAAAAGAACTTAGAACCAAAATACATATTTGGAAAAGATTACCTCTGTCAATTCAGGGTCAGGTAAATTTAATAAAAATGGTTTTCCTCCCAAAAATACTCTATGTTCTACAAAATGCCCCATTGAGATTACCGCAGAAGATTTTTAGGTTACTTGATAGCATAATGGGGGATTTTATTTGGAAAAGTGCTATCCCTAGGATAAAAAAAGAAGTGCTTCAGCTCCCAGTAAGAGAGGGTGGATTAGCTGTCCCGAACTGGTTTTTCTATTATTTAGTAACACAGTATAGTCAGATAAAAGGTAGTTTGAATGGTTTAGTGGGAAGGCAGGAATAAAATAAATTGGGTTGGGGGGAGGAATGGAATCACTTAGAGGTATTGGAATCAGGCACACTAGGGAAAAATAAAACAGTAAATAGAATATTAAATTCACTGGAATATATATGGGTGGAAGCTAAAAAAATATTAAAGGTTATTTGCACTATACACCTATTTGGAAAAATCTTAATTTAAAGGAATTGTAAACAATTATTTTTTATTTTTTTTATTGTAAACAGTTTTTTAGAAAAAAAAAAAGGAGCCACTTGCTCAGTGTTTGCAGCATAATGTATTCTATTGATTATGGAGGTGCTGGCAATACACCTATGTACTGTATAAATTCGATTTTTACAAAAAAAGCTGGCTGACTGGATGTCCATTTATAGAAAGAAATGAGGTTGTTGCAGGATTCCCTCTCTATGCTTTTCCTGATAAAACCCTAAATCTACCAAATTATATCACTATACTCTACTGGTTTGTGGCATTGTCACTATGTGGTTCTCAAGGAAGTAAAATGTTGCCCCTTTTTCTCATGAATATGCTGATATATGATAGTTGGGTGGGAAAAAGAAAGAAGAGAAAATGCCTTTGCAGAGTATAGCTGCAGTAGCGAAATATAATCCAGTAATTATTAACAACTATAACGGGCAGTGGGTGTGGACTTCCTGTACCAACTAACTGGTTTGACTTTGCATTAACTCAAAAGGCGTTATATGGTTTTCATAATTTAACCCCTATACAGGGATCTGGTCTTTGTTACAGGGTACCCAACAGTCTGCTACCATTTGAGATAGTCGCAGTGTAGTGGGCTGCTGACTCACAGGGGTTAGAGACAATGGTGCAAAGCATAGCGGGATCAGGCAATATTTGTAGTCTCGTAACAGACCAAAGTCGGGGCAGGCAGCATACAAACAAACCCGAGAAACAAGTCAAAGGTCAGGACAGGCAATAATGATGCAATATTAGTAACATGCTAAAGCCAGGACACACTGCTAAGGGTCAGTTGTCAGGAGGTAGGTGTTCAGTACAAAAGTAGTCAAACAGAGAATCACACCTTCAATTGCAACTAGCGACTAGGAACCTAAAGCGCAGACACCACTTGGGAAGGTGCGTTAAATACATAGGGACAGCCAACCATTGACTGAGGAAGGATTTTGACTTGTGATAGTTTAGAAGTTTAAGAGGCCAAGAATAAGCGTGTATCATATGGAACAGGCCTGGAGACTTTCAGACCAGAAGCGCAGGCTGAAGCCTGCAGTGGACACTGGCATCCAGAACCACTGTAAATGGAAGAAATGGTGCTGGGCTGGACAGTGGGAGAGCACTTAAGGTGAGTAGTAGGGATGAGCAAATCGACTTTGGATGAAACATCAGAAGTCGGTTCGCATAATATTTCGTTTGAATACTGTACGGAGCTAGAGCTCCATACAGTATTAGAATGTATTGGCTCCTATGAGCCGAAGTTATTACTTTGCGAAGTCTCGCGAGACTTCGCATAATAACTTAATAAATTAATTTCTACTGTAAAAAAAACATTTCCAGAACTCGGGTTCCGTTCCAACTCAACCGAGAGCTCATCCACCTAACTTTCTTGTTTTTAACTATTCAATCCATACTGGTTTTGGAATTTATGTTAGCCAGTTGATTTTTACTAATGGATCCGGGAATGGCGCCTCATTTGGTGCCATAAACCTCTGGTAGCTATGAGTGTGTTTGAATGGCCATGGCTTATTTTAATCCTAGAGATCTTGCATACCGCTGTCTTTTTGTGTGGTCACCTTGTGGAGAAAAAGCACCATATGAGAGTAGCTCGCAGAGCACGCCGAGCCACAGTGTCAGCGGCATCACCAGATCCTGAAGCAGACATGGCCCTGGCTGGGAGGTACATCGCTGCTGGTCTATTTGCTGCCGCCACCATCCTTTGCTGATGTTGCCTCCTTCTCAGCACCCCGATCCGGCTCCCAGGTCCTGTCCAGCACACAATCGTCATCGGCGTCTTCACCCTCCCTGCTTTTATCAGACTGTGAGATATTATGGTGGGCTCCTGGGCCCCTCTACTTTGCTCTGTGTTTTCCCCGACTGCCACTTTTGCTGTCCCCTACACCAATGCCGTGGATACAGGTGCCACTATTACATCCACCGTCAACACAGGTACAGATGCAGTGGAGCTAAACATGATGGTTAACACATTAAGTAAAGAACGGCAAGAAAAAGCTAACTAAATTTTCAATGGATTTCAAAAGGTTTTGTCAAGAGATAACCAAGATAACTCTGTGACCTGTGTTATCCGAGTCAATTCTAGCTTGGCTACATCAGTATGCATGGGTCCCCAGACTCCTTTCCAACTTCTCCTCAGGGCAGTCTAAAAAGTGAGGCCTCTCACAGCAATCGTTAAAAGAGCGACTCTCTTGACTATCTGCCATAGGGCTTGGTGTGGTTTTCTTACCACTTCTTAGGACAGAGAAAGGATCCCCACTAGGAAGGGACAGTGAAGACTGAGAAGGCTCCACTGAAATCCTTCTCTGTAGCTGCAAGGAGAAGGGGCAGGAGGAACGCTGTGACCCCTGTCTCCATGGAACGGTGGCGGACTCCAAAGTCACCTCCACGTCATCATGCTGTGACTGGACTGAGAGGTGGACTGAGCCATCCAATCCACAATCTCATCCTCTTTATCCTCAATGATACTGTTGCACCTTTCCAAAGATAGCAGGGACAACTGCAGCCTACTACTATTTTTACTTGTGGCCAAATAGCTGGTGCTGCTACTTAACACATTCTGGCTCTGGGTCTTTCATTTGGGACATTTCCATAGCCCTGACATATTTGGACCTCTCAGATAATATTGGAAGCTACCTGTGTATTAGTGTAGTAATCACATACACTGCTCAAAAAAATAAAGGGAACACTTAAACAACACAATGTAACTCCAAGTCAATCACACTTCTGTGAAATCAAACTGTCCACTCAGCAACACTGAGTAACAATCAATTTCACATGCTGTTGTGCAAATGGGATAGACAACAGGTGGAAATTATAGGCAATTAGCAAGACACCCCCAATAAAGGAGTGGTTCTGCAGGTGGTGACCACAGACCACTTCTCAGTTCCTATGCTTCCTGGCTGATGTTTTGGTCACTTTTGAATGCTGGCGGTGCTTTCACTCTAGTGGTAGCATGAGACGGAGTCTACAACCCACACAAGTGGCTCAGGTAGTGCAGCTTATCCAGGATGACACATAAATGCGAGCTGTGGCAAGAAGGTTTGCTGTGTCTGTCAGCGTAGTGTCCAGAGCATGGAGGCGCTACCAGGAGACAGACCAGTACATCAGGAGACGTGGAGGAGGCCGCAGGAGGGCAACAACCCAGCAGCAGGACCGCTACCTCCGCCTTTGTGCAAGGAGGAACAGGAGGAGCACTGCCAGAGCCCTACAAAATGACCTCCAGCAGGCCACAAATGTGCATGTGTCTGCTCAATCGGTAAGAAACAGACTCCATGAGGGTGATATGAGGGCCCGACGTCCACAGGTGGGGGTTGTGCTTACAGCCCAACACCGTGCAGGACATTTGGCATTTGCCAGAGAACACCAGGATTGGCAAATTCGCCACTGGCGCCCTGTGCTCTTCACAGATGAAAGCAGGTTCACACTGAGCACATGTGACAGACGTGACAGAGTCTTGAGACGCCGTGGAGAACGTTCTGCTGCCTGCAACATCCTCCAGCATGACCGGTTTGGCATTGGGTCAGTAATGGTGTGGGGTGGCATTTCTTTGGAGGGCCTCACAGCCCTCCATGTGCTCGCCAGAGGTAGCCTGACTGTCATTAGGTACCGAGATGAGATCCTCAGACCCCTTGTGAGACCATATGCTGGTGCAGTTGGCCCTGGGTTCCTCCTAATGCAAGACAATGCTAGACCTCATGTGGCTGGAGTGTGTCAGCAGTTCCTGTAAGACGAAGGCATTGATGCTATGGACTGGCCCGCTCGTTCCCCAGACCTGAATCCAATTGAGCACATCTGGGACATCATGTCTTGCTCTATCCACCAACGTCATGTTGCATCACAGACTGTCCAGGAGTTGGCAGATGCTTTAGTCCAGGTCTGGGAGGAGATCCCTCAGGAGACCGTCCGCCACCTCATCAGGAGCATGCACAGCCATTGTAGGGAGGTCATACAGGCACGTGGAGGCCACACACACTACTGAGCCTCATTTTGACTTGTTTTAAGGACATTACATCAAAGTTGGATCAGCCTGTAGTGTGTTTTTCCACTTTAATTTTGAGTGTGACTCCAAATCCAGACCTCCATGGGTTGAAAAATTTGATTTCCATTTTTTTAATTTTTGTGTGATTTTGTTGTCAGCACATTCAACTATGTAAAGAACAAAGTATTTCAGAAGAATATTAAATTAATTCAGATCTAGGATGTGTTATTTTTGTGTTCCCTTTATTTTTTTGAGCAGTGTATATGCTGGTTTGAATATAATCAACAACCCCCCAAAAAGACAAAACAGAAAAAACGATTGGAAACATGTGGAGACACAAATAAACTGAAATGGATTTAGGCCTAAATTCGTTATCACTCACAGATAATTTTGTGAGATACCCAGTGTCTCGTTGTACTGATCACCTATATGCTGGTTTAACGTAATTAAACAGTCTCTAAAAAATTTAATTCCAACGGATGATTAAGGGCCAGACTTGATGCTCAATTTCACATTAGCACTCACAGGTAAACTGTTGCATTAGCCTGTGTATTGGTGTACTGATTACCTATATGCTGGTTTAATTAAATTGAACAGTCCCCCCCCCCCCCCCCCAAAAAAAAATAAAAAAAATCTTCCAACCGTGTATATATAGATTTAAACGGAAACGGATAATTGAGGCCTGACGCTACCTTGCAGGTAGCTGCTTTTGAAGTTTGCAGCAGCTTCAGTTCTGCCAGCCTCAGTTCCTCTTTTCTCACTTCCTGGCTGACAGTTTTCCTGTTTATCCCTATTCTACACACACAATTCTTCTTCTTTTTTGTAATTCTAGCCTTTCCAGTCACTGTCTCTGTGTCACAACCAGACAGCTGAGAAGCTCTGACAGAAGCCTTTCAGAACCTCCTCATTGAGTTTTCTTTGTTTTGGTTTTCAGTTCCTCATCTTGTTAGTCTCTCTCAGCTGTCATGTAGTTGGACTGATTGCTTCCCTTTAAATTCCTCCCCATAATGCATTAGTGTGTGGCTTATACAACTTCCTGGAGTGTGTGTGCATGCTGTTCCTATTTCCCAGTCTTCTACAAGATAAGTGCTGTACATTCATTTGTGATTTTCTGTTTGCTGGATCCCAGATGACCCTGACTCCCTCCGTGTCTAGTGTAGGGAGCCGGTGGTCGTGTCCCCTCACTATTGTAGGGTGTTCAGGTATTATATAGTTGAGGTACGGGGATATGCGATCATCCACCTTTGGGGTGTTCGCATAGGCTGAGCAGTCAGGGAGAGTGCCAGATCTCATGCAGGGGTCTCCTTTTTGTTCCTTAGTTTTGGATCCAGTGAGTCATAGATTCTTTTGCATTGTCTTGTTTCCTGTACACCTTCCGTGACACTCTGGCAGTAAAAAAAATAGCAAAATTTGGACCTAACTCAGTTCGATCCAAAATGATTTGCTCATCCTTAATGTAGACCATGCAAATTCCTAAAGTGCTGAAGCATATGGAAAACAAAAGTCACCTGTTCTCTGTTGTATCACTCAGTGCAGAGTCCCAAACTGCGTCTGGAAGTATCATCAGCACAAGAACTGTATGTCATAAACTTCATTTAATGGGTTACCATGGTCAACCAACTGCACACAAGCTATAATGGAATGGGATACACTACATGCTGTCATATATGTGAAACTCTAAAAATCAGAATATCGTGCAAAGTTCATTTATTTCAGTAATGCAACTTAAAAGGTGAAACTAATATATGAGATAGACTCTTTACATGCAAAGCGAGATATTTCAAGGCTTTATTTGTTATAATTTGGATGATTATGGCTTACAGCTTATGAAAACCCCAAAGTCACAATCTCAGGTACGGTACCCTTTGCTCAGAGGGAATGGATTAATTAGCTGACTAGAGTGTGACACTTTTGTAAGCCTAGAATATTGTACCTTTTCACAATATTTTAATTTTAAGTCGCATTACTGAAATAAATGAACTTTTGCACGATATTCAAATTTTTCGAGTTTCACCTGTAGGTGTGAGTCAGTTGTCCACATACTGTTGGCTATATGACATTTATTCAGGTAAACAAAGTAATAGATTTTTTTAATTCCTCTAATTTTCATAATCTAAAAATTAAAAAGCAGAACATTTTCTTGTGTGTGTGTGTGTGTGAATTAGCCTTTAAAGTAAGTTTTACATTTAAAGCCAGTCATTATTATGATTATTGCCATAATGTAGATTTTGTACAAGTTCAGGATGGGAACTGGCCTTGTGCTCTATATGGAATGAGGATAATTTTGCATTTCACCATAATCAGAGGAAATTAAGACAGATGGCAAAACTGTAGGCAACAAAATTATGAAGCATATCTGCTCTGAATATAAAACTGTCATTTCAGTAATGACTATAAAAGGGCATAATAATATGTACGCCATACAAACCATTGCATGTAGATAAGAAGTATTCAGCTTTTTTGGTATATCTATTTATGTAAATATTCACAGGAAACAGATCAATAAATCTGTTGTGTGGATATAGAAAATAAAAGAAATAGAAAAGTTGGTGGCTCCTATATATATATATATATATATATATATATATATTCCCAGTAACTATTACTTTTTTAGAATTATTTTATTAATAATAAATAATGTATATATGCACTCAAAAGTCTTAATTTTAGAAATCATTTACAGTTTTGTCTTTAAGCAAATGCTTCTTAGCAGCCATAACTTGTTTTTGAATTTTTGTGAGGCTTTATTTTTATGCCATTTCTATTTTTTGCTTTTATCTTTTATACCTGGGACCATGTAACTAAAAAGGGAATGCTTTCCACGTTTTTTTCTTTTAAAAAATTTTTTTATAGCAAAAATACTTTTACTTTTAAAATTATGTCGTGTTTCTGTGTATAGTCCTTTTAATATAAGGGATACATAGTTTATGATCGCTGGGAGCATGGCCAGGTGCTGCAGTGTAATGTGTGGCATTTTTTTAAGTACATTTTTTTAAATTTTGCCTTTATTTTTAAAGTCATAAAAGTCCTTTGGGGGCGTTTAACATTAGGTTACTTTCACACTAGCGTTTTTGCTGGACTCGGCAGGGTTCAGCAAAAATGCTTCCGCTACCGATAATACAACCATCTGCATACGTTATGAACGGATCCGGTTGTATTATCTTTAAAGGGCTTCTGTCACCCCACTAAACAATTTTTTTTTTTGTGTACTTATAATCCGTATCCTGCGATATTGCTATACATTATGTTATTAATAATTTTCGTTCAGTAGATTTGGCAAAAAAATTACTTTTATGATATGCTAATTACCTTTCTACCAGGAAGTAGGGCGTCTACTTGCTGGTAGCAGCCACAGAAAACCGCCCCCTCCTCTTGTTGATTGACAGGGCCAGCAGCGATCTCCTCCTCCGGCGCAGGCACTCTGAGATAAGGAGGCTCGCCTCCTCAGCACTCCCTCAGTGCGCCTGCGCCGATGACGTCTTCTCTTTCGGTGACGTCATCGGCGCAGGCGCACTGAGGGAGTGCTGAGGAGGCGAGCCTCCTTATCTCAGAGCGCCTGCGCCGAATCAACACAGGCGCGCGATTTTTCTAAATGCTGACAGGGCCGGCCGGAGGAGGAGAGCACTGATGGCCCTGTCAATCAACAAAGAGGAGGGGGCGGTTTTCTGCGGCTGCTACCAGCAAGTAGACGCCCTACTTGCTGGTAGACAGGTAATTAGCATATCATAAAAGTAATTTTTTTGCCAAATCTACTGAACGAAAATTATTAATAACATAATGTATAGCAATATCGCAGTATAGGGATTATAAGTACACAAAAAAGAAAATGAGTTTAGTGGGGTGACAGAAGTCCTTTAACATAGTCAAGACAGATCTGTCATGAACTCCATTGAAAGTCAATGGGGGACAGATCCGTTTTCTATTGTGTCAGAGAAAACGGATCCGTCTCCATTGACTTGCATTGTGGGTCATGACGGATCCATCCTGCTCTGCTTCCTAGGACAGAAAGTAAACCGCAGCATGCTGCGGTTTGCTCTCCGGTATAAGAACAGAATGCTTTTTGCAGCATTCTGTTCTGTTCAGTTACGTTTTGTCCCCATTGACAATGCATGGGGACAAAACGGAAGCCTTTTTTTGAGACCCTATGATGGATCTCAATACCGGAAATATTAACACTAGTGCGAAAGTAGCCTTATTTTTTTATTGCTGATTTCTCCTATAACCAGAGCTGATCTGGGTCTGCTAAGAGCCAGCAGCTTGTGTGGTTACCCAGCTCCCAGATGTCACATGTTTGATAGGAAGCAGCATTGCTGATTTCTGATCTGTATATACAGTGATCATTGAGTGCTGTGTATACGGAGATGGGGTAGGCAGTAACAGTAATAGAGAAGGCAAGGATATTTATTACTAACAGTGCTCCTTGCTCCTGCAGCTGCACAGTTACCATGCAGCTGCCACCTCTGCAAGGATATTCAGGAATATTCTTGCATAAATAAGTGCAAACCACCTGGAAGTTTATGGTCAACGAGCAGTCTGCAAGTGATTAAAGGATAAGTGTCAAATATTTTTTTATTTGCTAGTTTATTAGAGCTAGGCATGTATACCTGAGTTAGTCTGTCAATGATTGACAAAATATCTATAATCACCTTATAATAACAGCTTTCATGTCATCTATCCCTTTCCACTGCTCCCTTAATAAACTGTTGCTATGGCTCATCTGTCTCCGGCTAGGAAAAGAGAGGGGCGGTCCTTCACACTGCATTAAGCTTCAAAGTGAGGAGGCGTGTCTTTCAGTAATCCAATCTGATTGGCTGGCAGGAAGCTTCTGGCTACAGCAAGTTTGTATGTGACCTGAGGGAATGCAGTTTTGGCCTTAGAGAACTGGCAGAGGAGCCATCTTGAGAAGATCCTCATAATGTAGGATTCAAAACAGCTGTAACTAAGGGGGAAACTCAAGGAAAACAGTGGTAAGTGAAGAAACTAAAGACTGCTTTATGCATAATGCTGCTGCAGCAGTAACATATGGTAAAATAGATTTTTTGATGAAAATATGACAGTTATCCTTTAAGCTTATTATTGGATTTCTACACCCCAGTCAAAAACAAAGGGGGTGACTGCTATAATGAAATTTATTGTTAATTATAAGATAGTTAAAATGAACCCAGATTAAATAACTTAACAAAAGTTAGCCTCATAGATGTACTACCCCATGGGTAGGAATGACTTATACAGGGTACACGGTGGCACCCAACCAGCGGAAATTAAAAAAGAACTAATAGCTCCTACACCATCAAGTTTGTAGGTACGGAGTCTATCAGGCATAAACCAGAACTTGTAAGGGCAATGGATAAACACCTGACCCTATGGATGGGTGATGTGCTGGGCCTAACCATGAAGCACCTGCCCCGGAAAAGGTCTGACCCCATCTGGTACCTGACTCTGGCACAATATAGCCCTTAGTGTAACACATCTACCGAGCACCCGAGCATAATGGAAGTCAATGGGAGAACCCCAGGTACCACCTTTTTCAGAAGAGAGGACGGTGTCTGGTTCACAAAAAAAGGTTAGAAAATGATGGAAACTCCATCAAAATGGTTTGGAAACAGCATTAAGAGGATTGCTGGATGTGTCTTGGACTCCTATTATCTATGACATACAACAGACAACCACACAAAGGCTATATGCCAAAAACCAGGTATGTGGAAGCCAACAATCTATCCATGAGACAGATAACAGTCAGCACACCTTACAAAGGCAGACAATCAGAAAACTTTTTGTCACCCTAATGATTTTGATCTAGGTGCGCAGGTCTACCCAAGCCATCCAACAGATGTGAAGCAACTTTGAGGCTTACTGGCTCTCAGTCAGATGAGAGCTGGTTTGGAATGTCTCATTGTGCACAAGGCTGCCATTGTAAGCTATGCTGACTAAGCCTGTCATCTGTCTACATGGATAGATTGTTGCCTTCCACATACTTGGCTTTTGGCATATCGCCTTTGTGTGGTTGTCTATTGTATGTCATAGAAAATAGGAGTCCAAGACGCATCCAGCCATCCTGTTTCCAAACCATTTTGATTCAATTTATAACCTTTTTTTGTGAACCAGACACTCTCTCTTCTTCAGAGCAGGGGGTACCTGGTTTGATGCTCGGGTTTCCCACTGACTTTCATTGTATTACATTGTACTTGAGCACCTGCAGTATTCGGCCGAGCACTGCAATGTGCCGAGCATAGCGATGCTCGAGCCGAACAGCAGTTCGGCCGAGCATGCTCGCTCAACACTATTAGCCCTAGAAAATCCCTATAACCTACTCTTTACATGACATGCTTCGCTGTTTGCTCATCAGGGGATTAGGATAGGCAGAAATATCTACTAGTTAAAGATGAACTAGATAGTAGTAGAAATGACTGATGATGAGCAGCATAGGCAATATTCATATCTGCGATATATCCCAAATTTTTGGCCTAATATTCGCCATAAATTCATAAATTCTAGAATTCGTGATCTCCAGTCATTATTTGCTTGATTGCGAAAATCTGCAATTGGAAAATTTGCAATAAAAATTAGCGATACCAAAATTTGCGATAAGAAAATTTGTGATCAACACTACTCATAAAGTCAAAGACCTTCTCATTAGTCCACAAGCAAGATGCAGTGAGGGATCATGGGTACTGATGAAAAAAAATCTAGAATATTTGCGATTACGAAGATGTAGTTCTAGATATTCGTGAATTCTCGAAGTGCAAATATTCGCGATAAAAAATTTGTGATTAGAAAATTTGCGATCAACACTACAAATTACTTCAGTAATGCTGCAATTGACAGCTTAGCTGGATAGCAAGGCAAGGGCAAATTTATATAGAATTTTATATTAACTGTTTTAAATAAAAGTAATATGCAATTATCAATTTGTTACTGTGTATGCTTTTTGGATTGTGACAGCTTAAGCTACACGCAACTCTAATTATAATGTAGTGGTACTTACCTAGTTCTGTTGCACATCTTAGACAAATGTCAACAGAATCCAACAATTTTTGTGGAACCAGCCAACAATCTCATGATCTTAATGATACAAGGTGTCTGGCATCAATTTATTCCTGCATCTCCACTACACTGTATAAGATAATTAAAGTGAAAGCTGCACGTTTAAGCGGTTTCCTCACTAACCATGATCATTATGATGTATTAGTGATCACATGTGGTATACATTTTATTACAGCTAGGAAGTTTATTTTATAAAAATATTCAACTTTTCACACTTTCTATGTCTTTATGAGCTCTACTTACTTCTGGGTTGTGCCTTGAAAACAGTAAAGGCCCTTGTATTTGAGCATCACAGATATATTATCAGATGTGCCCTTCCTAAACTTACCTCTTGGCTGAATATATGTCAAGATTAGTGATGGATGAACATCGGCCGGGACGGTTCGCGAACGTGATGAAATGTTCGCGAACCGCAAGTTCGCGGTGGGCCCCATTCACTTTAATGGCAGGCGAACCTGAAAAACTTCAGCTCATATTTGCAGCTACCAAATACTTAGTAGAAGTGCACAAATAGTCCCACAACATGGACAGTGACATACTAGAGTGGGATCAATGACAAAAATTCCAACAAAAAATAAGTATCTTAATCAGGGGACATTTTTATGTGTTTTAAAGGGAAATTCCCTGAAATGTGCCCTGTTGGAGCCTACAAAAATTTATTTAAGGCCACGGTAGTACGGGCCTTAAAAATTAGGCATTCACTTGACAAAAGAAATTCTGATTATATGGCTTGAGGTACATTATGCGGTCAATAGATATCAATTTTACTGCAGGCCAATACAAATACAGGTCAAATACATATGTTTAAAAGAACTAAAAATATAAAATTGGATTAAAAACATGGCTAACAAAATCCCCCCTCTTGAAAAACCCCCTAATGATAATAGTTCAAATTCGATAACACGTGGTCGTCACTGGTGTTGAATTCCTCCGAGGCCCCAACAATTATTCATTCCCTATACAGAAAAGAACAAGTAAGTATGTGGCTGGAGGTAGATTACACGGTCATTGGATATCAATTTTACAGCAGGCCAGTGGACTAAAGGCCCCAAAAATTATGCATTCAGCAGATAGAAAAGAACAAGTAAGTATGTGGCTGTAGGTAGATTACACGGTCATTGGATATCAATTTTACAGCAGGCCAGTGTACTACATGCCCCAAAAATTATGCATTCAGCGTACAGAAAAGAACAAGTAAGATTGTGGCTGAAGGAAGATTACATGGTCATTGGATATCAATTTTACAGCAGGCCAGTGGACTACAGGCCCCACAAATTATGCATTCTGCGGACAGAAAAGAACAAGTCAGTATGTGGCTGACTGGAGGTAGATTACACGGTCATTGGATATCAATTTTAAAGCAGGCTAGCGGACTAAAGGCTAAAGGAAAAAAAAATATTTGTGTATATGCGGTAACGCAGCAAAACCGCAGACAAATACTGCACTACCTAAATGCACTATATAGAAAGTATATTATTGGTATATAACACCCCTGCTTCAATCAGATTTTATGGGGGGCAACCGGTTAATCACACCAGTAGAAATTATTTCTTCAAATAGTGCTTTCACTCTGTGTAGATGCGGTAACGCAGCAAAACCAAAGACAAATGCTGCACTACCTTAATGCACTATATAGAAAGTATATTATTGGTATATAAAATCCCTGCTTCAATCAGTTTTTTGAGGGGGCAACTGGTAAATCACACCAGTAGAAATTATTTCTTCAAATAGTGTTTTTCGCTCTGTGTAGCTGCGATAAAACAGCAAAACCGCAGACAAATGCTGCACTACCTAAATGCACTATATAGAAAATATATTATTGGTATATAACACCCCTGCTTCAATCAGTTTTTTTGGGGGCAACTAGTCAATCACACCAGTAGAAATTATTTCTTCAAATAGTGTTTTTCACTCTGTGTAGATGCGGTAATGCAGCAAAACCGAAGACAAATGCTGCACTACCTAAATGCACTAAATAGAAAGTATTTTATTGTTATATAACACCCCTGCTTCAATCAGTTTTTTTGGGGGGCAACTGGTTAATCACACCAGTAGAAATTATTTCTTCAAATAGTGTTTTTCACTCTGTGTACAGGCGGTAACGCAGCAAAACCGCAAACAAATGCTGCACTACCTAAATGCACTATATACAAAGTATATTATTGGTATATAACACTCCTGCTACAATCAGTTTGTTGGGGGGGGGGGGGCAACTGGTTAATCACACCAGTAGAAATTATTTCTTCCAATAGTGTTTTTCACTCTGTGTAGCCACGGTAAAACAGCAAAACCGCAGACAACATAGAAACATAGAAACATAGAATGTGTCGGCAGATAAGAACCATTTGGCCCATCTAGTCTGCCCAATATACTGAATACTATGGATAGCCCCCGGCCCTATCTTATATGAAGGATGGCCTTATGCCTATCCCATGCATGCTTAAACCCCTTCACTGTATTTGCAGCTACCACTTCTGCAGGAAGGCTATTCCATGCATCCACTACTCTCTCAGTAAAGTAATACTTCCTTATATTACTTTTAAACCTTTGCCCCTCTAATTTAAAACTGTGTCCTCTTGTGGTAGTTTTTCTTCTTTTAAATATGCTCTCTTCCTTTACCGAGTTGATTCCCTTTATGTATTTAAAAGTTTCTATCATATCCCCTCTGTCTCTTCTTTCTTCCAAGCTATACATATTAAGGTCCTTTAACCTTTCCTGGTAAGTTTTATCCTGCAATCCATGTACTAGTTTAGTAGCTCTTCTCTGAACTCTCTCTAGAGTATCTATATCCTTCTGGAGATATGGCCTCCAGTACTGCGCACAATACTCCAAGTGAGGTCTCACCAGTGTTCTGTACAGCGGCATAAGCACTTCACTCTTTCTACTGCTTATACCTCTCCCTATACATCCAAGCATTCTGCTGGCATTTCGTGCTGCTCTATTACATTGTCTTCCCACCTTTAAGTCTTCTGAAATAATTACTCCTAAATCCCTTTCCTCAGATACTGAGGTCAGGACTGTGTCAAATATTCTATATTCTGCCCTTGGGTTTTTACGCCCCAGGTGCATTATCTTGCACTTATCCACATTAAATTTCAGTTTCCAGAGTTCTGACCATTCTTCTAGTTTTCCTAAATCCTTTTCCATTTGGCGTTTCCCTCCAGGAACATCAACCCTGTTACATATCTTTGTGTCATCAGCAAAAAGACAAACCTTACCAGCGAGGCCTTTTGCAATATCACTTATGAAGATATTAAACAAAATCGGTCCCAGTACAGATCCCTGTGGAACCCCACTGGTAAGATTACCTTGTTTTGAATGTTCTCCATTGACTACAACCCTCTGTTGTCTGTCACTCAGCCACTGCCTAATCCACTCTACCTAAATGCACTATATAGAAAATATATTATTGGTATATAACACCCCTGCTTCAATCAGTTTTTTGGGGGGCAACTGATTAATCACACCAGTAGAAATTATTTCTTTAAATAGTGTTTTTCACTCTGTGTAGATGCGGTAACTGTCACCACCAGCTCTCTGAGAAGGTCTGGCAGACGTTCTTCTGTACCTCTTGCATGATGTTCTTTGTTTTGGTTTCACTTTGTCATCTCCTTTCCTTCTCCCAGCGGTCACCTATTCACACTAATTGCCTCCCTTTATATTCCCTCCCATAATGCCTCACTTTGTGGTTTATACTACTTCCTGGATTGGTGTTCACTGCTGGAGACTTCTGTTCCTGCTTGTTCAGATAAGTCTTTTCATGTATTGTGTTTTCTTGCTGGCTTGATTCTAGGTAACCCTGACTCCCTCTGTATTAAGTGCAGGGAGCCGGTGGTCGTGTCCCCTCACTATTATAGGGTTTTCAGGTGTCACACAGTCTAGGTACGAGGGCATGCAATCGTCTACCTCTGAGACCTTTGTATGTGCTTAGCAGTCAGGGTGAGCTCTTAGGGTTTTACAGGGGTCACCTTAATGCTCCTTAGTTTGGGATCAAGCCAGTCGGATGTTTATCCATAACTTCCAGCTATCTGCAACATCATCCGTGACATAATAAACCGCCATTACCGTCTTAAGCATGGATCCGGTTTCAGCCTTGATTGACCGCATGCAGGGTCTTTCAGTGGAGGTAGCAGATCTCCGTAAAACTGTGTCTCAGTTTCAGGTGACTGGTTCTGCTTGCGTTCATGGAGTTTGTTCCTAGCCTAAGATCTCGCTTCCGGATAAGTTCTCCGGGGGTAGTGAGAATTTTGTTCGCTTTAGAGAGGCTTGCAAACTCCATTTTCGCCTACTTCCCCATTCCTCTGGTGATGAGGAGCAGAGGGTGGGGCTCATCATCTCGCTGCTCAGGGATAACGCTCCGTCTTGGGCCTTTTCGCTGCCGGTGGGGGCACGGCCCCTCTGATCGGTGGATACATTTTTTGTAGCCCTGGGTCAGATATATGATGACCCGGATCGTATTGCTCTGGCTGAATCCAAACTGCGTCTTTTATGCCAGGGTAAACAGTCCGCAGAGATATATTGTTCTGAATTTCGGAGATGGGCAGCTGATACTGGTTGGAACGATGCTGCACTCCGAAGTCAATTTTGCCATGGTCTTTCGGAGGGATTGAAAGATGCATTTGCGTTTCATGAGAGACCTGCCTCGTTAGAGTCTGCCATGTCTCTAGCTGTTCGTATTGACAGGCGTCTTAGAGAGAGAGGAGAGACCACTCCTTCCTGTCATATTCAGTCCAAGGACAGTGGGGCGGTCTCATTCAGTGCGCAGGGGTCTCAGTCTCTCTCAATCCCCTCTGAGCAGGAGGCCATGCAGCTGGGTTTGCTTGCCTCTGATAGTAGAGGATTCAGCTCTCAGAGGAGGGTTTGTTTCTGTTGTGGGGGTATAAATCATTTGGCTAATGTTTGCCCCTCTAGGAGATTCAGGGAGTTTTCTGAGGGTAATAAAGAAACAAAAAGAAAAAAAAACCTCTAAAAACGTTCCATTTGCTACTATTGGCAAGGTTGATGCGGAAATTGAAGGCTTGCCGATTGCTTGTAGTTCCCGTTTTGTCCTACCTGCCAGGGTGGCGCTAGATAGCAAGAACATTGTTTGTGAGATTTTTGTAGATAGTGGAGCAGCTGTCAATCTCATTGATAATCAATTTGCTATAACACATGGCTTCCAGGTATGCACTTTGGAAAAGGATATACCTGTTTTTGCTATCGATTCCGCTCCACTTTCTCAAAAATCGTTAAAGGGCATAGTTCACAATATCCGTTTGACTGTGGGTGATGCTCATGTTGAGGATATGTCATGTTTCGTCCTAAGCGGATTACCTACTCCTCTAGTGTTGGGGCTACCCTGGCTCACTAAACATAACCCCACCATTGATTGGCAAGCAAGGCAAATAAATGGTTGGAGTGACTTTTGCAGAGAGAATTGCCTCACGGCGTCTCTTTCAGAGGTTTCTACAAAGACTGTACCATCTTTTCTCTCTGAATTTTCGGATGTGTTTTCCGAGAGTGGTGTCCAGGAGCTGCCCCCTCACCGGGAGTACGATTGCCCTATTAATCTCATCCCAGGCGCCAAGCTGCCAAAATCACGTTTATACAATCTCTCCCAACCTGAAAGAGTCGCTATGCGTACTTATATCTCTGAGAGCCTCAGAAAGGGACACATCCGACCCTCGAAGTCACCTGTTGCCGCTGTTTTTTTTTTTTTAAGAAAAAAGATGGTTCTTTAAGACCTTGTCTGGATTTAAGGGAGCTGAACTGTATCACAATTCGTGACCCATATCCGCTTCCTCTGATCCCGGACCTGTTTAACCAGATTGTTGGGGCTAAAGTTTTTTCTAAGTTGGATTTAAGAGGGGCATACAACCTAGTCAGGGTCAGGGAAGGCGACGAATGGAAGACGGCCTTCAATACCCCTGAGGGTCATTTCGAGAATTTGGTTATGCCCTTTGGCTTGAGGAATACTCCGGCCGTCTTCCAACATTTTGTGAACAGCATTTTTTATCATTTAATGGGGAAATTTGTACTGGTGTATCTAGATGACATTTAGATTTTTTCTCCTTATTTCAAAACTCATAGAGATCACCTACGTCAGGTCTTGCTAATTCTGCGGGAGAATAAATTGTACGCTAAACTGGAAAAATGTGTGTTTGCGGTTCTTGGTTTTCTTCTCTCCGCTTCTGGTTGGGGAGGAATGGCGCCATTGGCTAGAGGGAGCCAGACACCCTATTACCGTGTTTACCGACCATAAGAATCTGGCCTACTTGGAATCAGCCAAGCGTCTGAACCCGAGACAGGCCAGATGGTCTTTATTCTTTTCTAGGTTTAATTTTGCTGTCACGTTCCGCCCTGGGGTTAAAAATGTAAAGGCTGATGCCCTGTCACGTTGTTTTCTGGGAGGGGGGAACTTTGAAGACCCGGGTTCCATTTTGGCTGAAGGGGTGGTCGTTTCTGCTCTTTATCCTGATTTGGAGGCAGAGGTTCAGGCAGCCCAGGCAGAGGCTCCTGATCTTTGTCCTCCTGGGAGGTTGTTTGTGCCTCTCGCTTTACGACACAAGGTTTTTAAGGAGCACCATGATACTGTCATTACTGGGCACCCGGGGAGTAGAGCCACAGTGGATCTCATTGCTCGGAGATTCTGGTGGCCGGCTCTTCGTAAGACGGTTGAGGGTTTTGTGGCAGCCTGCGAGACCTGCGCTCGTGCCAAGGTTCTTCATTCACGGCCATCGGGTTCTCTCCTCCCGCTACCCATTCCTTCTCGTCCTTGGACGCATCTGTCAATGGACTTCATTATGGACCTGCCTCGTTCCTCGGGGAAGACTGTGATTCTGGTGGTGGTGGACCGTTTTAGCAAAATGGTGCATTTCATCCCCTTTCCTGGGTTTCCCAATGCTAAGACGCTGGCGGAAGCATTTGTTGATCACATTGTCAAATTGCATGCCATTCCTTCAGACATTGTTTCTGATAGGGGCACGCAATTTGTTTTCAGATTCTGGAAGGCCTTCTTTTCTCGCTTGGGTGTTTGGTTGTTGTTCTCTTCGGCTTTTCACCCGCAGTCGAATGTTTAGACCGACGCGTCAATTAGAATCTGGAGACATATCTGCGCTGTTTTGTGGCAGAGAATCAGGAGGATTGTTGTTCTTTTTTGTCCCTTGCTGAGTTTGCTTTAAATAACCGTCACCAGGAGTCCTCTGATAAGTCACAATTTTTTGGTGCATATGGGTTTCATCCGCAGTTTGGGACATTCTCTGGAGAGGGGGCTTCTGGTTTACCTGATGAGGAGAGATTTTCCTTGTCTTTGTAATTTATTTGGCAAAAGATTCAGGGTAATCTGAAGAGGATGAGTGAGAGATATAAGCGTGTGGCGGATAAGAGACGTGTACCTGGTCCGGACCTGAATGTGGGTGATCTGGTGTGGTTGTCTACAAAGAATATCAAACTGAAGGTTCCTCCTGGAAGTTGGGTCCTAAGTTTATTGGGCCTTATAAGATCTTGTCCGTCATCAATCCCGTTGCCTTCCGTCTTGATCTTCCTCAGACTTGGAAGATCCATAATGTTTTTCACTGATCCCTATTAATACCTTATGTCCAAACCACTTTGCCTCCTCCTCCGATTGTTGTTCTTTTTTTTTTCTTTTTAAAATCTGTTTATTGATTTCATAACATGCAATAACATATTACAGACAATGGTATATAAACCAATATTGTACAGTGCTCAATCAATGAATATAAACAAAGAAAGAGGTCTGGTGCAGATGATTATATTTAATAGCAGGACAATAACATATAGCCTAGATGAGAAAAGGCTTCCTGCATACCGTGTGGAGCTATAATAAGCGGCAAAAGAGAGCTATCCAGTTGAATAGCATAACTAAGACTAGAAAAGACTCAAGCACAGTATAAGTGAGCAGGGTCTCAATATTTGTAATAATTTTGGCCTGGAGTATAAACCTTTCTTTCTCATATAAGTGATACGCTGTTTAGTACAAAATTGGAAGCTTATTCGAATGAGCTAAGTAATCCAATAAAGAAACTGTTGAAAACACAAAAAAACGGGGGAGGGAAGGATGAAGGGAAAGAGGGAAGGTGTGGTTGACAGGATATAATTGCGCTTTGAGGTCTTTGGATCCAGTGAAAAGTAAACAGACAATTTAGGACTAGCTGTATAAGCAAGAAAACCAGTTATCTAGCAATGGCAGTGATATGAATAAATCATTTCAGTGGTGATGTTAACAAAATACCCTGAGACCTTAAATAATAAGAGCTCAAGATATCTGTTTGAGTTGGTATTGGTTCATGCTAACTCTCCCAGTTGTCCAGGGGCTCCAGATTTTAGTATATTTGTGATGGGAGCGTAATTCCCAATGTGATAATTCTTCTAGCCTAGCTAGAGCTTCAACTTTCCCTCTCCATTGGGAGATTGATGGAGCTATGGTTGATTTCCAATTGGAGGCAATTAGTATCCTAGCCGCTGCCAGCAAAACTCTCAGTACTGATAGTTTCAGGTTTGCCAAATGATTAGGTATCAGAGTCAGAAGAGCTATTCCTGGACAACTAGGAAGTAGATTCTCATTTTTATACAAGGATATCCCTTATTGCATTAAAGACCGAGTCCCAAAAGATTTTAATTTTGGGGCATGACCACCATATGTGTAAAAAGGACCCTCTATCAGAGAGACATCTCCAGCAACTATTCGAAGTGCCATCATACATCAGGCTTAATCTTACCGGGGTTAAGTACCACCTTGTGAGGATTTTGTATGCGTTCTCTTGTATGGTTACACATCTGGATATACTCTTGGGAGTACTTAAGATAATCTGAGTTTCTTTATCTGAGAATTTTACATCTAGATCTTTCTCCCACTCCTTTATGAAGTAGAGAGAGGAAGGTATTTCCAATGATATTAGGTTTCTGGAAACAGTGGAGATGATCTTTGATGGATATTGCGTCTGTGAGACAAGTTTTTCAAACCATGTAAGTGGCAGGGTTACTTGATTCTTAGTTAGAATGGGTGTAATGACGGCCTTCAGATGTGCCAATTGCAACTGGTTAAAGCTTTTTGAATTAAACTTCGTTATTACGGAGGTGAGGGTAAGAAAGGTACCTTCATTGTCTAATAATTCCTGAGGCGGAAGATTGGATTTACGTAGTTGAGAGGGTAAAATGTCGGAACTATCAGTGTTAAAGTTAAGGCAGTCACAAATAGTTAAAAGTGGGGAGGGATATGTCACGCAGGTTCCTCTTATATCTGTGTTTTTCCAAATAGAAAATGTCGCTGAAGCTAACAAATCTCTTGAAATTGGTTGAATTATCTTATCAGGTTCTGATAGTAATAGGGGTCTGATAGGGCATCCTACCAAGTTTTCTTCTAAAGGAATCCAGAGTTTATGTGCTGGTCTTCTTAACAGATCAATGATTCTGTTCATATGAACCGCCCTATGGTATCGTTTGATGGAGGGGAAACCAATCCCTCCTTTTAAGAAGGGAAGAAGCAAGATCTTATTTGAGATTCTAGGTTTTGTTTTTCCCCAGATATAAGAGGAACAGATTTTCCTAAAGGAATTAAAGAAACTACTTGGCAAATTTACCGGGAGAACTTGCAGTAAATATGTAATCTTGGGAACAATTAGGGAGTTGAAAATGTTACGTCTGCCTATCGAAGATATGAAAGAGGGGGACCATGAATTTAATGTTTCGGGTATGGATTTTAGCAAAGGAGGGAAATTGGTTTCATATAGTCTGTTTAAATCTGGCGTGATATTTATACCCAGGAATTTTATGTATGTGTGCGTCCATTCAAATGGGGAATTTTCTTTGAGTTTCTGTAGAAGTTTGGTTGGGAGATTTATGTTCATAGCAACTGATTTGGATAGATTTATCTTGAAGTTTGAGACAAAGCCGAAGGTGGTTAACGTCTTTATAATGGTAGGGAATGCTTGGACTGGGTTGGAAATCATTAAGAGCAAATCATCGGCATATGCTGCTTGTTTGATCTCCAAGTTACCACAGACCAAGCCTTTTATCTCTTTGGTTTGCCTGATGAATTGTAAAAGAGGTTCGATTGTGAGAATGAAGAGTAGGGGAGATAGGGGGCATCCCTGTCTTGTCCCATTATTTATCTGAACAGGCTTAGAAAGAGTATCATTGACTTTAATATTGGCACTTGGGAAGATATACATTGAGAAGATAGCCCTAATAAAAGGGTCGGGGAAACCAAACTTGTATAGGGTGTTTCTAATGAAAGACCAAGCCACTCTGTCAAACGCTTTTTCAGCGTCTGTTCCCAAAACCACAAAAGGGGTCCCAGTCTTCTTTGCTAATGCAATAGAGTTTATAACTTTATAAGTGTTATCTTTACCTTCGCGCCCAGGAATGAATCCTGTTTGGTCCGGGTGAATGAGATCTATCAATAAGGGTTTAATTCTATTAGCCAATATCTTAGCATATATTTTTATATCTAAGTTTAACAAAGATATAGGTCTGTAGCTGGAACATAGGTTTGGGTCCTTTTGTGGCTTGGGAATCAGAGTGATGTGGGCGTTGACAGTCTGCGGTAGAAAAGGCTTGCCCTTGAGTGCTTCATTGAAGGAATTAAGAAGGTGAGGCAATAAAATCTCTTTGAATGAAAGGTAGTACAACATTGGGAGGCCATCAGGCCCAGGAGATTTACCTTTAGACATTTTTTTTATAGCATCAGATAACTCTGAGAATTTAATTGGGGAGCAAAGATTAATAGCTTGTTCCGATGTTAAAGTCGGAAGGTGTATTTTACTAAGAAACTCCTTGGTCATCTTTATTTTTTCCTCTTTAAGGTCTGCCGAGTTGGACTTATCTATATTATATAGCTCTGTGTAGAACTGTTGGAAGGCTTCTGCTATCTCGACATCGTTTTTCACTAATATCTTATTTTCCTTTAGAATAGCTGAAATCCTAGATTTACGTTTACGTTGTTTTATTAATGCCAGCATGAACTTAGTAGGTTTATTACCATGGGCGAAAAACTTCTGTTTAAGGGCTAGGTATAGTTTAGCTGACTGTTTATTTAGGAGTTCTTTAAGCTCGTCTCTAATTGCGGAGAGTTCCAATAAATGTTGTTTATTTTGTGATTTTTTGTGAGAAGATTCCATCTCAGCAATTCTATTATATAATTCAGTGACTTTGGCTCGTCTTTGTTTATTAACGTGAGATGCAATTGAGATAAAGTCGCCTCTGACAAAAGATTTATGAGCCTCCCATAATGTGTGTGAGGATAACGTCTCAGATTTGTTTAGAGTGAAAGATTCCCTAAGTTTATTTTCAACTTTTTCTTTCACTTGACGGTCATCTAGTAATGTCTCATTTAGTCTCCAAATATATGTTCTAGGGGTCGTGTCTGGTGCTCTCCAAGTAAGAAAAACTGGTGCGTGATCAGAGTGAACTATATTGCCAATCTTGGTCCCTGAATTTGGGGCGTAGGGACCAAGATGTAATCTAATCTGTGGTATGTATTATGAGGATGGGAATAAAAGGAGAAATCTCTTTCACCCGGGTTGTTTGCTCTCCATGCGTCTATAAGATTACTGTTGTATATTAATTTTTTTATGAATATGAGTGTTTTTGATGGGACCATTGATTTACCTGCTGAAGTGTCTAATTGAGGATTTAGGGTAACATTGAAGTCACTAGCCACTATTGCTATCCCTTCTCTAAATTCTTCAAATAGTTGCCAGGTATTTTAGAATGTTCAGAGGTACTATGGTACCACAGATTGTAATAAGATCTTGACAAATTTGGAGTCTTATTGTTCTTAAAGTGTGTTTCTTGAAGAAAGATCACTTTGGCTTTTTCTTTATGTAGGTAGTAGGGATGAGCGAACCCGAACTGTATAGTTCGGGTTCGTACCGAATTTTGGGGAGTCCGTGACACGGACCCAAACCCGAACATTTTCGTAAAAGTCCGTGTTCGGGTTCGGTGTTCGGCGCTTTCTTGGCGCTTTTTGAAAGGCTGCAAAGCAGCCAATCAACAAGCGTCATACTACTTGCCCCAAGAGGCCATCACAGCCTTGCCTACTATTGGCATGGCTGTGATTGGCCAGTGCAGCATGTGACCCAGCCTCTATATAAGCTTGGGTCACGTTGCGCTGCACGTCACTCTGCTGATTGAAGCATAGGGAGAGGTTGCAGCTGCGACGTTAGGGCGAGATTAGGCAGTGATTAACTCCTCCAAAAGACTTCATTCTGTGATCGATCTGCAGCTGTGGATCATTGAAGTGCTAGTATTGACTTGCTCACTTTTTTGAGGCTGCCCAGAGCGTTTTTAGATCACATTTTTTCTGGGGTGATCGGCGGCCATTTTGTGACTTGTGGTGCGCCAGCACAAGCTATCACCAAGTGTATTTAACCATCAATAGTGTGGTTATTTTGTGCTATATCCTATATCAGCTGCAGGCTGAGCCTGTGTCACCGAAGTGCATTTAACCATCAACAGTCTGGTTATTTTTTGCCCATATACTACATCAGCTGCAGGCTGAGCCTGTGTCACCGAAGTGCATTTAACCATCAACAGTCTGATTATTTTTTGGCCATATACTACATCTGGTGCAGGCTGAGCCTGTGTCACCCAAGTGCATTTAACCATCAACAGTGTGGTTATTTTTTGGCCATATACTACATCAGGGGCAAGTTGAGCCTGTCACCCAGCGCCTAAAAAATAGACCTGACATTTCTATTTAACCAAATCTGTACTGTTTTAGCTGGTCAAGTTATTTGTAGTGACCGTAAAAGCACACTTTTTGTTTTTGGTTGAAAAACTATTCCCAAATTTGCCATTCTCAAAATAACTAGTTTCTGGTATATGAGGCCTACTTGAAATCTATCCCAAAAAGGATATCTTACATTGAAGGTACTGATAGTGTCATTCAGAAAAACCTAAGACACACGCTACCGTGCAGATAGAAGTCTGATTCTGAGATTAAACCTTAACCTGTCACACAGTGCAAAAAAAAACAGGTCTCACATTTCTATTCAAGCAAATCTGTACTGTTTTAGCTGGTCAAGTTATTTGTAGCGACCGTAAAAGCCCTTTTTTTCTTTCTGGGTTGAAAAACTATTCCCAAATTTGCCATTCTCAAAATAACTAGTTTCTGGTATTTGAGGCCTACTTGAAATCTATCCCAAAAAGGATATCTTACATTGAAGGTACTGATAGTGTCATTCAGAAAAACCTAAGACACACGCTACCGTGCAGATAGAAGTCTGATTCTGAGATTAAACCTATACCTGTCACACAGTGCAAAAAAAAACAGGTCTCACATTTCTATTCAAGCAAATCTGTACTGTTTTAGCTGGTCAAGTTATTTGTAGCGACCGTAAAAGCACACTTTTTTTTCTGGGTTGAAAAACTATTCCCAAATTTGCCATTCTTAAAATAACTAGTTTCTGGTATTTGAGGCCTACTTGAAATCTATCCCAAAAAGGATATCTTACATTGAAGGTACTGATAGTGTCATTCAGAAAAACCTAAGACACACGCTACCGTGCAGATAGAAGTCTGATTCTGAGATTAAACCTTAACCTGTCACACAGTGCAAAAAAAAACAGGTCTCACATTTCTATTCAAGCAAATCTGTACTGTTTTAGCTGGTCAAGTTATTTGTAGCGACCGTAAAAGCACACTTTTTTTTCTGGGTTGAAAAACTATTCCCAAATTTGCCATTCTCAAAATAACTAGTTTCTGGTATTTGAGGCCTACTTGAAATCTATCCCAAAAAGGATATCTTACATTGAAGGTACTGATAGTGTCATTCAGAAAAACCTAAGACACACGCTACCGTGCAGATAGAAGTCTGATTCTGAGATTAAACCTTAACCTGTCACACAGTGCAAAAAAAACCAGGTCTCACATTTCTATTCAAGCAAATCTGTACTGTTTTAGCTGGTCAAGTTATTTGTAGTGACCGTAAAAGCACACTTTTTTTTCTGGGTTGAAAAACTATTCCCAAATTTGCCATTCTCAAAATTGTGGTGAACGGGAACAATGAGGAAAACATCTAATAAGGGACGCGGACGCGGACGTGGACATGGTCGTTGTGGTGGTGTTAGTGGACCCTCTGGTGCTGGGAGAGGACGTGGCCGTTCTGCCACAGCCACACGTCCTAGTGTACCAACTACCTCAGGTCCCAGTAGCCGCCAAAATTTACAGGGATATTTGGTGGGGCCCAATGCCGTTCTAAGGATGGTAAGGCCTGAGCAGGTACAGGCATTAGTCAATTGGGTGGCCGACAGTGCATCCAGCACGTTCACATTATCTCCCACCCAGACTTCTGCAGAAAGCGCACAGATGGCGCATGAAAACCAAGCCCATCAGTCTGTCACATCACCCCCATGCATATCAGGGAAACTGTCTGAGCCTCAAGTTATGCAGCAGTCTCTTATGCTGTTTGAAGACTCTGCTGCCAGGGTTTCCCAAGGGCATCCACCTAGCTCTTCACCAGGGGTGGAAGAGATAGAATGCACTAACGCACAACCACTTATGTTTCCTGATGATGAGGACATGGGAATACCACCTCAGCACGTCTCTGATGATGACGAAACACAGGTGCCAACTGCTGTGTCTTTCTGCAGTGTGCAGACTGAACAGGAGGTCAGGGGTCAAGACTGGGTGGAAGACGATGCAGGGGACGATGAGGTCCTAGACCCCACATGGAATGAAGGTCGTGCCACTGACTTTCAGAGTTTGGAGGAAGAGGCAGTGGTGAGACCGAGCTAACAGCGTAGCAAAAGAGGGAGCAGTGGGCAAAATCAGAACACCCGCCGCCAAGAGACTCCGCCTGCTACTGACCTCCGCCATCTGGGACCGAGCACCCCAAAGGCAGCTTCAAGGAGTTCCCTGGCATGGCACTTCTTCAAACAATGTGCTGACGACAAGACCCGAGTGGTTTGCATGCTGTGCCATCAGAGCCATTAAGGCATTAACGTTCTGAACCTTAGCACAACCTGCATGACCAGGCACCTGCATGCAAAGCATGAACTGCAGTGGAGTAAACACCTTAAAAACAAGGAAGTCACTCAGGCTCCCCCTGCTACCTCTTCTGCTGCTGCCGCCGCCTCGGCCTCTTCTGCTGCTGCTGCCGCCGCCTCGGCCTCTTCCTCTGCCTCTGGAGGAACGTTGGCACCTGCCGCCCAGCAAACATGGGATGTACCACCAACACCACCACCTGCGTCACCAAGCATCTCAACCATGTCACAAGGCAGCGTTCAGCTCTCCATCTCACAAACATTTGAGAGAAAGCGTAAATTACCACCTAGCCACCCTCGATCCCTGGCCCTGAATGCCAGCATTTCTAAACTACTGGCCTATGAAATGCTGTCATTTAGGCTGGTGGACACACACAGCTTCAAACAGCTCATGTCACTTGCTGTCCCACAGTATGTTGTTCCCAGCCGGCACTACTTCTCCAAGAGAGCCGTGCCTTCCCTGCACAAACAAGTGTCCGATAAAATCAAGTGTGCACTGCGCAACGCCATCTGTGGCAAGGTCCACCTAACCACAGATACGTGGACCAGTAAGCACGGCCAGGGACGCTATATCTCCCTAACTGTACACTGGGTAAATGTAGTGGTGGCTGGGCCCCAGGCGGAGAGCTGTTTGGCGCACGTCCTTCCGCCGCCAAGGATCGCAGGGCAACATTCTTTGCCTCCTGTCTCCTCCTCCTCCTACTCAGCTTCCTCCTCCTCTTCTTCCACCTGCTCATCCAGTCAGCGACACACCTTCACCACCAACTTCAGCACAGCACGGGGTAAACGTCAGCAGGCCATTCTGAAACTCATATGTTTGGGGGACAGGCCCCACACCGCACAGGAGTTGTGGCGGGGTATAGAACAACAGACCGACGAGTGGTTGCTGCCGGTGAGCCTCAAGCCCGGCCTGGTGGTGTGCGATAATGGGCGAAATCTCGTTGCAGGTCTGGGACTAGCCGGTTTGACGCACATCCCTTGCCTGGCGCATGTGCTGAATTTGGTGGTGCAGAAGTTCATTCGCAACTACCCCGACATGTCAGAGCTGCTGCATAAAGTGCGGGCCGTCTGTTCGCGCTTCCGGCGTTCACACCCTGCCGCTGCTCGCCTGTCTGCGCTACAGCATAACTTCCGCCTTCCCGCTCACTGCCTCATATGCGACGTACCCACCAGGTGGAACTCCACCTTGCATATGCTGGACAGACTGTGCGAGCAGCAGCAGGCCATAGTGGAGTTTCAGCTGCAGCACGCACGGGTCAGTCGCACTGTGGATCAGACACACTTCACCACCAATGACTGGGCCTCCATGCGAGACCTGTGTGCCCTGTTGCGCTGTTTCGAGTACTCCACCAACATGGCCAGTGGCGATGACGCCGTTATCAGCGTTACAATACCACTTCTATGTCTCCTTTAGAAAAAACTTAGGGCGATGATGGAAGAGGAGGTGGCCCAGGAGGAAGAGGAGGAAGAGGGGTCATTTTTATCACTTTCAGGCCAGTCTCTTCGAAGTGACTCAGAGGGAGGTTTTTTGCAACACCAGAGGCCAGGTACAAATGTGGCCAGACAGGGCCCACTACTGGAGGACGAGGAGGACGAGGATGAGGAGGAGGTGGAGGAGGATGAGGATGAAGCATGTTCACAGCGGGGTGGCACCCAAAGCAGCTCGGGCCCATCACTGGTGCGTGGCTGGGGGGAAACACAGGACGATGACGATACGCCTCCCACAGAGGACAGCTTGTCCTTAACTCTGGGCAGCCTGGCACACATGAGCGACTACATGCTGCAGTGCCTGCGCAACGACAGCAGAGTTGCCCACATTTTAACGTGTGCGGACTACTGGGTTGCCACCCTGCTGGATCCCCGGTACAAAGACAATGTGCCCACCTTACTTCCTACACTGGAGCGTGATAGGAAGATACGCGAGTACAAGCGCACGTTGGTAGACGCGCTACTGAGAGCATTCCCAAATGTCACAGGGGAACAAGTGGAAGCCCAAGGCGAAGGCAGAGGAGGAGCAAGAGGTCGCCAACGCAGCTGTGTCACGCCCAGCTCCTCTGAGGGCAGGGTTAGCATGGCAGAGATGTGGAAAAGTTTTGTCAACACGCCACAGCTAAGTGCACCACCACCTGATACGGAACGTGTTAGCAGGAGGCAACATTTTACTAACATGGTGGAACAGTACCTGTGCACACCCCTCCACGTACTGACTGATGGTTCGGCCCCATTCAATTTCTGGGTCTCCAAATTGTCCACGTGGCCAGAGCTAGCCTTTTATGCCTTGGAGGTGCTGGCCTGCCCGGCGGCCAGCGTTTTGTCTGAACGTGTATTCAGCACGACAGGGGGCGTCATTACAGACAAACGCAGCCGCCTGTCTACAGCCAATGTGGACAAGCTGACGTTCATAAAAATGAACCAGGCATGGATCCCACAGGACCTGTCCATCCCTTGTGCAGATTAGATATTAACTACCTCCCCTTAACAATATATTATTCTACTTAAGGGCACTTCCTCATTCAATACTATTTTTAATTTCATTTTACCATTATATTGCGGGGCAACCCAAAGTTGAATGAACCTCTCCTCTGTCTGGGTGCCGGGGCCTAAATGTGTGACAATGGCCTGTTCCAGTGGTGGGTGACGTGAAGCCTGATTCTCTGCTATGACATGAAGACTTATTCTGTGCTGACATAAGGCCAGATTCTCTGTTACGGGACCTCTCTCCTCTGCCTGGGTGCCTGGGCCTAAATGTGTGACAGTGGCCTGTTCCAGTGGAGGGTGACGTGAAGCCTGATTCTCTGCTATGACATGAAGACTGATTCTGCGCTGACATAAGGCCAGATTCTCTGTTACGGGACCTCTCTCCTCTGCCTGGGTGCCTGGGCCTAAATGAGTGACAGTGGCCTGTTCCAGTGGTGGGTGACGTGATGCCTGATTCTCTGCTATGACATGAAGACAGATTCTGTGCTGACATAAGGCCAGATTCTCTGTTACGGGACCTCTCTCCTCTGCCTGGGTGCCTGGGCCTAAATATGTGACAGTGGCCTGTTCCAGTGGTGGGTGACGTGAAGCCTGATTATCTGCTATGACATGAAGACTGATTCTGCGCTGACATAAGGCCAGATTCTCTGTTACGGGACCTCTCTCCTCTGCCTGGGTGCCTGGGCCTAAATGTGTGACAGTGGCCTGTTCCAGTGGTGGGTGACGTGAAGCCTGATTCTCTGCTATGACATGAAGACTGATTCTGAGCTGACATAAGGCCAGATTCTCTGTTATGGGACCGCTCTCCTCTGTCTGGGTGCCGGGGCCTAAATGTGTGACAGTGGCCTGTTCCAGTGGTGGGTGACGTGAAGCCTGATTCTCTGTTATGACATGAAGACTGTTTCTGCGCTGACATAAGGCCAGATTCTCTGTTACGGGACCTCTCTCCTCTGCCTGGGTGCCTGGGCCTAAATGTGTGACAGTGGCCTGTTCCAGTGGTGGGTGACGTGAAGCCTGATTCTCTGCTATGACATGAAGACTGATTCTGCGCTGACATAAGGCCAGATTCTCTGTTACGGGACCTCTCTCCTCTGCCTGGGTGCCTGGGCCTAAATGTGTGACAGTGGCCTGTTCCAGTGGTGGGTGACGTGATGCCTGATTCTCTGCTATGACATGAAGACTTATTCTGTGCTGACTGCTGACATGAAGCCAGATTCTCTGTTACGCGACCTCTCTTCTCTGCCTGGGTGCCTGGGCCTAAATATGTGACAGTGGCCTGTTCCAGTGGTGGGTGATGTGAAGCATGATTCTCTGCTATGACATGAAGACTGATTCTGCGCTGACATAAGGCCAGATTCTCTGTTACGGGACCATTCTCCTCTGCCTGGGTGCCTGGGCCTAAATGTGTGACAGTGGCCTGTTCCAGTGGTGGGTGACGTGATGCCTGATTCTCTGCTATGACATGAAGACAGATTTTGTGCTGACATAAGGCCAGATTCTCTGTTACGGGTCCTCTCTCCTCTGCCTGGGTGCCTGGGCCTAAATGTGTGACAGTGGCCTGTTCCAGTGGTGGGTGACGTGAAGCCTGATTCTCTGCTATGACATGAAGACTGATTCTGCGCTGACATAAGGCCAGATTCTCTGTTACGGGACCTCTCTCCTCTGCCTGGGTGCCTGGGCCTAAATGTGTGACAGTGGCCTGTTCCAGTGGTGGGTGACGTAATGCCTGATTCTCTGCTATGACATGAAGACTTATTCTGTGCTGACATGAAGCCAGATTCTCTGTTACGCGACCTCTCTCCTCTGCCTGGGTGCCTGGGCCTAAATATGTGACAGTGGCCTGTTCCAGTGGTGGGTGACGTGAAGCCTGATTCTCTGCTATAACATGAAGACTGATTCTGCGCTGACATAAGGCCAGATTCTCTGTTACGGGACTGCTCTCCTCTGCCTGGGTGCCTGGGCCTAAATATGTGACAGTGGCCTGTTCCAGTGGTGGGTGACGTGAAGCCTGATTCTCTGCTATGACATGAAGACTGATTCTGCGCTGACATAAGGCCAGATTCTCTGTTACGGGACTGCTCTCCTCTGTCTGGGTGCCGAGGCCTAAATTTGTGACAGTGGCCTGTTCCAGTGGTGGGTGACGTGAAGCCTGATTCTCTGCTATGACATGAAGACTGATTCTGCGCTGACATAAGGCCAGATTCTCTGTTACGGGACCTTTCTCCTCTGCCTGGGTGCCTGGGCCTAAATGTGTGACAGTGGCCTGTTCCAGTGGTGGGTGACGTGATGCCTGATTCTCTGCTATGACATGAAGACAGATTCTGTGCTGACATAAGGCCACATTCTCTGTTACGGGACCTCTCTCCTCTGCCTGGGTGCCTGGGCCTAAATGTGTGACAGTGGCCTGTTCCAGTGGTGGGTGACGTGAAGCCTGATTCTCTGCTATGACATGAAGACTGATTCTGCGCTGACATAAGGCCAGATTCTCTGTTACGGGACCTCTCTCCTCTGCCTGGGTGCCTGGGCCTAAATGTGTGACAGTGGCCTGTTCCAGTGGTGGGTGACGTGATGCCTGATTCTCTGCTATGACATGAAGACAGATTCTGTGCTGACATAAGGCCATATTCTCTGTTACGGGACCTCTCTCCTCTGCCTGGGTGCCTGGGCCTAAATGTGTGACAGTGGCCTGTTCCAGTGGTGGGTGACGTGAAGCCTGATTCTCTGCTATGACATGAAGACTGATTCTGCGCTGACATAAGGCCAGATTCTCTGTTACGGGACCTCTCTCCTCTGCCTGGGTGCCTGGGCCTAAATGTGTGACAGTGGCCTGTTCCAGTGGTGGGTGACGTGATGCCTGATTCTCTGCTATGACATGAAGACAGATTCTGTGCTGACATAAGGCCAGATTCTCTGTTACAGGACCTCTCTCCTCTGCCTGGGTGCCTGGGCCTAAATGTGTGACAGTGGCCTGTTCCAGTGGTGGGTGACGTGAAGCCTGATTCTCTGCTATGACATGAAGACAGATTCTGCGCTGACATAAGGCCAGATTCTCTGTTACGGGACCGCTCTCCTCTGTCTGGGTGCCGGGGCCTAAATGTGTGACAGTGGCCTGTTCCAGTGGTGGGTAACGTGAAGCCTGATTCTCTGCTATGACATGAAGACTGATTCTGTGCTGACATGAAGCCAGATTCTCTGCTATGGCATGAAGAGACTGATTCTGTGCTGACATGAAGCCAGATTCTTTGCTATGGCATGAAGAGACTGATTCTCTGCTGACGTGAAGCCAGATTCTCTGCTATGGGACCTCTGTCCAAGTGATATTGGGTCATTTTTATTTTTTTAATTTTTATTTTAATTCATTTCCCTATCCACATTTGTTTGCAGGGGATTTACCTACATGTTGCTGCCTTTTGCAGCCCTCTAGCTCTTTCCTGGGCTGTTTTACAGCCTTTTTAGTGCCCAAAAGTTCGGGTCCCCATTGACTTCAATGGGGTTCGGGTTCGGGACGAAGTTCGGGTCAGGTTCGGATCCCGAACCCGAACATTTCCGTGAAGTTCGGCCGAACTTCTCGAACCCGAACATCCAGGTGTTCGCTCAACTCTAGTAGGTAGTGTAAGATCTGGCTTCTCTTTACAGGGGTTCTGAAGCCTCTTACATTGTATGTAGCTATATGTATATCTACCATGATGCTGACTGAAATGGTGTAGCATTGTACTTACGTAATACTGGCTGCCTGAATCTTTTGAGGAATCTAATGGCCACATAATAGGTATCTGGAGACACTGGAGCAGAGTGATTACAGATGAGGGGGGGGAGAGGAAAGGCTATAAGGTAAAAGAAAGGGAATCAACATACAAGGAAAATAGTACAAGAACAATAATAGTAACATTCCTCTGTTAGAAATGGAGCCTAGGGATATTTTTATCCCTTTTTGGGACCTTTTTAGGTCAGATCCTCTAAACGAGGACAGAGGTGATAGAGGTAACAAACCCAGAATATCATTCTGGGTTGCCATAGTAGGTATTAAATTAAATCTAAACTTAGAATTAATAAAGAAGAAGAAGTGCGTAATATTTGTAATAACCACATACTCACTGACATAAGGTATTATAACATAATGAGAGCAACTGGATTTATCTTAAGGACATCAAAGGCCAAGATTGCTGATTATCCGATCCTCATGTATGACTCCTATAAGGCCATAAGGTGACCTCAGCGAGATACAGGGGGAGTGAGGGATAAGATGAGGGTACTAATCAATCAGCAACCTTGCCGCCACATCCGATATATTATCTAAGAACAAGTGAAAAAACAGACAACTTAGAAGATCATGGATATGGTCAGTCTTCTTCTGGAATAATGCGTCTAGGGGTGAGTTTTCCTTGTTTTTTCTTTGTTTTTTGAGATTTTCCACCCCCTATTGTTTCCCATGAAGTAGGAGGCATGATGTCTTGTGGGATGAGAACGTCATTAGTGGCTGACCAATCGGGTATGTCCACATCTTGTATGTCTAGTGCTGCCAAAATATCTGGGAGATCTTTGGGAGATCTCAAGATGTACTTTTTTTCCTTGCAGGTAATCAGCATCCCCTCACCCTCACCCCTATAAATAAACACACCACACCACTGCTTGGATTTAATCGGCCACAGCAGCCGTTTATTAAATAAATACAACATAAATATAACAGTTAAACCCATGACGAGGGAGGTCCTAGAAGCCCCAATAACTTTATAAACACTGGAACACCTGCGTCTCCATCTTGCCCCCAGCCGTTGAACCCAGCTCGGAGGCAGCAACTGATGGACGCGTAATTAGTTCCTACCAGCTCCTCAATGAGAGTCCAGCCCCTCCCGCGGGGCCCTCCCATCCTCAGGTACCACCATATTCCACCACTTCAAGGACCTCCCCCGCCTCCAAGAACGCGCAGCTTGACCACCTCAACCCTGCGCGTCCCTCCACATCCGCAAAGCTGTCTCCACGCCACTCTGGAGCCCCAGAGCCCACAAATCCGTACCTACTGCATTCAGGTGCACTCCATCCGCTCTCCAAAACGCACCCTCACCCTTCTCCAATACCTCGTGCCGCACCACCACACCACCATTCCTTGCCATAAAACGGCCCACCGCTCTGTTTACCTTTATCCTAGCCTTATTAAGGCTCTCCACTGACCTCGCCCCTCTCCACACCTTCCGAGGTACAATGTCAGACCAGACAATGATCACTCCCGGAAACAACGCCCAAATCCTAAGTAAGTCAAACTTGACATCCCGAACTAATTCCCTAAACGGTCGCTTCCCTAAATCATTCCCCCCCACATGCAAAACCAACACATCAGGAGGACGATCCAAACGAACGAAATGATGCACCTCCCGCAACACTCCGCCCCACAACATACCTCTGACTCCTAACCACCTGACCGTAGCCAACTCCGGACTCACACCCAACTGCCGACCGCTCGGCCTCACATCCGCTCTAATTGCACCCCAGAACACATAGGAGTGCCCCAAAATCCACACCAACGCCGCCATCATTCGACCTGTAAACACAAAAGAACAAAATCAACATCACCTACCTACATCCTTAATCTACAACAATGCAGGCCGCACATATGATTTAAAACGAACCGACTCCCAACGCCCAATCCTCCTAATCACCTCCTCACTGGCGCCCCACCTGGCTGCCTCAGTTGCCGCACCAATTCTGAATGAATGCCCAGAATAATCCTTAACCGGCACTCCCAAAACCTTTAAACATTTTTTAAAGACCGCCAGAAACTGAAACCTAGACAAAAATGAACCGTCCTCATGCCTCAAAAACGGGACCTCGTTACTCTGCAGACCCGCACCATACGATCCCGCACACTTCACCGGGCACATACTACACCCCGGCACCGAAAACAACGTAAAACGCTGCCCCCTACCCTCCTGATCCGTCTTTGACCTGCGAATCCGGACATGTAACCTATCACCTACCAACTCAATATCATCACTCCTAAGCCCCCCCGCTCTCCTAACACTATCACACACCAACTCCCCCAAGCGAAACGCCCCAAAAAACACTAAAGCAAACGCAGCTTTAAACAGCCCCAGCTCCCATCCTGAACTGCAAACACCACACAACTTATCACCCATTTGCACCAACAACTCAAGAGACACCGGCCTACGACAGTCCGGCACCTTGCCTGCACCCCTACGCCAACCTTTCAAAACCTGCCTAACCAGAAAACTCTTAGTCAAATCAGGTAACCCCCGCCACTTAAACCCAAACGCCAAACCTGAAATAAGATGATTCACCTTTGACACCGACCACCCCTCACTCTTCAACTGTCCCAACAACATCAACAACCGCACATCGCCATCCACTCCACCGGCGCCCCAAGTCCCATTCCACGCCTCCCAGGTCGTCCACGCCTTACCATACTCCCTCCAAGTACCCGGACTCAACGAATCCCTCAACAACCCCATCACTTCTCCTCCAGGATCGCCCACAGCCATGACGGACACTCCAGACCCTCCACCTCCGCTTCTGGCGCAAGAAGCCGGAACCGCTCCCACTGTAAACGAGAAAGAGAATCCGCCACTGAATTAGCCACTCCAGCCACATGTTCAGCCACCAACCACACGTTAATTGACAAACAACGCAATACCAAAAACTGTAACAGCCTAACCACCAGCGGGGAAGATGCAGACAAACTGTTGATAGCCTGAACCACCCCCAAATTGTCACAATGAAAGCGCACCTTCCTGTTTCCCAATTTCTCGCCCCACAACACCACCGCCATTACAATGGGAAAGAGTTCTAACAAGGCCATGTTTTTTACCCACCCACGACTCACCCACGCCTCTGGCCACACGCCTGCACACCATTGTCCCTGGCAATAGGCCCCAAAACCCACCCCCCCTGACGCGTCTGTATATAACTCAAAGTCCACGCTGTCACACAACTCCCCCATCACCAAAGACCTACCATTATACTGACCCAAAAACTCCGCCCATACCCTCAAATCCCCTTTTAACTCTTTACGTAACCTGATAAAATGATACGGCGCCGATACTCCTGCCGTAGCCGCAGCCAATATTCTACAAAAAATTCTACCCATAGGCATAATTTGACACGCAAAATTCAATTTACCTAACAATGACTGCAACTCCCGCAACCTAATCTTCTCCCTCCCAATGGCCCTATCAATCTCCTGACGTAGATCCATCAACTTATCCTGGGGAAGCCTACACTCCATCCGTTCCGTATTTATAACAATCCCCAAAAAACACAATTCCGTCACCGGACCCAACGTCTTCTCCTGTGCCAACGGTACCCCAAAGCGCGCAAAAATCGACTGCACTGTATGCAGCAACAAAGAACAAACCCGTGAATTCGCCGGCCCTAAACATAAAAAGTCGTCTAAATAATGAATAACGGATGAACAACCTGAAACTTCCACCACTACCCATTCCAGAAAAGAGCTAAAAGTCTCAAAATAAGCACACGAAAGAGAGGAGCCCATCGGCAAGCACCTATCCACAAAATATTCCCCATCCCAAAAACAACCCAACAATCCCATGCTCTCTACGTGTACCGGAAGCAAGCGAAAAGCCGCCTCAACATCAACCTTAGCCATCAATGCCCCCTGCCCCAACCGCCTCACCCATTTTACAGCCGCATCAAATGAAGTATAGACCACCGAACAAAGTTCAGGATCTATTCCATCATTGACCGACGCACCTTTTGGGTAAGACAAGTGATGAATGAGCCGAAACTTGTTCGGCTCTTTCTTCGGCACCACCCCCAACGGAGACACCCTCAACCCCCCAATCGGCGGCTCCTTGAATGGACCCGCCATCCGCCCCAACTCCACTTCCTTCCTCAATTTCTCCGTTACTACTTCCGCATGAACAAGCGCAGACCTAAGAATCTTAGGAACCGTAGGCCCCGCCGTAACAACCGATGGAATCCGAAAACCAAACCTAAAGCCATCCCCCAACAAACCAGCCGCAACCCGATCCGGGTATCTATCTAGGAACACCTGCATCTCTTCCACCCGCACCGGCGTCCGTCCCTTTTCCAGAACCATCCCCCCCCTTATTCCTTCCCCCTTTGAAACAACGGTTAGCTCCATGAGCTCCCCCACACCCCGTGCACTCGTGCTTAAATTTGCACTTGGCCCCAAATCTGCAATTTCCTTCGTTAAAAAGGAAGCACAACCCTTTTGCCGATGCCGCTGCCAACGCCCCCGGGGATGATCCCCCGGACTCCCCACGAAAGGACTGCCCCACCCTAGGAGACGCCGTCACTCTCAACCACAACCCAATATCCTTATGATCCCACCGGATATCAGGCCTCACCGCCTTACACTGCCGGAACTGCTCATCGTACCTGAGCCAGCCCACCCCACCATAAACCCTATACGCCTCCCCAATAGCGTCTTGGTAGCAAAAAAGTGCCGAACAACATTCAGGAGACTTTTCACCAATGACACTTGCTAATATGGCAAACGCCTGAAGCCAATTAGCAAAGGTACGCGGGATCAAACGATGCCGCCGCTTCTCCTCCTCCTCCTTTTTTCCCTCATGCTTCTTACCCCTATCCAGATTGAACCTTTCTAATGGGAGCAGCGAGAATATCTCCACGTACTCACCTTTCCAGATCTTTTCCCTCACTTCTTGCTTCAAATGAGCCCCCAACGGCCCCTCAAAGCACACATACACCTCCCCACGAGCCCGATCATCTAACCTCTGCCCCTCCCCTTCTCCACCAGCCTGCGTCTCCACTGACACCGACCCCAACCCCGCCGCAGCCCCTTGCACACCAACCCCTGACCCCGGCACCACTCCCCAACCAGGCAACGGAGACCCGCCGCCAGCACCCATACCTGACAACCATCCCGCCAAACCACCCAAAAACTGCCCCAACCCTTTACTAAAATCCACCATGGCCCCCCCCCCCACCCACCGGGAGAACCTGCGCTAACATGGAGCCCCAAGCAATCTCACCAGGCACCACGGGCGCTGTGACTCCCGCTGCCGCAGATCCTGACTCCTGACGCACGGACACTGCACCATCATAACTCCTGGACGTCGACGGTTGCTCCTCCTGGACCACTTGCACGACCCTCTGCACCACACTGGCCGGACACCGGGACGAGGCCGCGGCCTCCGCCACTGCAAGGGGACCTTCTTCCACGCTGCTCACATCTTCTCTGGACCTGCGCTGGTATTCGTCCTCCCCCAGCGCAGTCCGAGGAACCCGGACTTCATCAAACAGCCGAGTGGACCGCCCGCTAAAGGAGGGACTGGGCCGGTCCACCGTTCCTGGTCCCGAATCCAGCTGCACAGCCGCAGGGAGCGGGGGAAGGGGCGTCCCACTCCTCACAGGGCCCCGCCGCGTAACGGGATTCCTCCCACGGCGAGAGCGGCTCGCAGAAGGCTGAGCGGCCGCCCTCCGCCGCTGAGGGTCCACAGGGGGGCTCCCTACTCGGCGCCGGGCCCGCGGGGTGACTTCAGGGTTTAGGCGCGCCGGTGGAATACTCCGCCGCGGCCGGGCAGCCCGAACATTAGGGGTAGCCACAGGAGCAGGAGAAACTATGCACGCACCAACCTGCTCCTGCAGCCAGCCAGGCCCCCGCACCTCCGCTTCTCTCCTCAGTCTCTCCAACATCTCCTCCACTGTCATTACAGGCGCTGACATGCTGCCGTCCGTCCGATTCAGTCTCCTGGCCAACACTGCACTTACTTCCGCATTCTTCTTCCTTCTCCCCTCTGGCCACGCCCCCCGCCGCCCTAGCAACTCGCGCTTCTCTCCGCTCCCGCCCCCACACACTATTGACCCTTTCCTCACCTGGTCCTGTACAGCCAAGCTCCTTCATGAACGTCCTCCCCCACCGCTGCGCTCCAGTCCGGACTAACTGAGCACGTCTCTTGTTGAGAGTAGCAGGAGCAAGATCTTGGAATAGTAGGATTTGGGAGCCTTCATATTCTATGTTACCGCTTTCTCTGGCTCTTTTCATGACCAAATCCTTCTGCACGAAGTTTAAAAGCTTGCAAATGATGTCCCTAGGGAGGTCACCAGGTTTAGGTTTAGGACGTAGTGCACGGTGGGCTCTTTCAATGGTGATTGGATCTGTATAGTCTTCACCCAGTAGGGCTAGGCATATCTCTTTTACTGCAGAGGGTATGGCTTCCATTGCGACAGTCTCTGGGACTCCTCTGATGCGAATGTTATTTCTTCTCCCTCTATTATCTTGGTCTTCAATGTAGTTGTACAGATAATTGATGTGCTGTTGGTATACTGAGAGAGCAGTAGAATTCTTACTTGTATATTCAGCCATCACAGACTGAGTAGACTCCAAGGCTTCAACTCTTTGCCCTATCTGCCTCACCTCTTTTTTAATTTCTGATAATTCCTCCAATACTGGGTTTAAGGCTTTGGATAAAGCTTGAGAGATGAATGATCTAGATATTGGGAGATCAGAGGCAGCATCAATTTGGTCTTCATCATCACTCTGATTATTCAGACTTTTCTTCATCATAAATCTGTCAAGGTCAGATTGTGATAGAGAAGATGTCTTAGATTGCTTGTGAGAGTCTTGATAAGCTCCCCTGTATCTTCCAACCTTCACCATATGTGCTTTTGATCTTGCTCTTGAAGCTAATTACTCACTGCATTATCTAATAATGAGTGATCAACACATCACTTGGTTATTTAGATAGATGGGGCTTGTTTTCCAGCTCTATAACATCTTATAGCTGAAAAGAATCATACTTTATAGAGTTGCCCTTTAAGCAGAAAATATGTTACTGTCTCTTTAAATAAGCTGGTTAAGCAAAAAGCGGTTCTGGAGCAAGCAGGTTTTACTCCTGGGATAATACCTAACTGCCAGCAAGTCGAATTTATGTTTTGTCAATGCTGTCCAGTGCTTAATGAGAAACTAGAGACAGTGAAAGGGTTCTGAAGGTAGAATGTGGCAATAGCATGCAGCGATAGCTCGCCTATGAGACTAGCCAACACTTCAAAGTTAAGGATTCTTTAATATTGGACTCTCCCTTGCAGATCAGTGTATTATATAATAAAAATCGGATAGTGCTAGTGTCGCAGGTATCCGAACGTTAGGACACTGCAACAGGCTCACAAGATGGCGCCGGTTGGTGAGTGCAGCCTCTGGTATGGCGTTATTATACTTTATAATCTCGGGCTGTGGGTTGGTGCAGTGGATGTTACAGTACCTTGCAGTACCTTGCACCGGATCAGCGATAACTTAGATCCAGCTATCTGTGCCCCAGATGAAGCTACGGTGTCATCCGCACTCCGATTCAAATTTAGGCCGGGGATTTCACCTCCGCTAGGCCTCACTTATAACTCCGGAACGGAGCGGTCCAGAAGCCCCAGAAAGGTCTCGGAGCAGAGTATTTGGTGTCCTCTGACACTAGATGGCTGTGTAGAGGTTTATCACTTTTATATATAGGGCGGATGGCGACCGATTAAGCCTGCTGTGTAGGAGCAAGGGAGAGAGACGTCTTCCTCAGTTGGTAGCTAGCCACGCCCCCCCCCCTCCTCCGATTGTTATTGATGGTAATCTTGAATTTCAGGTCTCTAGGATTGTGGATTCTCGCATTATCCGCGGTTCTCTCCAGTACCTCGTTCATTGGGAGGGTTATGGTTCTGAGGAGAGGATGTGGGTCCCAGTGGCAGACATTAAGGCCACTCGTCTCATCAGGGCTTTCCATAGGTCCCATCCTGAGAAGGTGGGCTCTGAGTGTCCGGAGTCCACTCGTAGAGGGAGGGGTACTGTCACCACCAGCTCTCTGAGAAGGTCTGGCAGACGTTCTTCTGTACATTTTGCATGATGTTCTTTGTTTTGGTTCCACTTTGTCATCTCCTTTCCTTCTCCCAGCTGTTACCTATTCACACTAATTGCCTCCCTTTATATTCCCTCCCATAATGCCTCACTTTGCGGTTTATACTACTTCCTGGATTGGTGTTCACTGCTGGAGACTTCTGTTCCTGCTTGTTCAGATAAGTCCTTTCATGTATTGTGTTTTCTTGCTGGCTTGATTCTAAATGACCCTGACTCCCTCCGTATTAAGTGCAGGGAGACGGTGGTCGTGTCCCCTCACTATTATAGGGTTTTCAGGTGTCACACAGTCTAGGTACGAGGGCATGCAATCGTCTACCTCTGAGACCTTTGTATGTGCTTAGCAGTCAGGGTGAGCTCTTAGGGTTTTACAGGGGTCACCTTTATGCTCCTTAGTTTGGGATCAAGCCAGTCGGATGTTTATCCATAACTTCCAGCTATCTGCAACATCATCCGTGACAGTAACGCAGCAAAACCGAAGACAAATGCTGCACTACCTAAATGCACTATATAGAAAGTATATTATTGTTATAGAACACCCCTGCTTCAATCTGTTTTTTTGGGGGGGCAACTGGTTAATCACACCAGTAGAAATTATTTCTTTAAATAGTGTTTTTCACTCTGTAGATCTGGTAACGCAGCAAAACTGCAAACAAATGCTGCACTACCCAAATGCACTTTATGAAAAGTATATTATTGGTATATCACACCCCTGCCTCAATCAGGTTTTTGGGGGGGCAACTGGTAAATAACACCAGTAGAAATTATTTGTTCCAATAGCGTTTGCCACTCTGTGTGGCTGCAGTATTACAGCAGAATCGCACACAACTGCTGCACTATACAATTGAACTATAATATTCTTTCTATGTTAGAAAGTATATTATAAGTATATTTCACCACTCAGTATGTCACACCTATTGATAGCACACCTATACTAGTCCTTAGGCCTCATGCACACGAACGTTTTTTTTTTTCCGTTTTGCGGTTCGTTTTTATTGTTCCGTATACGGTCCGTATACGGAACCATTCATTTCAATGGGCCCGCAAAAAAAACGGAATGTACTCCGTATGCATTCCGTTTCCGTATTTCCGTTTTTCCGTTCCGTTTTAACATAGAACATGTCCTATTATTGCCCTCAAATCACAGTCCGTGGCTCCATTCAAGTCAATGGGTCCGTTTAAAAACGGAACACATACGGAATGCATACGGAGCACATCCGTATGTCATCCGTTTTTTGCGGATCAATAGTTAGGAGATGCTAGGCCCTGCCCACTGTGGCCATGTGTTCTGTGTTTACAATCCCGGAAGTGAGCACATGTGCACTTAAATAACCCACCCCCACGCTGTCTGACTTGCCTGCAAAGCCAAAAGATGGATGTTGCCAAGCTCATCACCCTCATACAGGAGCGTCCCCAGCTGTGGGACAGCAGACAAGATCAGTACCATGATCGCATTGTGAAGGAGCGTGCCTGGGAGGAGATTACAAAGGAGATGCTGGCGAGAGAATGGGAGAAGGGCAATTCGTCGAAAAGGCGCAGATTAGGTAAGCCTACCCATGCGGGCATGTGTGCTTCTTTATCAAATGTTTATTGGAATTATGTCAAAACTGTGATGCACTGGTGGGTTTATATGTGAATACAGGAAAATAGGCCATGTTGTAATGAAGGTGCACTTTTGTAAAACTCTTTTTTTTTAAGTAACTATCCCCTTCCATAGCACTAGATAGTTTTGGATGTCAGCAACCTTGTCCGCCGGTGTCTCTCGTGCTTTTCTCAAAATACATATACTGTATGCTAAAGTGTTTAGGCCTCATGTATTGACATTTATATCATGTAAATATATGGCAATTGTGTTTACAGGCCCATTAAATGTATGTGGGCAAAAAACTGAATATAGAACCTGTCTATAGATGACCCAGATTTTTATGTCAATGCACGTAACTAGTTTAGAAACTACAATGTTATAGCATGTGGTAGAAAGCCTTGGTTAACATGTGCATTGATAAGTTTGTATTGATATATTCTTATAGAATTTTTGTTCGGTTATATTTCTACAGTACTACGTGTCAAAACCCGCTGGCAATCGTGCCGGGACCAATACCGGCGTGAACGTGTCCAGGGACTTGGGAAAAGTGGAGATGGTGGTCCCTGTAAAAAAACGTATCTGTATACGAAACAATTGCACTTTCTCAAACCCGTGTTGGATCTTAGGGCGTGAGTAACCACAGTAATTATTTTATCTCTTGTAATGTTTGGCCAAAAGAAAATATTCGTACTGTTGTTTTTTTGTAATCATTTATACCAGCATAGAAGTAATGGTTTGTGCTATGCTATGCTGTAAACTTATTTTTGGTTTGCACATGCATGGTACACTTAGTTCTCTGCGGGTAAAAATCTGCCCTTCTACACACCCTGCTAGAAGAATACTTCCATCTCTATGTTTTTTCTCTTGACATTACCAGCACAAATCAGTGCTGGTCCTTTTTGGAAAAAAAGGTCGACCACATTGCTATGCAGAAGTCAGGGTGTAGCATATAGTGTGGACAAGGACATTACATCACTGGCAGGAATGAAACAGACCTTGGCCTCTGCAATGCTTCACATGGCTCATGTGAACCATAGACGAAAAATACTATTTCAAATTGTTGGAATGTCTTTTTCCCATACTTGAAACATGAATATGAACAATGAGAAGATAAAGGGCAGCTTCAAAATTATTTTAAGTGGTGTCTTTAATAATTTAGTGCAAACAAAAACAAAGGCAATCCAAGTCTACGCGTTTCGGATACTACAATATTGAGTATAAAAGAATCAATATTGTATGATCCGAAACGCGTAGACTTTGATTGGCTTAGGTTTTTATTGCAGTGAATTATTAAAGATACCACTTATTAATTTAGAAGCTGGACTTTCTCTTCTCTTTGTTTGGATACGTACCATCACACTTCGTTTCTCGGTGTTGTCTGTGCCTTTTCCGATTGGCCTCAGGTCAGCGCAGCACCCTTTTATGTTTTCGAAAACATGAATCTTAACTTTTGGAGACCATTTTGGCGACCAATAAAGTTGTTTTTTCATACATATTTCTTAATTTTTATATATAGACAACCAGTACTATAAATACTGTCAACATTAATAATAATTATCATGGTAGACTCTGTTCCAGTGTGTATAGTAAATGTTTTATTTTCGGTCTATACCCTTCATATATACACTTTCCTTGATTGCAATTATCTCTCATTCCACAGGACCGTTGACAGCCTAGAGCAAGAGGGAGATCATAGCAGCACCAACAGTGATGAAGATGCTGGTGCGCATCCCCTAGACTCCACACTTACTGCGGATGACGACCCCCAACCAGTGCTGCAGGAAGAGAGGGAGGAGTCTTCAGCTTTGGAGGGTCCTTCGGCTGCAATTCAGTCAAGCCCTGAGACAAGAAGAAGGCAGCCACGGCGGAGAAGGGGGGCAACTAACACTGCCGTCTCTGCCTCAAATACTCAAGCCCTGGTTCAAAATCAGGTGCTTGACTATTTGAGGCAGAGACGGGCGGAAGGAAAGGAGGAGCGGATGCTCTGTGGTCTTGCTCCTCTTATTGAAGATCTGGATTCATACAAGCAAACCATATTTATTGACATCATGGGGTCAGTGGCGACAATTTTAAAAACGCCACTTGATCCCCATGAACTGGTGAGTTGGGTGGAAAACCTGAAGCAACGGGCATTTAGGTTAGCAAAAGAAACCCAACCTGGGCCCAGTATGGTCCAACCACCTCCTAGGCCACCCTCCTATTCACAGCCTCTTTATTCCCAAGAGTCACAGTTCATGCCACGGCCACAATATCCAGGGCCCACAATGAGTAACACCGGTGCAAGTAATGTTGCTGGCCCTCGTCAAACTGGTCCGGGGTTATATTTGCGGGAGCTAATGGATCTTTAATGTTATGTTAACGTTTGAGTAATAACTAATTTGGGCTGATTATTAAGCCTTTTGTGTATATTTTAATTTATATTTTTATTTAATAATATACTTTATGAATCAAAAATCTATGTGTCGACTTTTATTTCATATTGCACATACATACCAATATTACAACATGACAAACTTTATTGACATATAAGAAGAATAGGAATAGAATACACAGATATAGTATTTATTTGGTACATTAAGGAGAAATAGCGAAGTATGTATACTTTTAGACAGCTATGCTCAACCTGTCACACTACAGCTATTAAAAAACTAGAGCTCCCTGCATGTCTGAATAGCTGTGGTATGTCCACAAATGCATGAAAATAACTTTTTCTCCAGCTTGAGTGCTGCGGTGTGGACATTCCTGTAGTAAACCACAAACATATATATGCAAATTGTATTACAAAGGCAAATCTTCCAAGTGCTGGGATAACCTCCAATGGCAGGACAATGGACAGCGTCTTTAAAGCGCTCTGCAGGGATAAAGAATGTTAAAAAAATGTTAAATGTAGATAAAGACTAGGCAATCTCAACACACAATACATATGTAATAAATATATAAGGATAATGAGGTAGTAGAGGGTTAATGTAGACAAAAAAAAAACATTTTTACAAATAAAAATGTTCACAGCGAACATGATTTACTAAATAGTGTTATTTTTTTTATTGTCTACATTGGAACCCCAGCCCACGTCAAGGGTCCTCTTGGTCTTGTGAGTCCTACACTATCTCCATAAACCCCCCCCCCCCCCACCCACACAAGAAATTACACTGGAAAATAATAAATACTAAGATGCCCAGAGTCCAGACAATTCATTATCTGCCATGCACTACGTCCATCTGCCACGGCAATGCTCCCTCAGGACTTGAAAAATATTGCTCATAGAGAGCCCGAACTGCAATCCCTGCAGTTCCAGGTCGTCCATGAAGGGTTTGGTCCAATCCTCCGGATGAAGAAGACGTACCAGGTTCCAATTCATCAACTTCTGAGTGACCATCATGAATCCTTACAAAGTTATGCAGGATCACACACGCTTGAATAACCTTGGTGGCATTCTCCGGTGCCATCTGTAAGGATGACAGTAATACTCTCCACTTCTGTGAGAGTATTCCAAACGCACACTCAACATACCGACGGGCTCGAGTCAGCCGATAGTTAAATATACGTCTGTTGTCATCCAGGTTGCGTCTGGGGAAGGGCCGCATGACATGGGGTGTCAAAGCAAACCCTTCATCAGCCACAATAACAAATGGAGCCGGTGGTCCCGCAGAACCTGGCAGCATTCTGGGCTCTGGGAGTGAAAGCTGGTTGGCTTGAAGCCGATCACCCATTCTAGAAGAACTGAAAATGCGCCCATCTGCAGTGCTCCCATAGGCCCCAATATCCACAATTAAAAACTTGTAATTACTGTCAGCCAAGGCCATTAGCACAACAGAAAAATACTGTTTATAATTGTAGTACCGGGACCCTGAGTGAGGCGGCTTCTTAACACGTATGTGTTTGCCATCCAGTGCCCCAATGCAGTTCGGAAACTGCGCATCAACATAAAAACCCTCAGCAATTCGTATCCAATCCTCAGCCTTGGGCACTGGCATCACCACTCCCCGGAGTTGCTGCCAAATCAAATCACTGGTTTGACGAACTATCCGAGAAATAGTTGAGACTCCCAGCAGGAACTCAAAATGCAGAGATACAAATGAATTCCCAGTAGCCAAAAATCTGGAAGACACAAACATAAAAACAGTCATGCAACACATACAGTATATACTATAACAGCCATGCTCAACCTACGGCCCTCCAGCTGTTGTAAAACTACAACTCCCACCATGCCCTACTGTAGGCTGATAGCTGTAGGCTGTTCGGCCATGCTGGGAGTTGTCGTTTTGCCACAGCTGGAGGGCTGCAGGTTGAGCATGGCTGGTCTTTAACAACCACAATTTTAGACTAATATATATACTCATAATCACATTGCATCTAAACTATGACACAAACATATAAATCATATGAAATATCCATACCTCAACGTGACGATGAGCCGTTCCTCAGGAGAAATGCAGCGCCTCATATTAGTGTCCTGGTAAGTGAGGCCACGACGCAGAGACGCCAACAACAAATCAAAGCTGCTCACAGACATACGACAATACCCATGAAATTTCTCAGGATGCTGTCGCAGATCCATGTACAGCGTGTGGAAATGACCCTTCCTGCGCCGCTGACAGAGAATTGGGTGAACCCAATGCCTCCTCCTCCTCGGTTCCACGTTCAGCATAGTTGGCTGCTGTTCCTGTTCCCGAGAAATCAGCCAGCACAAGAGAACCAGTTCCTCCTCAGCCATGATACAACAGAAAATTGTAGCCACAATCCAATGTCTGCCAAACACAGGATTCCAAGTACGCTCTCAATGCTGCAACAAGCTGATAAAATTGGAGTAACAAGTCGCACATGACCAAGTTAAATAGGGGGAGTGAAAAAGGGGATGTGTTCAAGAAAGATGTTCACACCTTTTTTTGGTTCCGTTTGCGATCCGCAAAAAACGGATCGTGTACTGAAACCATACGGATATTGTTTTTTAAAATAAGGAACGGAAACGGAACGGAAACGGAAGCAACACGGAAACAAAAAACGGAACAACGGACCCGTTTAAAACGGACCGCAAAAACATACGGTCGTGTGCAATAAGCCTTAAAAGGATTTTTATGATCCTATTAGCTAGTGATTTGTATCTCTAACAGTCTGTCCTTGCTCCACACAGCAACCTCTCCCTACACTGGCAAAAGACTGAATGTAAAATGGCGGTCAGATCAGGTTTATTTATAAGGTAGGGGGTATGTCCATGTGCTGAAACATCTCAATTGGCTGTCCTGTACCACCTGGTGGATGTGTCATAGATCAAAGTTCTTCACAATGTAAAAAAATATGGCGGGCGCGAATATCGCCATATGTTCGCCGGTTCAGCAAACAGCAAACAAGCAAAGTTTGCCACAAAACGACCGCCGGGCGAATCGCAAGGCCATCTGTACTGACCAATTTGGTGATCTCATCAAATGGCCGCAGAAGTCTGCATGCGTCGCGAATGAGCAGCCACTGGCGCGGTGAAAAAAAAACAAGCTCCCCAGAACCTGTCCTGTCGCAGAGTTCATACAGGTAGTCGTTAACTGCACGTTTCTGTTGGAGCAGCCTATCAAGCATATACAAGGTGGAGTTCCAGCGCGTCGGGAAGTCACAAATCAGACGTCTGGCGGGCAGGTGGTGTGGCCGTGTAAGATCTTCTAAAATGGCCAGAGATTTTCCTGGCCTGCCGCAAGACGTCCTGGACCCCGGGGTATTTGGCAACGAATCGCTGCACGACCAAGTTCAGGAAGTGTGCCATGCACGGCACATGTGCTATTTTGCCCTGTTTCAGCACGCTCAGAAGATTGACATCGTTGTCGCACACCACTTTTTCAACTGTTAAATTGACCAGGGTTAGCCACTGATCGGACTGTGACCCCAAAGCTGAAAGGAGTGCAGGACCGGTGTGGCTCTTGGCTTCCAGGCACAACAGCTGCAGCACAGCATGGCAACGTCTCACCTGGCACGTCGAATAGGTTCTGGGGAGCTTGGGGGGCGTAGCGCAAGAGGCAGTAGCAGTGGAAAAAGAGGAGTCAGCCGAGGAGGAGACAAAGGATGGAGTAGGAGGAGGAGAAGAAAAGGCAGGTCTGCATGCAATCCGTGGCGGTAACACCAAATCCACACGGGCGCCACGGGTTGCATACTTGACAGCTGTCAGAAGGTTCACCCAGTGGGCATTAAAAGTTATGTACCTTCCCTGCCCGTGTTTGCTAGACCACGTGTCTGTGGTCAGATGTATCTTGGCACCGACATTGTGTGCAAGAGATACATTCACTTGCCGCTGAATGTGGCCATATAGCACCAGGATTCCCTTCTGGGAGAAATATTTCCTTCCGGGGACCTTCTTTTGCTGTGTGCCAATGTCTATGCATTTTCTAAAGGCCTCCGAGTCCATCAGTTTATATGGCAGTATTTGGTGGGCTAGCAGTTCCGACAAGCCAGCAGTCAGCTGTTGGGCAAGAGGGTTATCTGGTGTCTTCATCTTTATACGCTCGAACATTTGGGCCACGGAAGCCTGCCTTTTGCCAGATGAACGCGACAACGGCACAGTGGTAGGTGTACTGGAGGACAAATGTGAGGAGAGAGGAGAAGGAGAAGAGGGAGGACGTGGAGCGCCGGGAGTGTGGCTTTGTAGGTTCTGACGGTGTATCTCCCACTAGGCTCGGTGATGGGAGGCCAGGTGCCTTCTTAAGGTAGTCGTTCCTAGGTGAGGGATTACCGCGACTTATGCGTTGACAGCACAGGCTGCAGATGGCAACACTATTGTCAGCAGCGGACACTTTATAAACAGCCCACACTGCGGAGCCATGTGCCGGTGTCCTGGGAGCACTAAATGTGACCATGAATGGTGGATGGCTCATTCCAGATACATTAGCATCTGCTTTTTTGCCTCCTTTGCACTGTAAGCTCTGCCTGCTTCTCCTCCTTCTCCTCCCTACCTTCTGCTCTGCCTCTCCCTCTGAACTCCCCTCCTCTTCCTCTCTTGTGGGCACCCACTAGTGATGAGCGGGAGGTGCCATATTCGGTTTCGCGATATTTCGCGAATATTCGCATGAATATTCGTGTTATATTCGTCGAAATCGAATATTCGCAATTATTCCAATTATCGCGAAATTATTTTTCGCATATTGCGAAAATTTATCTTGATAGTATAAGGCAACGTTCCTATGCTAAGCTAATGACTATGGCTAGGCTAATATGTGTATATTACGAAATTTTGTAATATTGCTCTAACTTCGTCTCTTAGAATATTACGAATATTCTAAAAGACGAAGTTAGAGCAATATTAAGAACATTTGCAAAAGTCGAAATTGCGATGCGAGTAATATAACACGAAATAGTCGCATGAAGATTTAAACTTAGCACTGCTATATTCCATATTCTAGCCTAATATGGAATATAGCTGTGTTAAGTTAGCACTGCTATATTCCATATTAGGCTAGAATATGGAATATAGCTGTGCTAAATTGAAATCTTCATGCGACTATTTCGTGTTATATTACTCGCATCGCAATTTCGACTTTTGCAAATATTCTTAATATTGCTCTAACTTCGTCTTTTAGAATATTCGTAATATTCTAAAAGATGAAGTTAGAGCAATATTACGAAATTTCGTAAAATACACATAGATTGTATTTAAGCTAATATACTGCTATAGTAATAATTTTTAATAGTGTACATATTTTACAAAACTTAAGTTCAGAAGAGGCAAAAAAAATTACAGGAAAAAAAAGGGATTATAGCACTATATTAGCTAAATTACAATCTATATGTGTATTTTACGAAATTTCGTAATATTGCTCTAACTTCGTCTTTTAGAATATTCGTAATATTCTAAGAGATGAAGTTAGAGCAATATTACGAAATTTCTAAAAGACGAAGTTAGAGCAATATTAAGAACATTTGAAAAAGTCGAAATTGCGATGCGACTAATATAACACGAAATATTCGCATGAAGATTTCAACTTAGCACAGCTATACTCCATATTCTAGCCTAATATGGAATATAGCAGTGCTAACTTAGCACAGCTATATTCCATATTAGGCTAGAATATGGAGTATAGCAGTGCTAAGTTGAAATCCTCATGCGAATATTTCGTGTTATATTACTCGATGCGTTCTATTAAATTGCGATGCGACTAATATAACACGAAATATTCGCATGAAGATTTCAACTTAGCACAGCTATACTCCATATTCTAGCCTAATATGGAATATAGCAGTGCTAACTTAGCACAGCTATATTCCATATTGGGATAGAATATGGAGTATAGCAGTGCTAAGTTGAAATCTTCATGCGAATATTTCGTGTTATATTACTCGCATCGCAATTGCGACTATTGCGAAATTTCGTAAAATACACATATAGATTAGATTGTAATTTAGCTAATATGGAATATAGCAGTAAGTTGAAAGCGCCACTGACTGGAGCAGCCAGGAAGCCAGGAATCCAAAGGACAGGTAAGAACAACTTTAGGGAAGTGGGAAAGAAAAAAATATAATAAAAAAAAAAAGAAAAAAAACGAATATTCTATTTCGCGAATATATAGAACGATATTCTAAATATTCGCGAAATCTCGAAATTGCGATATTCGAGAAAAAAATTCGCAATTCGAATATTCGCGCTCAACACTAGCACCCACATGACGTCCATCGACACGTCATCATCGTCACCTTCACCACCACTGACATTAGAGATCTCGGAGTAGGCAGCAACAGCGGGGACCACCCTCCTTGGGCTGATATGGGTACTGTCGTCAGACTGCTGGCTGGCGACTATTGATACCTCCTCTTTCTGATCCGATGCCAAGAATGGCTGTGCATCCGTGAGGTCTTGAAATTGATGAGAAAATAATTCCTCTGACTCGAGCAGAGGGGATATGGTGGTGGTGGTGGTGTCTTTAGGGGTGCACACAGCAGAGAATGAAGAGGGTGCAGATAGAGAGGATAAGGAGGGTGCAGAAGCGGAAGGCTGAGTGAGCCACTCAACCAAGTCTGGTGCATTTTTTTATATAATCGTACGCACCTTCTGCAACTTCTCACTTAGGCTCCGGTCTGGTGCACCTGCCCGACCGCTACCACCCCTGCGGAATGGACTCCCTATAGAAGAGTAGTATTTGTGGAAAAAGTTAAATAAAACCACTGCCTCAATCAATTTTTTGGGGCGGCAACTGCTATACCACACCAGTAGAAAATATTTGTTCCAATAGCGTTTCTCACTCTGTGTAGCTGTGTTAATGCAGCAAAACCGCAAACAAATGCTGCACTACCACAATGCACTTTAAAAAAAAAAGTATATTATTGGTATATAACTACCCTGCTCCAATCAATTTTTTGGGGGGCAACTGGTATGTCACACCAGTAGAAATTATTTGTTCCAATAGCGTTTGTCACTCTGTGTAGCTGCGGTAACGCAGTGAAACCGCAAACAAATGGTGCACTACCCAAATGCACTATATAGAAAGTATATTATTGGCATATAACACCACTTTATTAATCAGATTTTTTTGGGGGGGCAACTGGTATATCACACCAGTAGAAATTATTTGTTCCAATAGCGCTTGTCACTCTGTGTAGCTGCAGTATCGCAGCAGAACCGCAATCAAATGCTGCACTACCCAAATGCACTATATAGAAAGTATATTATTGGCATATAACACCCCTACCTCAATCACTTTTTTTGAGGGGGGCAACTGGTATATCACACCATTTGGAATTATTTGTTCCAATAGCGTTTGTCACTCTGTGTAGCTGCAGTAACGAAGTAAAACTGCAAACAAAATTCTGCACTACCCAAATGCACTATATAGAATGTATATTATTGGTATATAACACCCCTGTCTCTATCACTTTTTTGGGGGGGCAATTGGTATATCACACTAGTAGAAATTATTTGTTCCACTAGTGTTTGTCACTCTGTTTAGCTGAGGTAACGCAGCAAACCACTAACAAATGCTCCACTACTCAAATGCACTATACAGAAAGTATATTAGTTGTATATAACAGCCCTGCCGCAATAATTTTTTTTGGGGGGGCAACTGGTATATCACACCAGTAGAAATTATTTGTTCCAATAGCGTTTGTCACTCTGTGTAGCTGCGGTTAATGCAGCAAAACCGCAAACAAATGCTGCACTACCCAAATGCACTATATAGAAAGTATATTATTGGTATATAACACCCCTGCTTCAATCACTTTTTTTGGGGGGCAACTAGTATATCACACCAGTTGAAATTATTTGTTCCAATAGCTTTTGTCACTCTGTGTAGCTGCAGTAATGCAGCAAAGCCGTAAACAAATGCTTCGCTACCCAAATGCACAATATAGAAACTATATAATTGGTATATAACACCCCTGCTTCAATCAGTTTTTTTGGGGGGCAACTGGTATATCACACCAGTTGAAATTATTTGCTCCAAAAGCGTTTGTCACTCTGTATAGCTGCTCTAACGCAGCAAATCCGCAAACAAATGCTTTACTACCCAAATGCACTATATAGAAAGTATATTATTGGCATATAACACCCCTGCTTCAATTAGTTTTTTGGGGGGAGCAACTTGTATATCACACTAGTAGAAATTATTTGTTCAAATAGCATTTGTCACTCTGTGTAACTGCGGTAACGCAGCAAAACCTCAAACAATTGCTCCACTACTCATGGTAGTATGTATTAGTTGTATATAACAGCCCTGCCTCAATCACTTTTTTTGGGGGGGGCATATGGTATATCAAACCAGTAGAAATTATTTGTTCTAATATCATTTGTCACTCTATGTAAATGCGGTTTCGCAGCAAAACCACAATCAAATGCTGCACTGCCCAAATTCACTTTATAGAAAGTATATTATTGAAATATCACACCCCTGCCTCAATCACTTTTTTTGGGGGGCATCTGGTATATCACACCAGTAGAAATTATTTGTTCCAATAGCGTTTGTTACTCTGTGTTGCTGAGGTAATGCAGCAAAACCGCAAACAAATGCTGTACTACCCAAATGCACTATATAGAAAGTATAATATTGACATATAACACCTCTACCTCAATCACTTTTTTTGGGGGGGGCAACTGGTATACACCCCTATATAACATCCCTGCTCCAATAAAAAATTTTGGGGGCAGCTAGTATGTCACACCAGTAGAAATTATTTGTTCCAATAGCGTTTGTCACTCTGTGTAGCTGCGGTAATGCAGCAAAACCGCAAACAAATGGTGCACTACCCAAATGCACTATATAGAAAGTATATTATCGGTATATAACACCCCTTCATTAATCAGATTTTTTGGGGGGCAACTGCTATACCACACCAGTAGAAATTATTTGTTCCAATAGCGTTTGTCACTCTGTGTAGCTGCGGTAACGCAGCAAAACCGCAAACAAATGGTGCACTACCCAAATGCACTATATAGAAAGTATATTATTGGTATATAACACCCCTTCTCCAATTAGATTTTTTGGGGGGCAACTGGTATATCACACCAGTAGAAATTATTTGTTCCAATAGCGTTTGTCACTCTGTGTAGCTGGGGTAACGCAACAAAACCACAAACAAATGCTGCACTACCCAAATGCACTATATAGAAAGTATATTTTTGGCATATAACACCCCTACCTCAATCACTTTTATTTGAGGGAGGGCAACTGGTATATCACACCAGTTGGAATTTTTTGTTCCAATAGCGTTTGTCACTCTGTGAAGCTGCGGTAACGAAGTAAAACAAACAAAATGCTGCACTACCCAAATGCACTATATAGGAAGTACAGTCAGGTCCATAAATATTGGGACATCGACACAATTCTAACATTTTTGGCTCTATACACCACCACAATTTATTTGAAATGAAACAAACAAGTAGTGCTTTAACTGCAGACTGTCAGCTTTAATTTGAGGCTATTTACATCCAAATCATGTGAACGTTGTAGGAATTACAACAGTTTGCATATGTGCCTCCCACTTGTCGAGGGACCAAAAGTAATGGGACAATTTGCTTCTCAGCTGTTCCATGGCCAGGTGTGTATTATTCCCTCATTATACCAATTACAATGAGTAGATAAAAGGTCCAGAGCTCATTTTAAGTGTGCTATTTGCATTTGGAATCTGTTGCTGTCAACTGTCAAGATGAGATCCAAAGAGCTGTCACTATCAGTGAAGCAAGCCATCATTAGGCTAAAAAAACTAAACAACCCCATCAGTGAGATAGCAAAAACATTAGGCATGGCCAAAACAACTGTTTGGAACATTTTTTAAAAAAGAAGGAACGCACCAGTGAGCTCAGCAACACCAAAAGACCCGGAAGACCACTGAAAACAACTGTGGTGGATGACCGAAGAATTATTTCCCTGGTGAAGAAAAAACCCTTCACAACAGTTGGCCAGATCAAGAACACTCTCCAGGAGGTAGGTGTATGTGTGTCAAAGTCAACAATCAAGAGCAGACTTCACCAGAGTGAATACAGAGGGTTTACCACAAGATGTAAACCATTGGTGAGCCTCAAAAACAGGAAGGCCAGATTAGAGTTTGCCAAACGACATCTAAAAAAGCCTTCACAGTTCTGGAACAACATCCTATGGACAGATGAGACCAAGATCAACTTATACCAGAGTGATGGGAAGAGAAGAGTATGGAGAAGGAAAGGAACTGCTCATGATCCTAAGCATACCACCTCATCAGTTAAGCATGGTGGTGGTAGTGTCATGGCATGGGCATGTATGGCTACCAATGGAACTGGTTCTCTTGTATTTATTGATGATGTGACTGCTGACAAAAGCAGCAGGATAAATTCTGAAGTGTTTCGGGCAATATTATCTGCTCAAATTCAGCCAAATGCTTCAGAACTCATTGGACGGCGCTTCACAGTGCAGATGGACAATGACCCAAAGCATACTGCAAAAGCAACCAAAGAGTTTTTTAAGGGAAAGAAGTGTAATGTTATGCAATGGCCAAGTCAATCACCTGACCTAAATCCGATTGAGCATGCATTTCACTTGCTGAAGACAAAACTAAAGGGAAAATGCCGCAAGAACAAGCAGGAACTGAAGACTGTTGCAGTGGAGGCCTGGCAGAGCATCACCAGGGATGAAAGCCATCATCTGATGATGTCTATGTGTTCCAGACTTCAGGCTGTAATTGACTGCAAAGGATTTGCAACCAAGTATTAAAAAGTGAAAGTTTGATTTATGATTATTATTCTGTCCCATTACTTTTGGTCCCTTAACAAGTGGGAGGCACATATGCAAACTGTTTTAATTCCTACACCATTTACCTGATTTGGATGTAAATACCCTCAAATTAAAGCTGACAGTCTGCAGTTAAAGCACATCTTGTTTGTTTCATTTCAAATCCATTGTGGTGGTGTATAGAGCCAAGAATGTTAGAATTATATTGATGTCCCAATATTTATGTACCTGACTGTATATTATTGGCATATAACACCCCTGTCTCTATCACTTTTTTGGGGGGGCAATTGGTATATCACACCAGTATAAATTATTTGTTCCACTAGTGTTTGTCACTCTGTGTAGCTGCGGTAACGCAGCAAACCGCAAACAAATGCTGCACTACCTAAATGCACTATATAGAAAGTATATTATTGGTATATCACACCACTGCTTCAATCAGTTTTTTTAGAAGGGGAAACTGGTATATCACACCAGTAGAAATTATTTGTTCCAATAGCGTTTGTCACTCTGTGTAGCTGCGGTAACGCAGCAAAACCGCAAACAAATGCTGCACTACCCAAATGCACTATTATAGAAAGTATATTATTGTTATATAACACCCCTGTCTCAATATCTTTTTTTGGGGGGGCAACTGGTATATCACACCAGTAGAAATTATTTGTTCCAATAGCGTTTGTCACTCTGTGTAGCTGCGGTTACGCAGCAAAACTGCAAACAAATGCTGCACTACCCAAATGCACTATATAGAAAGTACAGGTGAAACTCGAAAACTTTAATATTGTGCAAAGTTCATTTATTTTAGTAATGCAACTTCAAAGGTGAAACTAACATATGTGATAGACTCATTACATGCAAAGCATAGCTGACTAGAGTGTGACAAATGTTGCACTGCCCAAATGCACTTTATAGAAAGTATATTATTTGAATATCACACCCCTGCCTCAATCACTTTTTTGGGGGGGCAACTGGTATATCACACCAGTTGAAATTATTTGTTCCAATAGCGTTAGTCACTCTGTGTAGCTGCAGTATCGCAGCAGAAACGCACACAACTGCTGCACAATACAAATGCACCATAATATACTTTCTATGTTAGAAATTATATTATAAGTATATCACACCCCTCAGTAAGTCCCACTTATCGATAGCACACATATTCCAGTCCTGTGGCTGTGTTGTAAATTGCTTACTGTCTAGGGTTTTGTTAGCATGTTGCAATATTGCTTTGAATTTGTGGAATATTTAGAGTCCTTAAAGAGGTTTTCCAGGAATTTAATATTGATGAGCTATCCTCAGGATAGGTCATCGATATCAGATTGGTGAAGGGCTGTAACCCGGCACGCCCGCTGATCAGCTGGTTGAAGAGAAAACAGTGCTCCATACGCGAGCAGCCTTCCCTTCATTATTTACCTGTTCGTCAACATTGCAGTAGTGAACTAGAGGTGTAATTACAAGCTGTCCCATTCACTTCTTTGGGAAGCCTCGTTCCTATACATTTGAATAGGAAGGAGCCTTCCCATTGAAGTGAATGGGGCGGCTTGTAATTACACGTGCTCAACATTGCAATGTCGACAGTGGGTTGGTAAACAATGAAGGGAAGATTGCGCTTGCACAGAGTGTGGCCTTCTCTTCAACCAGCTGATCCGCAGGGGTTCTAGGCAACTGAATGCCTCTACTGCTCCTTTAACCTCCTAATGGTTTTGCCCAAGTTCAGCTGCAGCAATGGGAAAAGTACTTAACTGTTCTGCCAAAGCTGGGCTCGGGCAGAAAGTGGAAGGCTGAGGGCTGCTTTAGATGCTGCTATCTCATGAATGGCAGCAGCTAGAAACATGCAACTGGTTTGAAAGCTGGCATTCCAGGCTTCCATACAACTCAATTTGGGAATAATTGTGGATAAAATCTGCTTTCATTTTCATCTGCATTCACAGCACCTTTTTTTTTATCAGTGATATCTTCCCCTCTAATGAATGTATTGCTGTCATTCTGGTATTGTCTGAAAGCTTGGAATATCAACTTTCAAACAATACAAAGCCCATATCTAGCTGGTACCAAACCAGAGATGTAAAAATATATAGAAATGTGTCTGTGAAAGTTCTCATTTATCCAGGTCATGGTATATCTGTAAAGAATAAATCAAGGCAACTGGACGTACTGTAGATTTCTTGAAAACGTTTCACTCGTTCTTCCAACGAGCTTTCTCAATTCTGAGTGACTGTACAAGAATTCTCTTTGAATAAATATGTAACTGAATCAACATCTGGTAATTATATCCAGCATGGGGTCAGAGGTCAGAGGAGGCCAATTGGTACAAACGAGGTGTGAAGGAGGCCATCTACGTAAAAATGGAGAAGCCAAGCTTGAATAGAGGTGGGGGGGTTAGACATCCATTGTCTGCCATATACAATGCTGTCTTGACACCTTTTTCTGGGAAGTATTTATCACCCACTGACTCCAATTAGGATAATGGAATCAACACCTTTGACCCCATGCTGGGTATAATGACCTCTGACCCCATACTGTGTATAATTACCAGATGTTGATTCAGTTACATATTTATTCCCAGAGAATTCTTGTACAGTCACTCAGAATTGAGAAAGCTCGTTGGAAGAACGAGTGAAACGTTTTCAAGAAATCTACAGTACGTCCAGTTGCCTTGATTTATTCTTTACAGATATATAGAAATGTGGCATTATTTAATACACTATATATATCCCAAAATGGTTCCTAAAAACCTACAACTCCCGCAAAATAAAAAAATAAAAAACATTTAAAAGAAAAAAGGAAAAAGTTAACACTGCTAGAAAACAAAGGGGGGAAATATTATTGGTCCTTAAAGGGGTTATCCGACTTAAATAAATCTATTCTAATTGCTTTTATTGTAGACCAGTGAAAGTTTATTAAAATCACTTTCATCACCTATCTATCACTGTTTGGCCAGTTCAGTTCAGGGTCATGTTACACCTGACGTCAGTAAGCCTGCTCTGCTGATGACGTTTCGTTTACAAGCTTCTCCCTGCTTGAGGGAGTGTCCAGGCTCTGTAAACAAAACGTCAGAGCCTCTGGTGCCCTCCCCCCTCCAGCTCTCCTCACACTGCCCGGCTCTGCTCTGCTGATGATGTTTCGTTTACAGCCGTCTCCCTGCTTGAGGGAGTGGCCAGGCTCTGTAAACGAGACGTCAGAGCCTCTGGTGCCCTCCCCCCTCCAGCTCTCCTCACACTGCCTCGGCTCTGCTATGCGATCACTCATGTGCAGTACATACCAGAGCCGAGGTGATCTCTTCTCCAGCAGCACAGGGTATGTTTGTCCCTCCTGCATTCACTGGGGCTAGAGGTGGCAAATTGTAAACGTTCCCCTCTGCATCTGGGGATCATTATTACAGCCCTGGTTCCCCCCCACACTAGTACACATTGAACACCCCCTGGGAAATATAAATAAATAATTGGCCATCATTATTATCATCATCATTATTCAGCTATATAAAATCCTTATCTGCCACCAATATATGTATTTATCTAAGCAATATCCATATTGAATATATATTTGAATAATATAGATATTGCTTAGATACAGATAATGCTAATGATATTTTCACACTAGCGGCAGGACGTATCCGACAGGCTGTTCACCCTGTCGGATCTGCCCTGCCGCTATTTGGCCGTGCCGCTGGACGGATCCGTTATTGCAATGCATTTCTAGACGGATCCGCACCTGGATCCGTCTACAAATGCTGTCAGTTGTCACACTGATCGGCGGATCCAGCAGGCACGCAGCTCCGACGACGGAGCTGCCTTGCGGATACGGCATTGCAAAACAACTGAAGGACGAATCCGTCCTTCCGGTCTGCGCATGCAAAAACCGGGAATACTGTGAAAAAGACTGCCAGAGGGATCTGTCCATCTGCATGACAAGCGGATAGACCGATCCGTTATTGCAATACATTTCTAGACGGATCCGCACCTGGATCCGTCTACAAATGCTGTCAGTTGTCACACTGATCGGCGGATCCAGCAGGCAGCTCCGACGATGGAACTGCCTGCCGGATCACACTAATGCTGTGTGAAAGTACCCTAAAAAGTCGTAAATCCAGTACTTTTAGTCAAGCGGCAGCTCGCTGTGCACTGCCGTGCTGCGCCATAGCTCCACCACCGTCCCCTTTATAGTCAATGGGGACAGAGCGGCAGTCCAGCGGCACGGCCAAATAGCGGCAGGGCGGATCTGACAGAGTGAACAGCCTGTTGGATCGATCCTGCCTCTAGTGTGAAAGTACCCTTAGGCTCCATTTACACATCCGCAAATGGGTCCACATTCGTTCCGCAATTTTGAGGAACGGGTGCAGACCGATTCATTTTCTATGGTGATGGAATGGATGCGGACAGCACACAGTGTGCTGTCTGCAGCCTCATTTGCGGAGCGCGGCCCCGATCTTCAGGTGCGCAGCTCCGCAAAAGATAGAACATGTCCTATTCTTGTCTGCAGCTTGCGGACAAGAATAGGCATTTCTATAGGGGTGGCGGGCGGGTGTGTTGCGGATCCGCAATTTGCCAGAGCTCTATACCGCAAGTGATGCGGCCACACAGAAATCAGCTGGATGAGGGTTTGTGCGGCATTTTGAAAGCGCACATCCACTTGATTATCAAAAATTCATGGATTCGCTGGGGACATTAGTACAGCATGTAGCAGAGCTGTGTGTGTACAGGGTGTGTAGTATAGCATGTAGCAGAGCTGTGTGTGTACAGGGTGTGTAGCATAGCATGTAGCAGAGCTGTGTGTGTACAGGGTGTGTAGTATAGTATGTAGCAGAGCTGTGTGTGTACAGGGTGTGTAGTATAGCATGTAGCAGAGCTGTGTGTGTACAGGGTGTGTAGTATAGCATGTAGCAGAGCTGTGTGTGTACAGGGTGTGTAGCATAGCATGTAGCAGAGCTGTGTGTGTACAGGGTGTGTAGTATAGCATGTAGCAGAGCTGTGTGTGTACAGGGTGTGTAGTATAGCATGTAGCAGAGCTGTGTGTGTACAGGGTGCATGCAGCAGTGTAGCATAGCAGGAAGTCTGGTAGGGACTCGGTGACACGATTCTTTTGACTAATAAACTCTCAGACAATTCTCTGAGTCCCTGCAATAACTATAGCCACTACATCACAGTCTGCTCCACTGCATTCACTGCAGCAGAGCTGTGTTTGCCAGGAGCAAGTCCCTCCTGACCTTCGGTTCACTTGAGAGCCGACTCAGCAAGTGAACCAAAGATTCAATGAGCTGAGCATGCGCATTGATCTTCAGTTCACTTGCTTCTGCCGGCTCAGGAAGTGAACCGAAGATCCGATTCATGAATCGGTTCTTTTGGGTGAACTGATTCAAATGAACCGATTCATGAAAAAGATCTGAACTTCCCATCTCTACTGTACAGCTGCAATTTGACAGGAAGATCTTCTGCCCTGTGTGTGTATTTATTTATTTTTATGCAAAGTGCAGAGCAGGGTGAAGGAAAGGTCAGGTTGTTCACACCCAGAAATATTCATGAGGCAGAGCTCAGGCTTTGTTGTTATACGCCCCCTCAGCATGTACTTCAGCATGTAAACAAAGCAATGACAGAACCATGAAAAGGTGTAAATATGGGCTTAACCAAATTATATGTATATCCTGATGGATTTTAAGTGTTTTTTTAAATTTTTTTATTAACTCGGATAACCCCTTTAAGGCTAAAATTAACCCCTTCACGCATTTGGACGTAACTGTACGTACGAATCGCATGTCACTTAGCGTATTTGGATGTACAGTCAAGTTAAAACTGCTTACCGAGGTTGTGACACTATAAAGTGTCACATCCCCGGAGTCTCCGCTCTCCAAGAGAGCAGAGACCCGGAGAAACCGGCACGGGACCAGAGTGGTCCCTTGCTGGCGATCACTCTGATTGGTTATTCTTTTCAGACTAACCAATCAGAATACTCATACCCCTTGTGCCCCCTCATACCGCCTGATGCCCCCTCACGCTACCTGATGCCCCCTTGATGCACTGCTGTCTTCACCAGTATGGCTGTCTTCCCGCCGTCATCAGCAGAGTGTCAGCTGTAACATAAAGCTGACACTCTGCTGCGACGGCCGATGTTCGCCCTTTAACCTCTTATATGCTACGGCCAGTAGCCGGCCACGGCATCCATGAGGTTAATAGAGGGAGCTCCCTCTCTCTCCATTGGGCTTATGCGTTGTGATGGCAGCTTCTCGATGGTTACCTCGGCAACCAGATGCCTTTGTAAGCATCCAGTTGCCATGGTAACATGCATCCAGGCTTGCCATGTGTACAGTGCATTGCAATAGTATTGCAGTGCACTGTATAGCAATCAGGCCACTAGATCTACAAGATCCATGTGAGTCTTGATAAAATAAAATAAATAGTGTAAAAAAAAAATTGAGAAAAAACAATAAAACAATTTTTTTTTATAAAAATATAAATAAAAAATAAAATAAATAGGCTTTTCCCATATCCACACATTTCAAATTGATAAAAAAAGTAAACATAAAATAAAGTACACATAATTGGTATCACCATCGTAACGACCTGATCTATAAAAGTATCATGTTACTAATCCCAGATGGCGTACGCTGTAAAAAAATAAAAATTCAAATTACGGAATTGCTGGTTTTGTCACCTCTCCATTTTGTTTTAATTCTTGTGGAACACCTAAAGGGTTAACACAGTTTGTAAAGTCAGTTTTGAATAACACGAGGGGTGTAGTTTCTAAAATTGGGTCATTTATGAGTGGTTTCTACTATGTAAGCCCCACAGTGACTTCAGAACTGAACTGGTCCTTTAAAAAAAAATGTTTTTAAACTTCTAAGACTTCTAACTTCCTAAAAAAATAAAATGACATTTACAAAATGATGCAAACATAAAGTAGATATATGGGTAATGTAAAGTAATAACTATTTTATGAAGTATCACTATCTGTCTTAAAAGCAGAAACATTCTCATTTTGAACATAGCAAATTTTTAAACATTTTTTGCAAATTTTAGATTTGTTTTATGCATAAAGGTAAATCGTATCAACTCAAATTCACCAGTAACATGAAGTATGTATGTGTCACTAGAAAACAGTCTCAGAATGGCTTGGATAAGTAAAAGCATTCCAAAGTTAATACCAGATAAAGTGACACATGTCAGATTTGAAACATGGGGCTCCGGCATTTGGTCCAAACTGGCTGTTGCTTGAAGGGGTTAATGATGTCACTAAGGGGTTAAAAATGACAGTACAAAGTATTATACAAATATAATCCTGTTCTCTTATTATTGTTTTATATATATATTTTTTTTATTAAACTTTGAACTACCTATAATTTAAATGTTAATACATTTTTATGTCTGAAAGTGAGCATATCGGATAATAAAGGAACATACATTATTTCTTGATGCAGGTACGGTAGAATACTTGAAGCCTATTAATGCATTGACAACATACTGTAACAGTCTAATATTTTATTCATCATGTTATTTATTCAGTTTTCGTTTTCATAATAAATTCTGAAAGTGAATTATTTGCAACCATCTGATAAGATTTATAGATCAGAGTTATAATAGTATTAAGTGAGATTTGGTCTAATGCTAATTAAATATTTATTCACATTCCAATGTGCTACCCTTTGCAACACATAATTCCTCAATCTGCTGAAAACAGATTATGGCTTTTATGTGAGATTGTGACAGGAATGACTAATTGCACATATTAATAAAAGGCACTCCATGCATAAGAAGATTACAAAATTTGATCATTTTCCTTAACAAGGACAATAAGACTTGATTTTACCATATAATTTCTCATGATAAAATGTACCATAAATGTATGGGGGAAAAAAGGAAAGAAAATGAGCTTTCCTATGATTTCAAATTATAGTACATTGATATGAAATACCATACCTTCAATAGCTGGAATTCAACCAGTGAGATCTCCTAAAATAATTAGAACCAGTTGGTTGCAGTAAAGATTAGTGGCCAACTGATAGGCAGTTAGTTATATTAGCTTGAAATACGTAACTGCCCTTAGAAGCCACAATTTTATTTTTGGCAAACCTGTGTAAAATACTGTTGTTTTGATTCATCATACAGTTCTATATTTGCACAAATGCTTTTTTGAATTGTCTATTCTTGCATTTTTTGGGGGAAATTGCTATACCCAGATAGTATTCTATCATGAATTATTAGAGTGCCTCCAAATAAAGCTTGTGATTTTTTGCCATCTTCATAGTATTGTGGGGAAAAAGCACAACAGCCCGCATACAGTGGATATAAAAAGTCTACACATCCCTGTTGAAATGTCAGGTTTCTGTGATGTAAAAAAATGAGACAAAGATATCATTTCAAAACGTTTTCCACCTTTAATGTGACCTATAAACTGTACAACTCAATTGAAAAACGAACTTTAATCTTTTAGCTAGAGGGAAGAAAAAATAAAAAAAAATTAAATAAATATGGTTGCATAAGTGTGCACACCCTTAAACTAATACTTTGTTGAAGCACCTTTTGATTTTATTACAGCACTCAGTCTTTTTGGGTATGAGTCTATCAGCATGGCAGATTTTGACTTGGCAAGATTTGCCCACTCTTCTTTGCAAAAACACTCCAAATCTGTCAGATTGCGAGGGCATCTCCTGTGCAAAGCCCTCTTCAGATCACCCCACAAATTTTCAGTCGGATTCAGTTCTGGGCTCTGGCTGGGCCATTCCAAAACTTTAATCTTCTTCTGGTGAAGCCATTCCTTTGTTGATTTGGATGTATGCTTTGAGTCGTTGTCATGCTGAAAGATGAAGTTCCTCTTCATGTTCAGCTTTCTAGCAGAAGCCTGAAGGTTTTGTGCCAATATTGACTGGAATTTGGAACTGTTCATAATTACCTCTAGCTTAACAAAGGCCCCAGTTCCAGCTGAAGAACAACAGCCCCAAAGGATGATGCTGCCACCACCATGCTTCACTGTGGGTATGGTGTTCTTTTGGTGATGTGCAATGTTGTTTTTGGAGCCAAACATATCTTTTGGAATTTTGGCCAAAAAGTTCAACCTTGGTTTCATCAGATCATAACACCTTTTCCCACATGCTTTTGGGAGACTTCAGATGTGTTTTTTCAAAATGTAGCTTGGCTTGGATGTTTTTCTTTGTAAGAAAAGGCTTTCGTCTTGCCACTCTACCCCATAGCCCAGACATATGAAGAATATGGAAGATTGTTGTCACATGTATCACACAGCCAGTACTTTCCAGATATTTCTGCAGCTCCTTTAATGTTGTTGTAGGCCTCTTGGTAGCCTCCCAGACCAGTTTTCTTCTCGTCTTTTCATAAATTTTGGAGGGACGTCCAGTTCTTGGTAATGTCACTGTTGTACCATATTTTCTCCACTTGATGATGACTGTCTTCACTGTGTTCCATGGTATATCTAATGCCTTGGAAATTATTTTGTACCCTTCTCCTGGCTGATACCTTTTAACAATGAGATCCCTTTGATGCTTTGGAAGCTCTCTGTGGACCATGGCTTTTGCTGTGGGATGCGACTAAGAAAATTTCAGGAAAGACCAACTAGAGCAGCTGAACGTTATTAGGGGTTAATCAGAGGCACTTTAAATGATGGCAGGCGTAGGCTGACTCCTATTTAACATGATTTTGAATGTGATTGCTTAATTGAATGTGATTGCACACTTATGCAACCACATTATTTTAGTGTTTTTTGTTTTCTTCCCTCCACCTAAAAGATTTCAGTTTGTTTTTCAATTGAGTTGTACAGTTTATAGGTCACATTAAAGGTGGAAAAAGTTCTGAACTGATTTATCTTTGTCTCATTTTTTTACATAAAGACAAAACTCACTGAAAAAAGTGGCCTAAACGGGTGAAAATGCTCCAAACCCAGACACTGTAGCGTGTCTATAACCGGGGGAGCAATTCTTCCGCATGCCGTCCGCAAACAACGGCAATACCCAGCAAAAAAATGCGTACAATGGAGGATGCTGGGGCGGACCGCATACATCACAAGAACATCTTACACAAAATGATACATTGTGCAGATGAAAAAATATAAATACACAAATCACTGCAAAAAATGCACCAAAATGATACGCAACTGACAATACTAGCTAATTCCTCAGGCTGATGTTAAAAGCTGAGAACTTTGCCAATATCTTCCAGTCAGGAACATATCGGAGCCCCTTATGCACCACGTCACGGTGTATCAGCACGCATGGGATCCTACCACTCAACTGCCCATGGTGTGTGAACAGGGCTATAAACAAACTCACAGCCAGACTTTTTCACATGCCTCCATAGTGGTATCACCAATGCACTGTGAGGTAAAATAAAGCTGTGAGCCTCACCCACTACAGACCATGTGACACAGAAGCTACCAGGTGCATAGAATGTTACCAACAAAATAAAGTGGCAAATTCCATACACATAAAGACAAAACTCACTGAAAAAAGTGGCCTCATTTTTTTTACACTGTATACTCCTGTAACGGATCTCCTGGCACCCCGACCGGGTACCTCCGTTGATAGATGCTCCTAGTGCTTCCCGAGGACTCCAAGCACTCCACTTGACACCATAACCGCCACAGACCCCACAAACCGCCGAAACTTGGTTGAGGTCTCTCCGTCTCCTACCCACCCTGGACCTACGACCAGGCTCCAGTGGGTGAACCTCTCCTAAATACAGAGAGCAGGAACAGCTCTTACAAGAGCTAGTAGTTATAGCCAGGGGAGTATAGAAAATCTTCAGCGTATAGCAATCCCCAGTGTCGATCAGTTACCGAAACACCAGCCTCAACATGATGAAGGGTAAAACAGGAACTCTTTATTGAACACACAAGCATTGACTTATACACATTTTCCAACAAGGTTACCACCCACAGGGTTTTGTAAAAACTACCAATAAACACGTACAATACAGTAAAACACTCCCACACAAAATCCTCCCCTCTGCCTGTGATACAATTACCTTACACAATGGGTTAATGTAATCATCACAGGCAGGAGAATACACAATGTCTTCTGTCCTGGAGACAACCGAGGAGTAATTCAATTATCTCTCAGGACAAAGGGAAATCGCCAATACACACGTGGAGACAATAGGACAGACATCACTACTCAAATATACAATGTCCCACCCTTTACAGTACACATAGACATTTAACATATCCCAAAATGGCCCGAATTAGCCCAGGGGTTCAAAAGTTTAGCATGGGCTGATGAGAGGGCCCATAATCGTGGGGCAAGAGGCTGGAAAACAGGCCCCTCCAAAACCCAGTGGCGAGGTTGGTTTCACCACAACTCCCTCATGTGGAGGGTGGATTTCCAACCTGTGGGAACGTTGCATATGAGGCGATGTTGGGGAACAGCATTCTGCCTTTGCAGCTCAAGGAGGGCGTGTTTTGCTAGGTAAGAGTGGCTGAAGTGCATGCACAGTTTCCTGTGCTATGTAGGGAACATGGGTCAGCCCTCCTTGACGCAGCGCCGACAGAAAGTTAGACTGGCCAGGTGCAGAACAGTGTGAACCACATTTACCCAGTAAGCCATAAAGGACATACATTGCCTTTGACCATAGTTACAGATCCAAACGTATATGCTGGCATGAACTGTACCAGACTCCAACAGGCTCAAGGACTGGCCCACCTTCTGCTGTACGTACAGATGTAGTAGAGTTAACACATGCTTTATGAGATGTGTTATTTAAACAAAATGCGTTAAGCAAACACCTTCAATTGCTTTTCAATGGCTTTTGTTTCAAGATAACACGATAAGTTAAGAAATTTGAGTTAAGAGTTTGTGTGTTAACCCTGCTACATCTGTACATATGCAGGGCTGGTATAGCTTTTTTAGAGAAGTAATGAATGCTTGGGACTCTCCATCTTGGCTCGGCATAAGCCATCAGTTCTCTGAAATGTGCAGAGACAACCACACGAAAAGGGAGGGACTTTAGTACCAGCAACTTTGCCAGAAGAATATTCAACTTCTGCGCTGTTGGATGAGTGGACGCAGTGTTTCTTTGCAATCGCCTCTGTGATTGATTGCTGGCGAAACATGTGACTAGGAGGAGGAGCATCAGGACCAGTAGACAAAGGGAAGGAACAAAAGCTTCCTTCTGCTGAGGTGGAGGAGCCCTGACTGCTAGAGAAGGGGTGGGGGCCACTGGGAGAAACAGCGGTTGCTGCATCAGGCTGTACTGCTACATTAGCGCCACGGTTTTCCCAGGTGCCATTATGGTGATGCTTCATGTGTTGATGCAGGGCAGTAGTGACAACATTAGCACCCTGGCCATGCTTCACTTTTTTCTCACAGACCTTGCATACCGCCACAAAAAATGTCCCCCAGTGACTTGATAAAAAATTCCCACACTGGCAAGTATGCCATTTTACCCCCACCACTCCATGATGATTGCCTGACTCTGTCTCTATGAAGCCATGCACCTCTAGTCATTTCCTGACAGGTAGGCTCCTGAGTAATATATGGTACATTTGTCTCTAGATCTCACACTGATACCACCTTGCTGTCTCATTGCCATGCTTGTACACTGTTGGCTCAGCGGCACCCTGCCACCCTGCATCTGTTTCACGAACAAGCTGCCACCCTCAGCCCCTGATGATAATGATGAAGCCCCCTCTTCACCCACCTCCCACATCCGATTGGCTACGTAATCATCCACTACTGCCTGGTTATCACTTATGTCACCCTCACCAGTCTCATGGCCACACTCACAACACCAGCTCCCATGCAACAATCATCGTCTCCACATGCACATCGTCTCCACAAATCTGGGCTGGGCAGTAGCTGTTGACTATCCTCAGTAATATCTTCATTGCTGAAAAGCGAAGAAGAGCCTGTGGCATACGTTACTAGCCTGGCAGAAGGAGCAGCAAAGTATAGAGGCAGGTTCAGGACAGGTGAGAACACTGGATTCTCTCCTGGGCCATGCCAACTAAGTGTGGTGTCAGAAGAACCCACCGACTCCTGACTCTATGAGTCTGATGTAAGTGAGATGATGCTGAAGACAGCAGGATTGGTCTTCAAAACACGACCTCTGGATGACAGCAGCAGCAAGGGCCTTCTTCTGCTGCTACTTGTGACGGCTACAGCAACATTTTTGCCACTGCCCGTTCCTTTGGAGGGCCCTAACAACTGTATTTTGGACATATTGTACAGTAACACTAACTGTATACGGTATGTAAAATAGGTTATTCACTGTCAATGTGGACACCCCAATAACAGTAGAACAAGACAGGTCATTCACTCACATTTAAGAATCAAGGCCCAATAGAATTGTTTATCTATTAAACAAGATGGGCACCCAATAACAGTAGAATCACACAGGTTATTCACTCCAATTTGAGAATCAAGGCCTAATAAAATTGTTTATCTATTAAACAATGTGGACACCTCAACAACACCTGAAGTAGACAGGTTATTCACCCAAATTTGAGAGTCAAGGTGTAGTGGAATTGTTTATGTATTAAACACGGTAGATACCCCCATAACGGTAGAACAAGACAAGTTATTAACCTAAATTTAAGAATAAAGACCTAATGGAATTCTTTATCTGTTAAACAAGTTGGACAGCCCAATAACTGTTGAAGGAGACAGATTATTTATTCGCTGAAATTTGAGAATCAAGGCGTAATACAATTAATTATCTATTAACTAGAGTTGAGCGGACACCTGGATGTTCGGGTTCGACGGGTTCGGCCTGTCGGTGGGTAATAATTCAATTAAGAATTATTAATTATGGTCATAAAAATAATTAACCATAAAAAAATTTAATTTATAAAATTTGTCATAAATTCTTAAAATCATGACCTGGTGAATTGTAGACAACCTAATTGATACAATTCACATCTGAGTCCGACTATTTCCTCAGATAAATAAGTTATTTTTGACGTGAGATGACGTTAATGATAAAATGTAGTTTTGCATTATACAATAATACATAGGTATTATAAAAATATGCAGATTTATTGGTTACAAGATTATAAACATATATAAGTAAATAAACACAATGATACATACAAATGAATATATATAGCGTTAATATAAAGCATTACAAGCTTAACAATACATGCGAGTGGAAATAGCTTGTCACATTATAACCAAGCTATTATTAGGTTAGGATATCAAAATATGAACATAAGTTATATACATTACTTCTGTTCAGAGAAAACCTCATGATATCAGGATGGGCATGTCTAATCCTAGACATCATTATAGAATGCTAAATACATTCCACCCCCCCTAACCAACTACACATCACATGACTTCAAGATGGGCAAATCCATTCAAGGATATAACTTAGAAGAGATAACTGTATCCTTCCGCCCCATCCTGGACTATTTTCACACATATAACTTTGGTAAGACTATTAAGACAAATAACAGGGATCTAGGATCTTGCTAGACCATATCTTAAATGGGAAGTACTTGAAATAAGTTCTTCCTGTGGGAATCCATCACTTAGCTTGGCGAAGAATGTTCTATTAATGTATATGTATATATATATATATATATATATATATATATATAAAAAAACAGATAATGCAGCAGCACAGTCAGATGTGATGTACCGGGTGCAAAGTCCCCACAGAGGTCGGCTCTTCCTCCACGATATATATCAAACGAATGATGAGGCAGCACTTCCAGTATGTGGTGAACGGGTGTGGACCCCAAACTTTATTCAAGCGACGTTTCGGCCTGCTCAATGAGGCCTTTCTCAAGCTGAGAAAGGCCTCATTGAGCAGGCCGAAACGTCGCTTGAATAAAGTTTGGGGTCCACACCCGTTCACCACATACTGGAAGTGCTGCCTCATCATTCGTTTGATATATATATATATATAAAAGCAATCATTTAATGCTTTGCTAGATTATGAGTCTAGATTCTTCTGCAGGTAGAATGAAGCCTCACAATATCCTAAGACTACATCTCAATATGGAGATGATCAATTCATTTAATTATTTATTTATTCGCCAATCTAGATGGTATAATTTCACCCACACTATCTAATTAGTCTTAATAAAATGACATATCATTTTCTGTGTCTCTTACCAAGTCCTAGTAGGAATCTCACTTCTGCTCCTAGGAAAGCTGGGTGGTCCATCATAGCACATCTCATTATGGCTTTCATCTTGATAGACCTCAACTTCTCCTCTCCTTCCTTCTTTTCTCTCTCTCTCTTTTTCCTTCTTTTTTCTCCCTTTCCTTTCTCTCTACCCCCTGTGTATGGCTTATGATCACAAACTTATCAGTTAGACACACCTTCCTGGTTTGGAACTTTCCAATCATTGTCGGATGGGCGTGACCATTGATAAAAATTGTGACATCATAACCCTACCCAGAATGCACTTTTGCTACTGTTGTAATGTCACCTACTGATACCTAGGTGGCACTGTTGTATAAGCTATCTGTATCATAGTATAAAGGCTTAACTTATGTAAGTCTGAATATACATTTTGACCTTAGAAGCTTTAATTCAAAGCTATAGGGATTAATTCTGACACTTGTAGCAATTAGAGACAGACCTCTAGGCGTCTCTTTTGAATGTTTCTCACGCTTAATTTATGGATCGTAAATGGCCTTGTTTTCTCACAGAGATATCAGTACCTCCTCTGTCACACCAAAGATGTGATTAACGGTTACAAAACACACATCTTCACAGACACTCTTCTAGAGACAGATACTCTTCTAATGAGAAATATATACAATATACTGGATACATGTTGTCTACGTAACATATAACAATATAATATAAACAAATATATATGTCCTACTGATTGTCTTATGCTAAGGACTAAGGCTCATTAAATGAATACATACATATTATATATTTTGCTTCTTTAATAAATGCCTAATTGTATAGGTAATTATCACCAGCTGCACAGAGCTTATCTTTTTCTTGCTCGTCATAAATTGAAAAGTAAACAAGAAGGCATCTTCTCAGACTGGTACATTCATGAGAAGGATAACACTGAAGAGTATAAACCTTTGTGTGACCTTAATTTGGCCTACTCAAGACATACAAAATTGCAACTATAGTCGAGTATGGCTCTTAAAGGCAATGAAGATCTATCTTGACAATAATGAATTGGATATGAACGTATCTACCTATGAAAAGGCACAACAGGCCGAACTTCGGAAAAACTTTGAGTTCGGAACCCGAACTTGACCCCGAACCCGAAGCCCATTGAAGTCAATGGGGACCCGAACTTTTGAGCACTAAAATGGCTGTTAAAATGTCATGGAAAGGGCTAGAGGGCTTCAAATGGCATCAAAATGTGGTTAAGAGCATTGCAAGTGCTCTGCAAACAAATGTCGATAGGGAAATCACTTAAAAAAATATAAAATACGTAAAAATAAATAATATTCTTGATCTAGGAGGACAAGGTCCATATGGAGTAGGAGGTTGAGGAGGAGGTGGATGTGGCAGTGTAGCTGGAAGTGGCGGTGGAGGAGGTAGCCTACACTGCTTTTTGGTATTCAATTTATTTTTATTTTTTTAAATTAGGGTACACCCCAAAACATTGGGAAATATAACTTGTGATAACCCGCTGCAGTCGTGCTTAACACAAGTTCAGATAATACACTGGCTGCAGGGCAGGCCAGCACCTCCAAGGGGTAAAGGGCAAGCTCAGGCCATGTGCCCAATTTGGAGACCCAGAAGTTGCAGGGGATGACCCCTGTCAGTCAGTTCGTGTAGGCGTGTGCAAACTTACTGCCCCGCCATGTCACACGTCCCCGTGATGTTCACGATCCAATTTAATATCTGCTCTATCAACTTTCGATGTTCTTTTCTGCGCCTACCATGGTGATCACGGGTGGCGTGGAATCAGGGTTCCACGCCGGAGAGGGAGCGTGAGAAAGAGAGACCACATCCAAGGGAGGATTCATTTTTTCAAATTTAAAATTATAGAATTGAATTATGGGATAAATTATTAAAGCATAAAAGTGTGACAACTTTTTAAAGTTTAAGCATTGGATAAAAGGATGTGGTGCGCATTAATTACTGAAGAATTTATTAAATTTTATTCCCTGTCAACTATGCAAAGCAGGGGTTTCTATCCGGCAAAATTTGAAAAATGTCACCTGACAATGTAATTGACGATTTGTTTAAATTTATGTTCCTGTCACCTATGTAGAGGTGCCCCAGGGACATCCACCTTCCATTTGGATATCTTCTCTATCAACTTTCGATGTTCTCCTCTGAACCTACCATGTTGATCACGGTTATCAGCGAATCTACTTGGTAGAGCAGGGGTCTATGACAGAAAAAAATTGTTTATTGTCACCCGAAAATGTTAAAGAAAAATTATTGAAATTTATTAAGCTGTCAACTAGGTAGAGGTGAATTTCACCAGAAAATGTAACTGACAATTATTTTTTTTTAAACCTGTCTACTAGGTATAGCAGTGGTACATCACACGCAAAAATTGGTGAATTTCACCAGAAAATGTAACTGACAATTTTTTTTTTAAACCTGTCTACTAGGTATAGCAGTGGTACATCACACCCAAAAATTGTTGAATTTCAACTGAAAATGTAACTGCCAATTTTTTTTTTTTTTTTTTTTTTAACGGTCTACTTGGTATAGCAGTTGGTACATCACACCCAAAAATTGTGAATTTCACCAGAAAATGTAATTACATTTTTTTTTTAAACCTGTCTACTAGGTATAGCAGTGGTACATCACACCCGAAAATTGGTGAATTTCACCAGAAAATGTAATTGAAATGTTTTTTTTTAAACCTGTCTACTAGGTATAGCAGTGGTACATCACACCCAAAAATTGGTGAATTTCACCGGAAAATGTAACTGACGATTTATTTATTTAACCTCTCTACTAGGTATAGCAGTGGTACATCACACACAAAAATTGGTGCATTTCACCGGAAAATGTAACTGTAAATTATATATTTTTTTTAACCTGTCTACTAGGTATAGCAGTGATACTTCACACCCAAAAATTGCTGAATTTCATCCGAAATGTAACTGACAAAGTAGTGAAATGACGTACAAATAAAAAAAATTGATTTATGAGGTGGAGTTCCATATGGAGTAGGAGTTTGAGGAGGCGGTGGACGTAGCGGTGTAGTTGGAAGCGGTGGTGGAGGAGGACGAGGTAGCCATCACAGGTTTTTGGTTTTAATTTTATTTTTTCAAATTAGGGTACACTCCAAAAGAGTGTGAAATATCAAAAATACAACAATGAGCAATTGCGTTGCAGTATAACAATGGCTGGTTAGTGCCGGAATACATGTCTATTTTGCACAAGGTACGGACAAGTCCTGTGGGATCCATGCCTAGTTAATTTTAATGAATGTGAGCTTGTCCACTTTGCTGTGGACAGGCGGCTACGCTTGTCTGTGATGACGCCCCCTGCCGTGCTAAACACACGTGGTAGGCAATTAAGAGTGCCGTGTTTGTGTGTGGGGAGGCGGGGCTTTAATTATTTTTACCTGGCTCTCCTGCCCCCACTTGTCGGTTCGAATGCTTTCGAATCGGCTCGTAGGTTGGCTGTCCTTCCAGAGAGGTCGCGTGTCTTGTTAATTCATGTGGTCGGCTGCATCGGGCTCATCGCTGCGGAGTATAGGTAGGCCGGGGGGATGCCCACCCGTCTCGTTTATTTATGTCATGTTACGTGGCCGAGCGTGGCCGCGGTCCCCAGCCGCACCTGGGACTGCCCGCACTTTCCGATCCGGTTTCAGGCTCCCCCGCTCACATGCAGCGTCCCCCAGGCTAACGGTGCAATAGCCTCCTCGGTCACCCCTCACCTGTTGCTCCGCTGCGGCCAGTCGCACTCCCGCTCTCATACCATCGCGCGCAGTGCATCGCTCACGCCGCCCACCGGCTTCACAGTGCGGCTTACTGCCCTGCGGCGCTCCAGCAGGTTCTTAGCTGAGCGAGGGCGACACCTACAGGCAGACCATTCTTACAGGTTTAGTGTAAAGCATATGAGTGGGACAGGGATGCAAAGTGGATTTTATATAATGTGCCATCGGCCCAAATAACTAGTTAAATTTGCATGCATCCTGTATAGCAAACAGATCAGGAATGATACTCTGAATTCAATGATTTTATCAAACTGTATACATTTATGGGACATAATACCAGAAGGCAACATCATTTGCAGATCTATTTGGATAATGGATGAACTAGATAACTAGTGAACAGTAGGAAGAAGCAGATAACATGTTTGTACCGGTCTATAAAACCAGATGCACTCAGTGTTTCGTCATGTAGGGCCTGACACAGTGGTAGTGACATTCCTAACCTATATCCACCTAAGTTAATGAGTATTTTATTGTTTTAAAACAATATGAGCTAAGCTGGAAATGCCATAGGTCTGAACACACCTGAGACAGGTGAAAGTGTCACCAGTTACTGGTACTGCAGTCCAGGTACTGGGCTCCTTGCTCAGCACTAGTGTCTAGGTACTAAGGCAGGCGTCAGTTGGTAAAAAAAAAAAAAAAAAAGCTAAGGGGGTTCAAGGAAGGGGGATTGCCACTACGCCTCGGGCACGTAGCCTGGCCGCCCATAGCACATACGGTACGTGGGGAGTTAGTGGCTCGGGTTCGGGGCACAGCTACGACAAGCCGGTGGATATTTAGGGAGCGGTTGCGTGGGTGAAGGATCACTCAGCTGGGGTTCGCTCACTCACATGTCTGTCCTTGTTTATTCAGGTCCACAGGTGGTTGGCTACTTTGCGATTCTGCAGGGTTTGTGGCTGTCATGGGCGCCAGGTGAGTCAGGTGTGGTGCGCATGTGTGGGCCACCCCTTTACTCCCGCGTGGACTTAGGGGACTGGGTATGGTGGCCTATCTAAGCTCAGGCCACTGACGCATGTCTTGCAGGGTGGCGCCTACAGTCGTGGCCTTTAGTGGGAAGTTGTAAAATATATATATATTTGTGGTCAGGGCGACGGCCCCTGGACGTAGGAACTAGAGCTAACCTCAGGCTGGGAAATGCTGGGAGCCCGTAGCGAGGATAGGCCTAAAAGGGGCCTATCCTTAATGAAGAGCTAAGAAAAGGGAAGGGAGGGAGGGGTACCTGGCCGCACGTCCCGTCCCCTGACCTGCGAGGGGGTTAATATAGCCAAGGGGCGTGGCCTCTGCCCCTCCCACAAATACAGGCTGCACGGGAGCCTTAACTACTTGTGGTCAGGGCGACGGCCCCTGGACGTAGGAACTAGAGCTAACCTCAGGCTGGGAAATGCCGGGAGCCCGTAGCGAGGATAGGCCTAAAAGGGGCCAAAAAGGAGACCCAACCATACCATCAAACACTCATTGCACCGTACAGGGCAAATGAACCGAAAGCATCACGGATCTCCGAACGGAGGACTTGGACCATATCTGGAGAACACGACTACCTCCAACGTCCCATGCACCTGATAACCTGAGGAGGCATCTGGTGCTTAGACACCGCCTCAAAACGAAAGGAGTGGAGCAGACCCTGTTTAGAGTAAATATACACCTACCGTTACGACACCCGTTTTGAACCAAAAGACCCTTCACGATGGAGGTGCGGGATATACCGTCTTATATCACCGTGACTTCCATCTACCTTACCTCCTTGCCATGTGTACCGCCACACCGTTCTTGGAGCTGGTTAAATGCTGATGCAATTGAAAGAGTGTCTGGAACCAGGATTGATTTACTCCAATGCTGACTAACAGATGATCATATACGAGAAGGTCTGAATCCTGAGAGCTGCAGACTGAAACAAACAATGGTGAAACGGTTGGAAGTGCCTAGATCAGGCCTCTCAAACCGCGGCCCCTCAGCTGCCGCAACCACAACCCCCACAACGCCCTGCTGCAGGCAGATACCTGTAGGCTGTCCGGGCACCGCGGGAGCCACAACCTCGCAACAGCCAGAGGGCCGCAGCCCACGACCCCCGGCCCAGATGAACCCCGACCATCCACCAAGGGCCCCCGGGCACCAACTGTTCCTGGTGGCAAAATACTTACCTCTACTTATTCCCCAGGCCACACTTCCTAATAAGGGCCAAAAAGAGTCAGAACATGGTGCCTGTTGCCCTACCGAAGTAGCACACTCAGTGAAGTGTAAACCCACCAGGCCTGGGGAACCATCCCCAGAAATATATGGCTATAATGATTAATGAGCTAATGTGCCCGTACTAAGGACAGGACGTACCCCAATACCTGCAGTTGTGACAGAAAAAGCTTAAGGTCGTGATAAACGATGTATGCTGCACCTGTAGTCGTGATAGCACTTGCCGTGTCAGGTGACACGACAGACTTCGTAAACTTGCGCCTTATTACTGTACCTCCTACTGGAAGATGGACCGATACCCAGGATTTAGGCCGGACACCAACACCCTCAGCCCGAGTTTGTAGATGAAGTAAGCATGCCTGGGAGAAGATGATGTCCGCAACGGCAGGCTTGGAATGACTGCTTACAAAGAAACAATGAAACCCAACAACCTAGAAAATAACAGAGTCAGAGAAAACAATAACGAGAGTGGGACTCTAATGGCACAAGCCACACGTGCGAGCCACCCCAAGAAAATTGTATTGCGAGCCACAGATGACCGAGCCATGCGAGCGGGACTGAGGACAGAAAAGACATGGAACTTACTTGTTATGGGACCACGCAGCCGGCCTTGACTGGCGTTGTGTGTGTAATTTTTTTCTTTTTTTTTTTTTCTTTGAGAAGCCATGCGTGAGAGACTCAAATGGCAAACACCTGTGTAACCCTAAAAGGGGGAAGCCAAGTGTGAGAGACTAATGGCGGAGTCATATGTGTAAAACTAACATGGAGAAGCCATGCGTGAAAGACTCTAATGGCAGAGACATGTGCAACCCTAAAACGGAGAAGCCATGCGTGAGAGACTAATGGCGGAGACATATGTGTAACCCTACAACGAAGAAGCCATGCGTGGAAGACTAATGGCGGAGTCATACGTGTAAGACTAAATGGAGAAGCCATGCATGAGACTCTAATGGCAGAGACATGTGTAACCCTGAAAGGGAGAAGCCCTGCGTGAGACTAATGGTGAATTCATATGTGTAACACCAAAAGGGGAGAAGCCGTGCGTGAGAGACTAATGGCAGAGTCATATGTGCAACACTAGAATGGAGAAGCCATGCATGAGAGACTAATGGCAGAGTCATACGTGAAGACTAAAACGGAGAAGGCATGCGCGAGACTCCAATGGCGGAGTCCTATGTGACACTGACGGGGGAAACCATACGTGAGAGACTCAAATGGCAAAGCAATGCGTGAGAGACTCTAATGGCGGAGTCATGTGTACCACTCAAAAGGAAAAGCTACACGTAAGAGACTCTAATGGCGGAGGCATATGTACCCTTACAGTGAGAAGCCATACGTGAGAGACTCTAATGGCGGAGTCAAATGTGACACTAACAAGGGAGAAGCCATGCGTGAGAGACTCTAATGGCACAGCCATACGTGAGAGACTCTAATGGCGGAGTTATATGTAACACTAAAGGGGAAAGCCATACGTGAGAGACTCTAATGGCAAAGCCATGCGTGAGAGACTCTAATGGCGGAGTCATATGTAACACTAAAGGGAGAAGCCATACTAAAAAGGGGGGAAGCCATGCGTGAGAGACTCTAATGGCAAAGCCATGCGCGAGAGACTCTAATGGCGGAGTTATATGTACACTAAAAGGGAGAAGCCATGCGTGAGAGACTCAAATGGCTAAGCCATGCGTGAGAGACCCTAATGGCGGAGTCATATGGCGGCTTAATTTCCCTCTTAATTAATTAACCACCACTATGCCGCCCCAGTATGACTTGGGGACTCGCATAACCATGATCCCTCCGACAATGACCTAGGATGCTAACCAGCCTACAACCATATTGCCCCCCACCGAACCACATGACGAACGAACACCGGGTCCCCGAAGCCCTGAGGCCCCCCCGAAGCCAAGGGATCGACCCGGAAGACCTTACCGTGATGATAAGTAATTAAACGTGAGCCCGACCTAAAGGCAAATGCATAGACATTAGTGATCCGAACCACTTACATGAATGAAACATTAACCAACCGTGAAATTGAAACAGATGGGAGAAAAACCAGAGCCAGAGGCATTTGCAGTTAGCTAAGAAAAACCCCTAGTCGTGACAAACACATGAACAACTGTGAAACATAGTAGGAACTCACTCCTATTGGCCCACTGTCCGCTAGGGAGCTACTTGGTTAACTGGGGCGGGAGATCCAACTGCGTAAATGTGAACCAGAAGTAAAGGAGATCAGTCTGCGTAACCCACCACCGAGGAACGAAACTCAAGCCTGAAGAAGCAGCTATGTTTTAACGGAAGAGCAGAATTAGAGCGGTGCGCTGATAGTCCTATCAAGAATACTGAGTAACCATGATGTAGAAAGGAAAGAAATGCAGCTTAATGTGGAAGCAGAGTAGAACACATGATGCAAGAACAAGTGGGTAACTGCAGCTCTGGATGTGGGAGGTGCCTACAACATGGTATGGGCACAGCTCTGAGTATGAGCATGAGGAGCATGGTATAACGCAGCTGTATGAATGCAAGCTGAAAGGGAACAGAGTATTAATGTAATGCAACCACGACCGCTGGTCTAGAAGTGAATGGCGTATAGGACAAAATGTAAAAGCAGACACACGGCTGTAGCTTGAAGGTAACAATCCTGACCACTTTTTTTTTTTTTTATGACAACCTGGACGTACCAGGCAGGACCACCTGTCACAGGAGTGACCAATATAATGCTTAAACGCTTTAAGCGGACGTACCACATGAGATGACAAGACACCCTGGACATCCAGGCAGGACACCGTGCCACGAACTGGCGGACGTAACATTGCCTGTACGTTTTAGGCAGACCTACCACAATAAGGAAAAAATGACAATCTGGAGTTTCAGGTAGGACCACATGCCACTGACGCGGCGGACGCCACAAAGCCTGAACGCTTCAAGTAGACGTACCTCAATAAACAAAGCGACAACCTGGAGTTCCAGGCAGGACTACATGCCACCGGAGTGGCGGACGCAACGATGCCTGAACGCTTCAAGCCGACGTACCATAGTAGACAAGTGACAACCTGGACGTTCCAGGCAGAATCCTGTGCCACCGGGGAGGGTGACAGAATAGCGCCTGAACGTTTTAAAGCCATGCCACGGATATAACATACGGGACGTGAAAAATGTGCCTGCGGCCAACCCCCGTGACACATATCATAACCATATAACAGGACATACCACCTACTGCAAGTACGGAATCCTTGGAACGGAATGGAGCGTCAGATACTTGATCAGACGAAAACTCTGCAATATGATGATGCATGACAGCAATGTAAATGTACAGCAAATTAAATATTTTGCCTTTTTTTTTTTTTTTATAAACAGACATCGGCACTGCTGCTCCCGCACAGAAAACCCATCACACCGCTCCAGAGCAGGGCAAGTAGAAGATACCTAAATTAGGGTAACCCTAAATGACACCCCCAGTCAGGGAATTAAATAGCGATCTATGTGAAAGGTGCACCAACACCCTCCTAAATGTAGGTAGACAGTGAAACACATTTGGGGCTACTGTCTATGCAAGCCAAACCTAGACATAATAGTTCCCCATAAAAATTGCTAGGACCCCGCAATTCTTGCACATTAAAGGTTAGCTGTTGCCACAACACAGACCTAGGTATGAAGACCCCAAAGTGCATGCCCTCAGTGGTGGCCTTTGTGTCCTGTGATATTGATCCGTAAGAAGCAACACCCGTCACAGAAGATTTATATATATTGCTCCACACTGCACGGCCCCATGATTGAAGACACTGCCATAGTTGTAAGGCTTGTCACGTGGCGTGCAGGCAGCCATTCGCAGCACCATATACAAATGAACCCCGTGACTGGTATTGACTTAAGGTGTGGGGCGCAATATAAGGCAAACATCAAAGCCACAATTACTGTGAATTCTTACCTTTCAAAACCAGCGTTTGCCGCCTGTTATTACATATGCCTCAGCTCAACAGGCTTAAACAGTTTGTCCAGTTCCCATGGAAACCAGCCACGTGCCTAGGAACAGCACGCGCTGGCCTACATGCGCTACTGCCATCCACCATGACCCCCGGCGGGTTATGAGAAACCAAAGAGCGCGTTACCAGGGGCGGCGCCGCCGGCGTGCCTAGCACCCGGCACCCGCGGCCGCCCCCCGGAACACACACACACGCCCTCGGCTGACAGTGCCGGCCGGCTGGACCAGGAGGTGAGCGGAGCTCCGACCCCCAACCCCCCCGCGTGGATGTGCCGTCCCCGTGGTGATGAGCCTTGCACCGCCGTATGCCGCCCTCCGCACCGAGGTAATAATCCGACCCGGAACAGGCAACGGATATAGCTTACCTGAGACGAGAAGCCGATCCCATACTTACCCGGCTCGAGGATTGAAGGCGCGGGACGTGCAGGAACCAGACGTGACCGGACGATCCAGGTACCTGGCCGCACGTCCCGTCCCCTGACCTGCGAGGGGGTTAATATAGCCAAGGGGCGTGGCCTCTGCCCCTCCGACAAATACAGGCTGCATGGCAGCCTTAACTACATATATAATTGTTGGTTTGCCAGGTCTGTCATGGCTACAGACTTGGTACAAAGCCCTGCCACGACTGCAGGCATCGGTCTGTCACGACTACAGACTCGTTATAAAGCCCTGCCACGACTGCAGGCATTAGTCTGTCACGACTACAGACTCGTTATAAAGTCCTGCCACGACTGCACTCATTAGTCTGTCACGACTACAGACTCGTTATAAAGTCCTGCCACGACTGCAAGCATTAGTCTGTCACGACTACAGACTCGTTATAAGGCCCTGCCACAACTGCAGGCATTAGTCTCATGTCAACAGACTCGTGAGGTAATACTACCACGTCTAAAGGCGATTGTCCGTTACCGCTACTCTCGATGTAGGGTCCCCTTATGACTACAGGGGCTAGTCGGTCACATCTACAGACTCGGTCGCACTCCCGTTGACTACAGGCACTGGGTGGGCATCTACGGGTAGTTGCGTCACGTCTACGCACGCGGGTCAGCCACGGCCTGGGAGGTCAGCCTTCACGGTCACAGGTAGGTCCGGTCAGGGCGGCTTCAGTCTCTCAGCAGGTTCCAGTCACAATAACCAGCCTCTAGGTGAGGGGGGGCACTCCCGCACCGGTGCACAATGCCAGGGAGCTGCGTGGCTCCTCACGCGGCACACGATTCAAACCGGCGGGGGCCGGGGCCCACGGTAAAGGAAGGGCTCCCTCTGATCCGGTGCACATTGCCAGGGAGCGGCACTGCCAGCCGGCGGTGGGTCGGCCCTAGCTGAGGGGGGGGGCTCCCCCGCACTGGTGCATTCTGCCAGGGAGCAGCGTGAGCTCCCCACGCGGCTGGGGGGTAAAGGTGCAGGGGACACCGTGTCCCCGCTCCTCATCTTCAATAAAGTCTGGCACGGGCCGCCTTGCTGTTAGGTAGGCAGGGATCAGGGGAAGGAGTACTAGGCTCGGTCAGGGGGAGCAGATCATAGGCGGTGGCTGGCTTCCTGCTGCCGGTCGTACATAAGGTTCCAAGGGGGTTATTTAGGCACAGGATGTTAGTTAGTCCGTGCAGGGGACCTGCGTTACACCATGCTCTTCATGCTCGTACTCAGAGCTGTGCCCATACTGGAGCTGCTTAAGTGGTTTATAGTTTAAAAAAAAATAATAATAATTTATAAACCGCAATTAGAGTCTCTCACGCATGGCTTCCCCGTTTTAGGTTACACATACGACTCCGCCATTAGAGTCTCTCACGCATGGCTTCTCCGTTTTAGGTTTACACATATGACTCCGCCATTAGAGTCTCTCACGCATGGCTTCTCCGTTTTAGGTTTACACATATGACTCCGCCATTAGAGTCTCTCACGCATGGCTTCTCCGTGTTAGTTTTACACATACGACTCCGCCATTAGAGTCTCTCACGCATGGCTTCTCCGTTTTAGGTTTACACATATGACTCCGCCATTAGAATCTCTCAATAAAGTCTGGCACGGGCCGCCTTGCTGTTAGGTAGTCAGGGATCAGGGGAAGGAGTACTAGGCTCGGTCAGGGGGAGCAGATCATAGGCGGTGGCTGGCTTCCTGCTGCCGGTCGTACATAAGGTTCCAAGGGGGTTATGGAGCTGCTTAAGTGGTTTATAGTTTTAAAAAAAAATAATAATAATTTATAAACCGCCATTAGAGTCTCTCACGCATGGCTTCTCCGTTTTAGGTTTACACATATGACTCCGCCATTAGAGTCTCTCACGCATGGCTTCTCCGTTTTAGGTTTACACATATGACTCCGCCATTAGAGTCTCTCACGCATGGCTTCTCCGTTTTAGGTTTACACATATGACTCCGCCATTAGAGTCTCTCACGCATGGCTTCTCCGTTTTAGGTTTACACATATGACTTCGCCATTAGAGTCTCTCACGCATGGCTTCTCCATTTTAGGTTTACACATATGACTCCGCCATTAGAGTCTCTCACGCATGGCTTCTCCGTGTTAGTTTTACACATACGACTCCGCCATTAGAGTCTCTCACGCATGGCTTCTCCATTTTAGGTTTACACATATGACTCCGCCATTAGAATCTCTCACGCATGGCTTCTCCGTTTTAGGTTTACACATATGACTCCGCCATCAGAGTCTCTCACGCATGGCTTCTCCGTTTTAGGTTACACATATGACTCCGCCATTAGAGTCTCTCACGCATGGCTTCTCCGTTTTAGGTTTACACATATGACTCCGCCATTAGAGTCTCTCACGCATGGCTTCTCCGTGTTAGCTTTACACATATGACTCCGCCATTAGAGTCTCTCACGCATGGCTTCTCCGTTTTAGGTTCACACATATGACTCCGCCATTAGAGTCTCTCACGCATGGCTTCTCCGTTTTAGGTTTACACATATGACTCCGCCATTAGAATCTCTCACGCATGGCTTCTCCGTTTTAGGTTTACACATATGACTCCGCCATTTGAGTCTCTCACGCATGGCTTCTCCATTTTAGGTTACACATATGACTCCGCCATTAGAGTCTCTCACGCATGGCTTCTCCGTTTTAGGTTACACATATGACTCCGCCATTAGAGTCTCTCACGCATGGCTTCTCCGTTTTAGGTTTACACATATGACTCTGCCATTAGAGTCTCTCACGCATGGCTTCTCCGTGTTAGGCTACTTTCACACTAGCGTTCGGGTGTCCGCTCGTGCGCACCGTTTGAAGGGGCTCACGAGCGGCCCCGAACGCATCCGTCTGGCCCCAATGCATTCTCAGTGGAGGCGGATCCACTGAGAATGCATCCGCCTGCCAGCGTTCAGCCTCCGCTCCGCTCAGTGAGTGGACACCTGAACGCTGCTTGCAGCGTTCGGGTGTCCGCCTGGCCGTGCGGAGGCGAGCGGATCTGTCCAGACTTACAATGTAAGTCAATGGGGACGGATCCGCTTGAAGATGACACAATATGGCTCAATCTTCAAGCGGATCCGTTCCCCATTGACTTTCAATGTAAAGTCTGAACGGATCCGCTCAGACAACTTTCACACTTAGAAAATTTTTAATGCAGACGCATCCGTTCTGAAACATCAGACGGATCCGCTCCCAACGCTAGTGTGAAAGTAGCCTAAGCTTTACACATATGACTCCGCCATTAGAGTCTCTCACGCATGGCTTCTCCGTTTTAGGTTTACACATATGACTCCGCCATTAGAGGCTCTCACGCATGGCTTCTCCGTTTTAGTTAAACATATGACTCCGCCATCTGAGTCTCTCACGCATGGCTTCTCCGTTTAGTTTTACACATATGACTTCGCCATTAGAGTCTCTCACGCAGAGCTTCTCCGTTTTAGTTTTACACATATGACTCCGCCATTAGTCTCTCACGCATGGCTCCGCCATTAGTCTCTCGCGCATGGCTTCTCCGCTTTATGTTTACACAGATGACTCCGCCATTAGAGTCTCTCACGCACGACTTCTCCGTTTTAGGTTTACACATATGACTCCGCCATTAGAGTCTCTCGCGCATGGCTTCTCCGTTTAATAATAATAAAAATTATATATATATTTTCCACTTTTCTTTCAGGTTTGTCCAGGGGCAGATCGGTTGCCAACGCCAATTCCTCACCAGGCCCAGCTGCGCTGGGACTAGTCTCTCATCTCACCATAGCTAAGAGACTGATGGCCAATTCCTTGGCCAGTAATACTCTGAGGGCTTACAAGACAGCTTGGCGCCTGTTTCAGAAATATGAGAATATCTACCCGGCCGCTGGCCGGGGGCCTATCACTCACCTATTGGGCTTCATCGTGTTTTTGCCACTCTCAATTAAACCTGTCCTATAGCACTGTTGACTATGCCTGGCAGGTATTCAGCACCATTGGTACATGCTACATCCGGACCTACCGTCACTCTTCTCCGCCCACCCGATCAAAGCGGCGTTGAAGGGTTTGCGCAAGATGTCTGTTGTGAAACGACATGTGCGTCAGCCATTTACCGGTAGCTTGTTCAGGCCGTGACAGACAAACTGCAGGGTAAACCGTTCGGGCCGCAGGTTAGCGCTCTGGTAGAAACAGCCTTGTACCTGGCCTTCCATGGATTCCTCAGGTCAGGCGAGCTCATGGGCACCAATACGCTGGCTGGGTGCTTGCGGACAGGTCAGCTCATCCGGCGTGGGTCCATCTATGTCCTCACCTTGGCCTCGTCCAAGACGTCACGGCAGGGGGAATCGGTGGCGGTCAGATACTTTGCCACGGACAGCAGATGGTGTCTGGTGCAGGCCTTGGAGGCTTGGCTGCGTAGTATTTAGTCCAAGCCGGCATGTTCTCCCGTACTCGAACTAGGCAATGCCCAGCTAACCACCACGGCCTTTCTTAGGTACATTCGGGTGTAGTTGACAGGTTCAGGGGTCGGTCCTCTCTCGATTACAGGACATTCCTTCCGCATGGACGCGGCAGCTGCGGCGTCCATGCATAAGGTGCCAGTACATGTCATCAAACGGTTGGGTCGTTGGAGTTCCGCGTGTTCCATGCGTTATATCCCGGATCCTTAATACGAAATGTCACTGGCTTTCCTAGTTTTGGTTTTGTAGTTTCTGTTATCAAAATCTTTTCAAACTCCTATGCATGGTTCTTTTGGCCCCTTTAGGCTACCCTTCGATAAGCAGTTCCGACATAACTCTGCTGCTTCTAGGTAGGGGGGGGGGAGTATAGGCTTAGGTAGGGGACCCTCTCATCATGAGCCGATCCGAGCACAAGTGGTAGGCAATTAAGAGTGCCGTGTTTGTGTGAGGGGAGGCGGGGCTTTAATTATTTAAACCTGGCTCTCCTGCCCCCACTTGTCAGTTCGAATGCTTTCGACCCACCCAGAAGCCCTCCCTTCTTCTCAGGACTCATCATTGCTGTGGTCCCCTTTAGGCTACCTTTCGATAAGCAGTTCCGGCTTAACTCTGCTGCTTCTAGGGGGGGGGGGGGGGGGGAGTATAGGCTTAGGTAGGGGACCCTCTCATCATGAGCCGATCCGAGCACAAGTTCAGATAATACACTGGCTGCAGGGCAGTCCAGCACCTCCAAGGCGTAAAGGGAAAGATCAGGCCATGTGCCCAATTTGGAGACCCAGAATTTGAAGGGGGCAGACCCTTCATTCAGTACGTGTAGGCGTGTGCACACATACTGCTCCACCATGTTGGGGAAATGCTGCCTCCTGCTAAGACATTCCATATCAGCTGGTGGTGCTAGTTGTTGTGGCGTGCTGACAGAGCTTTTCCACATTTCGGCCATGCTAACCCTGCCTTCTGAGGTGCTGGCGGTGCCCTAGCTGCGTTGGCAAACTCTTCATCGTCCTCTGCCTTCGCCTTGTACTTCCACTGTGCCCCCGATGTCAGAGGGGAATGCCACCAGCAGCGCGTCTACCAGCGTGCGCTTGTACTCGCGCATCTTACGATCACGCTCCAGTGACGGAATTAAGGACGGTACGTTGTCCTTGTAACGGGGATCCAGTAGTGTGGCCACCCAGTAATCAGCACAAGTTAGAATGTGGGCAACTCGGTGGTCGTTGCGGAGACACTCATGTGTGCCAGGCTGCCCAGAGGCAACGAAAAGCTGTCCTCTGTGGGAGGTGTATCATCTGTGTCCTCTGTATCCCCCAAGCCACACACCAGTGATGGCCAGGAGCTGGTCTGGGTGCCACCCTGCTGTGAACATGGTTCCACCTCAATCTCCTCATCCTCCACCTCGTCATCCTCCAGAACTGTGCCCTGGCTGGACAATAGTGTTCCTGGTGTTTGTGGGTGCAGGAACCCACCCTCGCAGCCACTTGTGAATGACTGGCCGGAAACCCTACGAAATGATCCCTCTTCCTCCTCCTCCTCCTGTGCCACATCCTCTTCCATCATTGCCAGCAGCGTTTTTCAAGGAGGCATAGAAGTGGGATAGATATGCTGAGAACTGCGTTATCGGCACTGGCCATGTTGGTGGAGTACTCGAAACAGCGCATCAAGGAACACAGGTCTCGCATGCAGGACCAGTCATTGGTGGTGAAGTGGTGCTGTTCCGCAGAGCCACTCACCCGTGCATGCTGCAGCTGAAACTCCACTATCGCCTGCTGCTGCTCGCACAGTCTGGCAAGCAAGTGCAAGGTGGAGTTCCACCTTGTGGGCACGTCACATATGAGGTGGTGAGCGGGAAGGCCGAAGTTACGCTGCAGCGCTGACAGGCGAGCAGCAGCAGGGTGAGAACGCCGAAGGCACGCACAGACGGCCCGCACTTTATGCTCTGACATATCGGGGTAATTTTTAAGGAATCTCTGCAACACCAAATTCAGCACATGCGCCAGGCAAGGGATGTGCGAGATTTCGCCCATTATTGCACACCACCAGGCCGGGCTTGAGGCTCACTGGCACCAAACACTCATCGGTCTGTTGTTCAAGGCCCGTCCACAGCTCCTGCGCGGTGTGGGGTTTGTCCCCCAAACAGATACGTTTTAAAACTGCCTGCTGTCGTTTACCCCTGGCTGTGCTGAAGTTGAGGATGAGGAGCTGGTAGAGGATGAGGAAGCAGAGTAGAAGGAGGAAGCAACAGGAGGAAAACTGAAGCGCCCTGCAATCCTCGGTGGTGGAAGGACATGTGCCTCAGGCGCAGCCGCCACTGCATTTACCCAGTGTGCTGTTATGGAGATATAACGTCCCTGACCGTGCTTACTGGTCCACGTATCCGTAGTGAGGTGCATCTTGCCACAGATGGCGTTGCGCAGTGCACACCTGATTTTGTCACCTACTTGGTTGTGCAGGGAAGGGATGGCTCGCCTGGAAAAGTGGTGGTGGCTGTGCACGACGTACTGTGGGACAGCCACCGCCATAAGGCCTTTAAAACTATCCGTCTCCACCAGACAGCATTTCAAAGGCCAGTAATTTTGAAATGCTGGCATTCAGGGCTATTGATCGCGGGTGGGTAGTGGGGTACTTCTTCTTCCTCTCCAGCGTTTGGGAGAT